>NC_045435.1:172594261-172851329 GCF_002776525.5 Piliocolobus tephrosceles | reverse complement strand
ATCTTGATGGTCTGCTACCCCTAAAGTGTGATCCTGGTCCATGTGATTGGACCAGGTGGTTTACCTTCAACACTTGTGGGAAGAAGGAAACAGGAACTGGAGGACATGACCTGGAAGTTAATCACATCCTGTCCTTCTGTTCACATTCCATTAACCAAAATACAGTCACCTGTCCCACAAAGCTGCAAGGAGATCTGAAAAATGTGACCATTTGCTGGGTAGGCATGCGCTAAGCTGTAATTTGGAAAATTCAGTTACTAAGAGAAGAATGAGGGAAAACTATAAATAGGCCACAGCCACGTACTATTTGTGTGGCCTTGAAAAATAATAAAAATAAGCAGAGGTTCAGTTTTCTTATATAACAAGAGATCCGAAGGTGGGTTTTTGTTTATCAGGCTAACGATGTTAGGGAAAATATGATCACTGAATTTTCTTGTGGCTTTTCTCTCATGATTGCAAGATAGTTGTTCAAGTTTCAGTCATCACATCCAAACTCAAGTAAAGAGGAAGACAAAAGATGTACCAGTTGCATCTTTCACATTTATCAGGAAAAGCAAACATCTTCCCAAACTCCCAGGCATTCAGTGAGTGATAAATACATATTATCTCAAAAGAGTTACTTATTTATTCTTTTTTTGTTTTCTTTTTAGTTAACATGTAATTTTACATATTTATGGGCTAGAGAGTGATGTTTCAATACATGTATACAATGTGTAATGATCAAATTATAGTGATTAGCATGTCTATTTTTAATCATTCTGAACCTCAGTTTTCCCATCCATTATATGGGATGCTAAGATCTATCTCATGGAATTGTTGTGAGAGTCAATGAAATAATATTGTTGTCTAGAACACTGCCTAACATATGATAGATGCTCAGTGAAGGGAATAACTTATTATTTGAGGCAGTGAACCTTGACAGTTCTGTGTTTCAATCCACATGACCTTGATTAAGTTGCTCACCTTCTTTGAATCTGTTTCCTCATCTTGAAAGATGGGGATAATTTTATCTTCTTTTTACAGAGCTGTTGTGAAGATTAAGTGGAATTACATATATTAAGCATCTGGCTTATAGGAGCAACTCTTTTTAAAGGTTAAGCAGGAGCCACCCTGAATTTACCTGGGGTGAGAGAACAGGAGATGCTGGGTATATGTTGCTGAGATAGCTTCTCCCAGCACACTCACGGAAGAATGGGGCTGTGTAAACCTGATGAACACAGCAAAACACCAATAGGGAGGGATGATGGGAAAGCCAAACACAGGTCAGGTCAGTAAAGGAAGCACAAGTCCAGGGGCCAGTTCAGTCTTCTACCTGAAGCAGAGACAGCACCAGGCGAGTTTCAACAGGGCTCTGGTTACCTTCCCAGGTGGAAGGTCAGGCCCTTCTCAATTGTACAGAAGTGGTGAGCTCTGATGGTCTGGAGATGATCAGCAAACTTTGACAGGTCTCTGTCAGTGTCATCCCAACAGCCAATTCTTAGGGCAGCAGAGGACCCAGGACAGGTCTCTGAAGGATGCCTTCTTCAGCAGGGTGGCCAAGCAGCTGCGTTGGGACAGGAGTTCATGGCAAGCAGATATGGGTGGGGTTAGCCTCATGAATTACAAAGAGGCTGAAAATGAAGACTTCATACCTGGGGGCAAATTTGGCCAACACTAGAAGGAGGGCCTTTCCCGTTCATGACTCTTGGGAAGGGTTTGCTGGGGGAAAGAGACATTGAGGGGCAAGATTAAATAGCTCACTGTTTACCCCAATCAGTTTGCTCCCTACTCTTTTTCTTTCTCTCTCCCTCCATACTTTCTTTCTTTCTTTTTCTCCCTCCTTCTTTCCTTCCCTTCCTTCCCTTTCCTTCCTCTCCTCTCCTCGCCCCTCCCTTCCTCTCCTCACCTCTTCTCTCCTCTCCTCTTATTTTCTTTCTTTCTTTCTTTCTTTCTTTCTTTCTTTCTTTCTTTCTTTCTTTCTTTCTTTCTTTCTTTCTTTCTTTCTTTCTTTCTTGTCTCTCTCTCTCTCTTCCTTCCTTCCTTCCGCTTTATTGAAATATGATTTGTGTATCAACAATATAATTCAGTGGTTTTAGTATAGTTGTTTGTGCAACTATCACCAATACCCACTTCCAGAACAATTTGATCACTCCAAAAAGAAACCCTGTACCCGATAGCAGTCATTCCCTATTCCTCTATCCCCAGCCTCTGGCAATCATTAACTACCTTATATCTCTATGGATTTGCTTATTCTGGACTTTTCATGTACTTTTGTGGCTGGCTTCTTTCACTATGTTTGAAAACCTTTGTAGCATATATTCCTGTTGTAACATGTATCACTCTTTCATTCTTTTATGGTCGATGATTTCCCCTCATATGGCTATACCACATTTTATTTATCAATTTGTCAGTTGATGGACAGTTGAGCTCTTTTCATCTTTTTACTATTATGAATAACACCGCTAGAACCTTTGTGTACAAGTTTTTGTGTGGACATGTTTTCATTTCTCTTGGGTATATGCCTATGAGTAGAACTGCTGGGTTATGTAGTAACTATATATTTAACCTCTGAGGAACTGCCAGACTGTTTTCTGTAGTGACTGTACCATTTTGCATTCCCACCACTGTGTATGAGAGTTCCAATTTCTCCACATTCTCTTTTGTTGATTTGCAAAAGGAACACCAGGTGTCTGAACCAATACTTGTTATTGTCTTTTGTATTATACCATTATACCCATCCTAGTAAGTGTGAGGTGGGACCTCATTGTGGTTTTGATTTCCATTTCTCTGATGACTGATAATGGTGACACCCACACCTTTTTTTTTTTTTTTTTTTTAATATATGCACAGTCTCACTCTGTTGCCGAGGCTGGAGAGCAGTGGTACAATCTCAGCTTACTGCAACCTCCACCTCCCAGTTTTAAGTGATTCTCCTGCCTCAGCATCCTGAGTAGCTGGGATTACAGGCATAAGCCACCAGGTCCAGCTAATTTTTGTATTTTTTGTAGAGACAAGGTTTCACCATGTTGGCCAGGCTTTCTAACTCACCTGAACTCAAGTGAACCACTCACCTCCCAAAGTGCTGGGGTTACAGGTGTGAGCCACCACGCCCAGCCGCTCCCACCTTTTTTAAGAGCAAGCTGAGTGGTTCCTTTTGTGGCAAACAGCATGAAGATCACACAGCTTTTGGGGAAGACCCTACCATATCCCAGAATGACTTCTACAAAGACACAGAGCTTGTGCTCAGTTATTTAGAGAAGGGCCAAGAAGAATTGAGAAGTGTTCTGAGATGGCTGACAATTTGCTTCTGTTCTCCCAACTTGGATTACAGAAATTTTAGTTATCTCTCCCAGGGCTGAAGGATGGTAGCTTTCAGTGGAAAGTTGCTCTAAAAGCCAAGGTGGTTAATATAGTAGAATATTCAATAGTGTTAAGCAGCTTCATTTGACTTTGCTGGAAAAAAGATTTATGAACAAGGTCAGGAATTCATCAAGTGCCCTAGCAAGCCTTAGGCAGAAAAGGACTTAGCATTTAGAACTCTGGTTCCCAGCTGCTTGCTGAGTTCTCCTTTTCTATGAGCACGAACTGGTAATTAAAGACCCCAAATTGCTGAAAGTTAAGTGAGTAAAGAGTTTTGTGCCCATCTCCATGGAGCTAGATGAAACTGCTCCCTTCTCGTCTTGTACCTGGACACCAAGGTCATGAACAGGCTGCATCAAGTCCCAGGGAAAGAGAGGAAATGAGTTATTTCACGTTGTGTGCCCTGGTTTTTTAAAGTACTAAATTCACCTCTGCCTTCCTTGACCACAATTCCCACTTCTCCCCAACAACCATACAATAAAGCAGTAGATCTGAGAGCTTATGAAATCTTGCCTAAAGTGCTCTTCACAAGGAATATTCTTTGAGTTAGTTCATGGGACTAGGAAGGAAAAAAGTCCTCTCCCTCTGCTTGGACAGATTAAAGATGGGAAAGGCGGGAATGCCTCCATCGATGTCTGGTAGGGAGGAACACCACAGGAAGAAGTAATACTATGTTGACTGTATTTGAAGTGGGAGAACCTGGTATTTTCTGAAGAGCCACCATTTCAAACAGTGTTCTCATGACCCTCTGATGGTGTTTAAAAGGAGTTGAGGGGATAGAAGCTGGTTTGCAAAAGGAATACCAGGTGTCTGAATGATCTGCCCCTTTGAAATGTCTGGAATTTTCCTCTTCAAAGAACTGCTAAGTGGAATCTGGCTTTCAGATACTCTGAAAATGTCTCCAGACTTCAACAACTTTCCCGGATTGTGTGGAAAGCACTTATGTACTTACAAAAATAATAATCTGTAATATCTATTATACTTGGTGTCTGTTTTGGGTAAATTCTCAGCCATGAAAAGCACAAGCCATGATCTGTGGAGAAGGGAATTGGTTGTGTCTCTTTCTTGGTCAAGGATGAGGAGTACAGGTGGAAGGGGTGTTCTTAACAGGGAAGGAAATGAACTCATGCACATGCTGCAATTGAGAACCAAGAGATTTCCTGACGTGCTGTTGTACGACTTAGGATGAAATGTGCTTGTAGTGGAAATTGAAAAAGATCACCCCTGTAATCCCACCACTTTGGGAGGCCAAGGAGGGTGGATCACGAGGTCAGGAGATTGAGACCATCCTGGCTCAGGTCTCAGAAGAGGCAGTGGAGAGGCAGTTTGTTATGCCGGTATAGTCTAGGAATCCAGAAATCAAAGACTTTTCTGGTTATACCTCTATTATAGTTAATTCTTTTGGATTCTTAGAAGAATTAAGATAATCTATATGAAAAGGTTTCTTTATCAAACTCACCTTGTTAATCTACTTGCTGGAGGGAATCCATAGTCTCATTAAAAGTTAGTAAGTTCTTAGGCTAAAAATTGGAGTGTGTGTAACATATTTGTAACATTTAGCAGAACTATGTGGGAGATTAGAATGCTGTAACCATACTGATTCTTTAAAAATAAAATGATTTACATGCCAAGTTGATATAAAAGCATTCCTCTGCATGAATAAAAAAATAAACATGTAGTATTCTATGTAAGAAGCTGTGTAAATGTTTGGTAAATAATTTTTTTCACTGAGGATAGAATCATTAATGTACACATTTTCCATTGAAATCCAAGCCATTTTATTTGGAGGTGAGTTTTGAAAAATTATACAAATTTATATAATTGCCAGTGTATACTTAGAAATAATAAAAAGAAATATTAAATTGCTTGTATGTGTTAATTATAACTATAGTCAGTGACCATAGTTTTAAAATCAAAAGTAGGGCACATAGTTTGCCAAATAGTCTTATACAATCATTAATTTTGAATGCATTGCTTGAATGTCTACTGTGTGCCAGATACAGTATTAGTTTCTGAGCATACGACAATGAACTAGAGTCACACACAGTGATCACAGAGCAGAATATTTCTAATTGAACTGCCTCAGAAAATCTAGGTTGAATGATTGCTATAGTTATAAATCATGCTTAATTGCATATTATCACATCTTTTCATTGAATTTAATGAGTAATTTATTTCATGTGACAAAATGTCACTATTTATACATAAATTTCCACACAAGGTATAAAATAGGGTACATAGGCTGTCGTTTATGGGCTTTTGTTAGTGCAAAGTCCCTGAAGCCTACAATTTAGAAGTGGTTTACATTCCAGAAGTTTGTTTACAAGTCACTTGTTCAATGGTTGGTTTCCAAAGCCGATCAGCCAAAAACCTATTTAACCTATAAAGCAGCTGAAACCAAGCACTTGTCTTATAATTAAAACTAACCACTAGGTTTAGCAATGTTTCTAAGGTTGAGGGCATTTAAAGTTCAATTTCAGGTTCTATCCACAAGCACATTTTTCCTGGAAGCAGTATGGAAATGCAAGTGGGAACATTTCCCTAATTCCAAGATAATCAAGGGAGCTACCACCTAAGCAGGGGCGGGTCCAGGCTTTGTAGTAGCCTGAAGATTAGACAACTTGGGGGGCCCTCTTTAAGAAGAATAATACAAAATTAGATATGAGACCTTGGAAAGGGCCCGTGCCAGCTAGGACACCCAAAGTTTAAGCTTCACTGGTATCCTTGGTAAATCTGCCTCTTTAGCTATGGCAGGGTCAGGCCAGGGGTAACAATGGATGGATGGGTGGCAGATTTGTCAGAGGAAGTTGAAGCTCTGTGGGAAGCAGTTAAAGGACTAAGAGAGATAGACTCTAGGCCCCTAACAGCCAATGTAGAGGATGGAACATTCAACAACTATGATTGTTCCCATGTCAGAGATGGTGTTACTCTGACCTTTAACGGTCAGAGTTAAGGGCATGTTGTTGGAGGGACAGGACCTTTGGGGTGGCAGGATGGGGCCATATGTGGGACATTAACAGGATTGGTGAAAGGATGGGTGAGACTGCTTCAAAGTGAAAAGTAGAGGGATGGGGATGGGGACAGATTCTATAGCTGAGGTGGGATGGGGCGCAGGGTTTAGGTTAACTCCACATTGCTCTGATTAGCGGGTAGAAGGATCAGGCCAGCATTAGAAAAGGGGATTGTGAGGGAACAAGGGAGGTGCATTCTCACCTGCAGCAGGTGGAGGAAAGAGGCCACAGGTGCAGGGGTGGTAAGAAGGGGTGGAGTCCCCTCGAGTTCAGAAAGGCATGATGTAAGGGACCATGAATAAGTCAGAAGCCATGAGTGAGACACAGCCTGTAATTATGAAGAAGGATAACACTCATCAGGCCAGAGTGTGATTCGGATGCATATGAATTGAGAAAACCCAATCATTTCAGATGAATTAGAATAATGTGTTAGCAAACCCCACAGGAACCTATAATCTGCAGTAGTTAGGCTTAGGATAAATTCTGGTGAGCACTCTGTGGTGACAAGAGATAAGCCCATGACCTTAAATAAAGGCCACGGGCTTGGTTCAGAATAATTGTCTTTCCTGAGGAACAAGTGAAATGAGATTTTGATTTCTTACACCAGAAGAGCTTGAGACAAAGCCAGTTATGAAATGGTAGAGTCTGCGCATGAGCACCACACAGTCATTTTCCCCTAAAACCTCTGTCTGAGAGAGACTCTGAACATGAGTCTTCTCTGATAGCTCAGCTTGGGTGACTTCTGTGGCCCCAGGCAGCTTGGGCAACTCCTCTGGCCCCAGGAGTTTGATCAGAGAGATTTCCACAATTAATGCTCGAAGTGTTCTTGTTTTGAAAAGAATGCAGTGGCCATTATGCCTATGCATGTATCCACAAATACTGTCCTTTCAAAAGGTCTCTATAGCATTAAGCAAAGATAAAGAATGGTAGTTATGAAATATAGGGGCGGGGTGCAAAAAACTAATGTAAAGCTAGTATGTTAGGAGTTCTGTAATGTGAATCTAAGATCAGATGTTATGTGGAAAAGTACTGAGCTGTTTTCCTTTCTCATGGAGAAGGGTGTTTGAAAGCAAGAAACAGAAAATGTGAAGTATATCAGTCAGGCCCTCTGGCCAGAAAAACAGGTCATTCCAGGTTTTTCTGACAGGAAATTTGACATAAATAATTGATTACCTATGAAATAGAAGAGCAGAGAAGCCAAACATGAAATGCAGAGAGAATTCCAGAGATTAGCAACCTTCTCTCACTTTAAGACCGGAAGAACAATAGCAGGAAGTGGCATTATCAGAGCCCAGGGCCATTCTTTGGGGACTAGAACCATAGTAGAGACTTTCCAGTTGGAGCTGAGACCACAGAGGGGACATTACTGGTGCTTGAAATACCACAGGGAACACAGAGAGAAACATACCCTAGCTTCTTTCTTCCTTTTACCCCTCATTCTAGTGCTCATGCCTTCCATTGGCTATAGCTAGCTGGACCAGAGGTCCAAGCAACCTGGGAAATGTAGTTTCTTTCCGCCAAAGCAGAGTACTGGATTCCTAAGAGAGCACACTGCAGGTGGACTGCATAGCACAACAAATTTAAGTTTTGTGTAATGAAGAATGTTGCCAAACTGCCTTGGAATTATTAGCCCTTTATGTGATCAACCCTGTAATAATGTCATAAGGTGACTAGAAAATATTACTCTATTGTCAGTGAAATTCTTGAACTTGACCTTCACTATTTTTGATATAAAAATTTTAATAAATAGGTAATACAGGCACATGAAACAAAATTCAAAATTATGAAAGATAGTGTAATACCTCCAGCTTTGCTTTCTTTTTGTTGTTGTTATTTTTGTTTTTTGCTTTGTTTTGTTTTTGCTTAGGATTGCTTTGGCTATTTGGGCTCTATTTAGTTCTCTATGAATTTTAGAATACTTTTTTCGAAATTTGTGAAGAATGATATTAGTAGTTTGATAGGAATAGCATTGAATATATAAATTACTTTGGACAGTATGGCCATTTTTACAGTATTTAGATTCTTCTAATCCATGAGTGTGGAATGTTTTTCCATTTATTTGTGTCATCTCTGATTTCTTTCAGCAGTGTGCTGTAGCTCTCCTTGTAGGGATATTTCACTTCCTTGGTTAGCTGTATTCCTAGGCATTTTATTTTCTTTGTGGCTGTTGTGAAAGGGATTGTGTTCTTGATTTCACTCTCAGCCTGGATGTTGTTGATGTATAGAAATGCTATGGATTTTTGTACATTGATTTTGTATCCTGCAACTTTACTAAAGTCATTCATCAATTTTATGAGCCTTTGGCAGAGTCTTTAGGATTTTCTAGGAATAGAATCATATCATCAGTGAAGAGAGATAGTTTGACTTCTTCCTGTCCTATTCGGATACCTTTTATTTCTTTCTCTTGCCTGATTTCTCTAATAATTCCGGTACTATGCTGAATAGGAGTGGTAAGAATGGGCATCCTTATCTTGTTCCAGTTCTCAAGGGGAATGGTTACAGCTTTTGCCTATTTGGTATAATGATGGCTGTGAGTTTTTCACAGATGGCTCTTATAAAGCCACAGTAACCCAACAGCTTGGTACTGGTACAAAAACAGACACATAGACCAATGGAACAGAATAGAAAACTCAGAAATAAAGCCACACACCTACAACCATCTGATCTTCAGCAAGGCCAAGACAAACAAACAATGGGGAAAGGACTCCCTATTCAATAAATGGTGCTGGGATAACTGGCTAGCTACATGCAGAAGATTGAAGCTGGACCCTGACTTTTCACCATATCAAAAAATAACTCAAAATGGATTAAAGGTTTAAATGCAAGGCCTCAAACTATAAAAATCCTGGAAAACAACCCAGGAAATACCCTTGTCAACATAGCCTTGGCAAGGAATTTTTGCTAAGTTTCCAAAAGTAGTTGCAACAAAAACAAAAATAGAAAAGTGAGACCTAATTAAACCAAAGAGCTTCTGCTCAGCAAAAGAAACTATCAACAGAGCAAACAGGCAACCTGCATAATAGGAGAAGATATTTGCAAAGTATACATCTGACAAAGACCTAATATCCAGAATCTATGGGGAACTTAAACCAACAAGCAACAAACAAATAACTTCATTGAAAAATGGGCAAAGGACCTAAACAGACACTTCTCAAAAGAAGGCATACATACACCAACAAACATGAAAAAATGCTCAGCCTCACTAATCATCAGAGAAATGCAAATCAAAACCATAGTGAAATACCATCTCAATTAGAATGGCTGTTATTAAAAAGTCAAAAAACAACAGGTGCTGGAGATGTTGCAGAGAAAAGGGAAGCTTATACACTGGTGGTGGAAATGTAAATTAGTCTAGTCACTGTGAAAAGCAGTCTGGAGATTTCTCAAAGAACTTAAAACAGAGCTACATTTCAACCCAGCAATCCCATTACTGGGTATATACCCAAAAGAAAGTAAATCATTCTGCCAAAAAGACACATGCACGCATATGTTCAGCGTTATGCTGTTCGCGACAGCAAAGACATGGAATCAACCCAGGTGCCCATCAATGGTAGATTGGATAAAGAAAATGTGATACATATATACCATGGAATACTCTGCAGCCATAAAAAAGAATAAAGTCATGTTCTTTGCAGTAACATGGATGGAGCTGGAGGCCATAATTGTAAGCAAATAAATGCAAAAACAGAAAACTACTACATGTTCTCACTTATAAGTGAGAACATATGGACATAAGCATTGAGCACACTCGGACATAAATATAGGAACAATAGAGACTGTGGACTACTAGAGGGCATGGTGAAGTTAAAAAACTACCTATCAATTACTATGCTCACTACAAGGGTGACAGGATTTGTACTCCAAACCTCAGTATCATGTAATATTCTCATGTGAAAAATCTGCACATATATCCCCATATCTAAAATAAAAGTTGAAATTAAAAATTAAATTAAATTTTTAAAAGTTATGAAAGGATGATGAAAAGTCTTAGCCAGTCCTCACCCTCCCATATAGCTATGTCATATCTATATATCCATATCTTAATCTATATCATATCTATATATCCATATCTTAATCTATATCCTTTTTTCTAATATAGAAGACATATATTTTCTCTTCCACAAGTAATAGCATACCACATGTGCTGCTCTGTTGATTCATTTGGGACCTACCAATTTAACTCCAAAGATATTTCTTCTCTGTAGAAATACAATAGGTGTGCCCACTGGGTCAGACTTGTGCATTTCTATAAATCATCAGGCTTGCAGTCATCCAGTGTTCAGCCAGTCAGGCAAAGAATTCTCCTAGGCAGTAATTCAACAGAAGCTTTGTGGATTTGTCAGAATGATTCAAGGCTTTGGAATGACTCACTGGGACTTGGGTTAAGTAATCTCTGCTTAATCACATCACTTGGAGCAAAGGTAAGTTGAAGATTTAAATCCTGGTGGCTCAGTATCTTGTCTGGACACTGGCAGAGTAATTCTCAACCCAGCAACAATGTCAGGGTCAGAAAAACAGCCCCAAATGCCTTGTATTTTTGTATAGCAAGAAAATGTCTGCATGGGTTAAAAAGAGTATGTGCATATGTCTGTGTTTATGTATATATATGCACATGTAAAAATACATAAATATATTCACATACATATATTTGTACATACTACACAGGTAAGTACACACGGGAAGAAAACAGGTTTGAAAATTTCTCAAGTCTGGAGCAGAGACACCTTTATAAGCTCAGAAATGATAGAAATAATTACAAAAGTAGGAAAAAGCTGAATTGATTATAAGAACATTAATATGTTCTACATGTAAAAACACAACAACAACAAAAATACAAAACGCTGGGAAAATACTTTTGGTAAGTATGACAGGTAAAGGGATGACATCTTAATTATTTAATACATACATATACAGCTATATAGTGAGTTGACAGTAAGAGCCTCAGCTTTGATGTTAGACTTCCTATGATATGAACTTATCTGGGTCCCAGTTTCTCCTTCTGTAAAATGTAAAAAAAATGGTTATCATGGTCATACTTTTTGGAGTTTTGTGAGGTTTAAATGTGATATATATGTAAAATAGAACAGTGCCTGGCACTTGATAAACACTCAATGGGAGTTACCTATTATTGTTATTAGTAAAAGCAAAATTGTTAAATAAATCAAAAAGGACCTGAACAATCAACTGCAGTTGTAACACAAGGGAAATGTTCAAATTTATAATTTATTCAAGAAATATATTGTTGTACTTTGGCCAGAGTAGTTAAAAAATTAATACCCAATGCTAGTGAAGATGAAGTAAAACTAATACACTTTTTGTGGCAATAAGGTTAAAACTATACTTTTGAAAAGAAAATTGGCAATGTATATTAAGAGTCATGCAATGTTTAAATTCTTGTTTAATTTGATACCTTTGCAATTTATAATTTTCCTTAAAGATATAATCCAAAGAGAGAATACATTATAAACCAATTTTTTTCTGCATTGTTTATGAGAAGAGCATAAAATCCAAAGCAGCTAACATGTGTACCTATAAAATGGTTGATTACATTCTGGTACAATAATTGTATGTATAGGCATCAATACCAGATGACAGTTATTTGCAACAAAATGGCAATTCATATACTGTAGTTATGTAGTTTATATTAAAAATGTAAAATTCAAAGTTATAATGACCAAATAGCAACATTCTTATTATGTAATTTTGAAATTTTATATATTTTCCCCATACTTAAACTCATATTCAAAGCTTGGCAGGCAATATATGTAAATGAAAATTGTTGTGTTTGGGTGATGCAGTTATGAGTAATCATTTTTCTTTTTTTTATCTTTAAAATTCTTTAAAATTACTTTTAAATTACAAAAGTAATTCATGCTTATTGTTTAAAAAACTGCAAAGGCATATAAAGCAGAAACTAAAAGTCCCTTATGAATCCCCTCTCCCAATTTTCTACCCTCCCATCTCTATTCCAACTCCTCAAATCTCACACTCTTCCTCAGCAATGACCACTTAGGGATATGTCCTCCTAAATCCCTCTCTATGTGTTTACACATATATACATACATCTGCACACTTACCACACGCATTTTTCTTACATTAATGGGATTTCTACTATTCTGCTATTTACCTTTTTTGCTTCATTAGTATATTTTCTTTGGTCTTACTCCTTGTCAGTTCAAATAGAATCATATGATTATTACATTCAAATATGGGCATACAACGATTTGTTTTATGAACCCATTATTGATGAATTTTTGCGCAGTTTATTTTTTGCTATTGGAAATATTGTTACAATCCTTGTACTCTTTGTTAATATGTGTATTTCTTTAGGACAGGTTTTTAGAATGAAATTGCTGGGCCAAAGATTCACCCATTCAAATTTCTAAGAGTTGCTTCCAAACCACACTGTGAGAAGACTTTATCAATTTTTATCTCCATAAATTTTTTTTTAAAGAAAATAGTCAAAACCAGAAGTCCCATGAAACTAACATAAGAGATAAGCAAAAGTGTCTATACCCCATTGATTTCCATACCAGAGGTAGGTAACTTAATTTTCGTTTTACTGTTTCAGTTATCCTAATCAATTTGGCTAACTCATGATTCTACCATACCCCTCATTCCTTTTTTACTTTGACTTTACTTTGACATTCTGGTCGGAATGCTCACTTCTAGGTTTTGTCCTAGAAATGTGTTTGAACTGGTTGGATCAACTTAGTAAATAAAGATGAGTAACTTTGTAAATAAAGCTAATTTCGTCACTGTTCCTAGAGCCGCTGGGCATGGTTGTGCTGTTTTGCTCTTCAAAGGGGACTCAGGGGCACTGACATGTGGTCTGTGCTCCACTCACTAAGCCCTATACCCTGGGTGCAGGCAGGGGAGGTCAGATCTGCTTGGAGGAAATAATTTCTTTCCAAATTCATGTAAAAAATGGTTTACTGGAGTCTCAGCTGCCCCAATGATTCATAATTAAAATTTTTTTAATTTAACTGATTCTTTACCCCTCAATAAGGTTTGCCATATTAAAAGGATGATGAAAAATTTACAATTAGCCTTAGAATATAAAAGGTAAGTATAGTTCAAACACAGTTATGTCAGAATCTGGCTATGATGAAAAAAAGTTTTGGTGAGCTAAGGAACCCAATGAGAATACACGTCATTAGGAAAAGAACTATAATTGAAAATTCAGAAGCAGTCTAATAATTTCCTTATCATTGACAGATTTTGGAAAATCATAAAATGAACTCATGCATGTACTAATAATGAAATAGAATCGGGCTAGTATACATCTAGTTTATAACTGTTATAACTGTTGAGTATTGTTCCACTGTTAAATTTTTTTTTTTTTTGAAAAGCCCTAACTGGGATATAATTATTGCTGTTCCATAGATGCTAAACAAGATATTTCACGTTATCTGTAATGAGGCATGAAGTAATTACAATTTCAATGGTGAGCACTTGGTAAGTTGTAGATCATCTTCCAATGTAAGAAGACATCCTCACTCCACTTGATAATGTTTAAACTAGAACACACACGGTGTGCCTGTGAAAGCAGTCAGCAGTGAACAATTTAAATAGAAAATACTGAACATAGAGTTGATGGACTAATGTGCATGGATTGGGCAAGGATCTCATAAAAATCTTAACATGAGTTGCTCCTATGGGCCTAAATAACATCAGGAAAGGTTTAGGTTACACCCAAAGGTAGGAAGGAAGAAAGGAAAAGGACAGACTTCCCAAGAGAAATATTGTTACCTGAAGTTTCCAAGGTAACCAAATTATCTTTTGGGGATACCTTTATAATAAGACACCTGAGTTTATGAACGTGGGCTTTAATATATATATATACACACACACACACATACACATAATATACATACATATATATATATATATATATATATATATTTTTTTTTTTTTTTTTTTTTTTTAGAGACGGGGTCTAGCTAAGTTGACTAGGCTGGTTTCAAACTCCTGGGCTCAAGTGATCCTTTAACCTCAACGTTCAGGGTAGTTGGGACTCACAGGCATCATGCGTGGCAATGGCTTTTTTTTTTTTTTTTTCCTGGCGATGGCAGGAATGTAAATTTTAGGAGCGAACAGGAGACTAGCTCTTGTTAGGGATTCTAAAATTCCACTAAATAATTCCTGACTCTGACAGTTAGCAGGTTATATTCTGGATGGGCTCTAATAAAGGTATTAGATCAATATTTAACAAGGAGAATTACTTTTGCTTTGCTTTCTGTGACTTTGGATTCACTCAGAAGGAAAGTGAGGACAGGATGAGTATGGACCACAGCTCTCACGCTCCTTCTGGCAGCTCTAAAACCATCAGAGTCTAGGACCATCCCTGCCCTTGACTGCATGGGGAGTTTGGATCTACTAACGTGAAGTTGCCAAGTCACAATAATATCAAATTCAGCCTGGGCCCAGCTGTTGAGTCCATGAAGGTCTCAGGCAAAATGAGAACTGGTAGGACTGGTAAGAACAGAGCATCAGGAGGGTGGGCTGCATGAGATGCGTGTGCTAGAAAGAGGAGAGAGGAGGATATGAATGTCAGCAACAACTATTTGCCACATTCTCTGAGGCTGGCAGCAGCTCTGGAGCAAGAAATTCTGAGTTACTGGGGCAACAAAAATCAGGCTGGTAAAGCAAAGCCACAAGTAGTTCTTAAATTTTATTTAAGCCTCAGAATCAAGCCTCTTTCTCATCAAACTGCTAAACTGGGTCCGTTTACAAATAACATTGGACTGGTCTCAACCATCTCATTAATTCTCTTCCAGTTTATGTCACAGAAACTAGTCTATGCCTTCTCACCTGTCTGTGGGATGATCCCCTGGTTAACTGAATATAGTCTATATGTTTTTATCTAGAAAATATATGTCCTGAGGTGAAAACTCAAATCATAAGACACCCATAATTTACACTTATAAGAAGACAAAGAGCTCAATTACAATGACAATAATAATAGTTAACATTCATGGAGTGCTTATGGTTAACTACTGTGCTGAGTGTTTGTACACATTGCATAATTCAATACGGAAAACATCCACTTTGAAATATAGACTAGTATTTATTATCCTTATTATAAAGTTGAGGAGCCTGAGAGATAAAGAAGTTAAGGAGCTTGCCCACGGTCACATCGCTAGTAATGGCAGTAACCAAGATGTTTGGCTCCCATAAGGAAAACCTAACCAAACCTAAGGAAATCCTAATCCTTAATATACTCAAGGGGTAGGCTAGATCCACTTATTTATTGTAGCTTCTTTTTCTTCTCTTTATCCATGAATGTAAACTATTTCTGAACATCACCCTAGAAAGAGAGCTTTGAGTTGCATGCCTCCTGTGCATATGGCACACGCATTAAACTGTATACACCTAGTAACAGAATAACATGAAAGACTGGACCCAGCAGCCTGCTTGGCATACTGCACCCTTTGAGTTCCTTTGCAGGACCCCTGAAGCAGATTTAGTGCTTCTGGGAAAGAACTGTCCCCTCTCGATCACAGAGTTCTGTTGAAGCACTGTGAGTATGTAATCCATGACACATAGTGAGGGAGGAAACCAGTATTTATCTATGGGGCTCAGCCCCCAGTGATAAGGGACAATATGAATGGAACTTTTTCTTTCCTCATGGTTGGCAGAGGCCCAGTCAAGCTGCCATCAGCTCCTCCCACGGCCAGAGGCTTAAAGGAACTTCTGAGTCTAAAACAAAACAAAACAAAACAAAAACAAAAACAAAAAAAGAACAGGGAAGCAAAGAGAAAAAAAAAAAAAGAAAATGCTAGGTCACCCAATAGGTAGAGCACGACAGGTGACAGGCTACACGCCCTGCTGCTGGGACTGTGTTCACAGCCTGGCTCACAGCAACTGTGTTCACAGTTAGCAGTCCTTTTGCTAGGGCTGTGAATTTTTGTCTGACAGCTTAATACTTTTGGATGGGACAGAAAAGTGTTAAGGTAGTATAATTTTAGATCCGTTTAAAGGAGCTTAATTCAGAATGCTCTCTCCCATTCTTTTGGCTAGGACGCCTGTGGGTCAGCATTTGAGATACAGTTAGATTTGATCCAGCTGAGCAGGGAGTATCTTGCAGCCAGCTAGTGATCTGGAAAATGTTTATGACACCTTGTCAAGTGAAAACAGCGGCATATAAAACAGCAGTACACTTGAAATATGCACAGAAAAATGTTAGAAGGATAGATACCGCCAAGTTAAGAGTGGTTACCTCTAGATGGTGGAATATGGGGAGTTTCTCTTTCATTTTATTCTTCATTCAGATATCATCTGAGTGGTTTTCATGTCTGAGGCATAACAGATTCTCACAAGTATATTCTTCTGTATTTTAAAACACATACTATACAAACATCTGTTTCTTTTGTAATAAGAAAAGAGCTATTTTTCAAAGACTACCTCATATCTCTAATAAAAACTTTTCCCTCTTTAGAAGACAATTCAGTGCACAAAAATCCTAAACTTAAGAATGAGTAAACTATGATGTGACCATTCATTTTACAAATAGATTCGCCACATGGTTATTTTTAATAGAGTGCTCCCTTGCCCTCCATATCTGATTCAATTTTCAATAATTTGCCTCGATAACAAGGGAAATGTAAATTCAAACTTTGTAAATTAGGATAAAATTATTTACACGCCCTTTGGTTTAGCTTGTTAATCCAGGTTGGAACCAATAAATGAGAAAAGTAAACTGTGGTGATGGAACACTCTTGCCCACAAAATAGAGATATGTGTGTAGCAGAGAATGCCTCTCGCCCATTGACATCTTTATCAGGCCTGGCAAACTGGATCTGCTGCAGGGACCCTGCTGCTCCTGCCCCTAACCTCACCCCTTCTCCCTCTCCAACAAGCCTTGCTGCTTTCTCTCATTCGTAAGTGCCTTGGCTGTGATGGGGGCCAGTGGATGGTGAGGCGTCTCAGAAAAGGAGAATGATGCTCTGCAGCCAGGTGCATGGCCTAGTGTTAGTGCTCAAAGAACAGAATGAAAGAGGCTTCATTATTTCCAGAGTGAACCACAGAACTTGAGTATCTATCAGAAGGAGTTTTATGTGATCCAAGAGGCTGAGGGAGCCTTGGTTAGAGTGAGGAGTGTGGGTGGTGCCAAGACCCCACATTGATCCTGTGGGGATTGAAACTGTAAGGGGTTGAGGGATAGAAACAAGGATCCACCTATAACCAGGGACAGTAGAAAAGGTGAGTTGGGCCAGGACTAGTGTGGCTTTGTATGCCCAGTTGAATCCATTCTATACAGTTCTTATCATATGCCAGGCTACGCACTAGCATGGAAAATACAAGTGTTGTGACTCTCAATTGGGTTTCAAAGCAAGGCAAAGGAAGGGTTGCATAGGTCACAAATCCTATAATATCGGAAGGAGTTAGCCATGCGTTGTAGGAGAAGTGTCTACAGAAAGTCTGAGCATACAGAGGAGACTTACAGGAGGAAAATATTTCCTGGAATGGATGTCATTCAAGAGGGTCAAGGACTCTGAGAGGCAGGAAAGGGGAGGGGGATATCAGTGGATGTATTAGCTTAAACAAAAGTGTGGAGCTGGGAGACATTACCTGCTCCTGTCTGGTTGGAGGGTAGGGTAGAGATAGGAGCCCAGCAATGTCATCTGTACCTGTGCAGGGAAAGTGCCAGCTACAGAACTAACAAGTTTTGTTTTAACTATAGAAAGAGATACATGTCTATGGGTATCTTTTTTTTTTTTTAAGTTTGTATTTTAAAAGTGCACAATCAGAGCAACTATCACCACTATCTAGTTCCAGAACATTTTTTATCATCCCCAGAAGAAACTCCATACTCATTAACAGTCTCTCTTCTCTCCCGAGACCCTGGCAAGCACTAATCTACTTTCTGACTCTACCGATTTGCCTATTCTGAACATTCTATTATAAATGGAATCATACAATACGTGGCCTTTTGTGTCTGGCTTCTTTCACTTAGCATAATGTTTTCAAGGTTCATCCATGTTATAGCACATATCAGAACTTCGTTCCTTTTTATGGTCAAATTATGTTTCATTGTATGGATATACCACATTTTGTTGACCCGTTCATCAGTTGATGGACATTTGAGTTGTTTCCCCCTTCTGGCTATTATGAATAATGCTGCTAAAAACATTTATTTACCCATAGGCATCTTAAATAAATACACAGGAGTATCCACTTGAGTGACTGAAATTTCAAATATTTTCTTCTCTACCAATGAATGTGGAAGTCTTTCTAGGGCTTCTCTCTGGCTCAGCTCTCAAAAACCTTTATATACTCTTTGAGGACCAGCTTGCTCCTGACCAGCTTGCTCTTTTTTCAGGCTCTGAAGTGGATCCATTTCTGGGTTTCTGTTTGGTAGTTTCTTAATCTAAGAGCAGGCATTGCCCCCTCATTCCCTGTATAAACTAGGTTCAGCTGCCACCTGCATGTGTCAGGCTGGGCAGTTATTTTACAGGGAGTATTCCAGGTCTCACACATGCACTGCTGTGCTCAGGGTTGTCTTGAAAAAGGCAGGATTTTCACCCTGCCACAGTCAGAAGAGAAAAAACTCTAAACTCTGGGCAATCTTACACCATCACGGCATCAGAATGTTACCTAAATATTTATTTTAAAGAAGGAAACATTTGGATTTATTGTTTAAAAATACTCACTGTATAATATTCAAAACTGTACTTTTGTTCTTTTGGGCACATTTTTGAAATGTATATATTTTATATGTGACCTGGAGTCCAAGACAAGTAAATTGTGGCCCAAATCCAAAGATCAGTTCTTCAAACTACTTTTCTTTGTTCTAATTTTTCTTTTGATCCCCTCATTCCAAACCACAGCCTTCTTTCTCCTATTCCCCACTCAATAACTCTAGACCCTCCTCTGAAAAAGTCCCTAAATCATAGCCTCTCTTCTTGAATCTCCTTTTCCAGACCTCACCCCCAGCCTTTCTAGTTACTTCATCCTCCAAATCACAATTCTCCCTTTCCAAAACATTTAAAACTCATTTCCTAAACCAGCTTCTTTTCACAAATCCACTTTCCTGAAAACTATAGTTTACTTCTTGGAACTGAAAGACACACATGTCCTACAATCTGTAATGGGGCTGGGACTGTTTCATGGAGAGAAGAAACTAGAAAGCTATGAACTTTGGAGGCTGTGGAGACATGTGTAGAGGTTGCTGTAGGCAGAAATTCAGAAATTCTAGAACCATGACTTCAGGGCCCTCTGGATAAGCCTGGGGCTGTGGGCAGCTGCCCTCATTTTGCTGAACTTTGATTTTCTCATCTGGCATGTACTAAGCCTCTGGTTCACAGGAGGTCTCAATAATAATATTTGTTGACTTGATTAAGTGGTTGAATGAAGGACTAAGACAAGGTGACCTCTAAGCTGCTTTCAGCTCTATGTAAAACTCTAATATCCATGAAGTCAAGATGAAGAGGATCGGCAGAACTTTTGAAGTTTGAATTATCCAACCAATTATTTTCATTTTGTTCTTCACTTTGCTTGTGTACACTAAGTCTTTTTTGTTGAGGAGGAAAATGAGTTGAATTTTCCTGGAAATAGATACAAGACAGTTTACTCCCCTCTTTGGACTCCAAACTCCTTGACTATATATCTGTCAGTAGGTAGCTAATGAAAATAACTTTGGTTCCATGGAAATAACTGTGAGGACTATGAAATCCAGGGACGTGAGCTGGGAGTACAGGACGTCCAACCAGGATTGTTCTAAAGTGCTCAGAATGTAGTAATGAAAGTGAAATGCCATGGCTAATAAATATTTGTTGATTGATTAAAGAACATCAAATGCTGGATATACCTCTGATAAAAATATCTTG
Source organism: Piliocolobus tephrosceles (assembly GCF_002776525.5). Lineage (NCBI taxonomy): Eukaryota > Metazoa > Chordata > Mammalia > Primates > Cercopithecidae > Piliocolobus > Piliocolobus tephrosceles. The sequence continues at coordinate 172,831,147 of NC_045435.1, read as the reverse complement.
TAGCTCTAAGTTTATACACAAGGACCAAATGTAAATGAGCATGCTGGTTTCAATTAACGAGTAACCCCTGTCAAAAAGTTTGAAAAATTTTTTTAACTCAAAATTCGTCACAGATCAAAATGTAGAAAGTAAAACTATGCAACTTGTAGAAGAAAACATAGGAGAAAATATTCATGAACTTGGGCTAGGCAAAGAGTTCTTAGATAAAACACCAAAAGCATGATCCGCAAAAGAAAAAATGGATATACTGGTTTTCATGAAAATTTAAAACTTTGCTCTGTAAAAGACACTCTGAAGAGAATGAAAAGACAAGCTATAGACTAAGACAGCATTTTCAGAAATCACATATTCATAAAGAGCTTGTATCCAGGATATATAGAGAATTCTCAAAATTCAACAACAACAACAAAATGGCCAAGAACAGTGGCTCATGCCTGTAATCCCAGCACTTTGTGGGACTGAGACAGACGAATCACTTGAGGCCAGGAGCTTGAGATGAACCTGGACAACATGATGAAATCCTGTCTCTACTATAAATACAAAAATTAGCTGGATGTTGTGGCCTTTAATCCCAGCTACTCGGGAAGCTGAAGCATGAGAATTAACCCAGGAGGCAGAAGTTGCAGTGAGCTGAGATCTCACTGCTGCATTCCAGCCTGGGTGACAAGACCCTTTCTCAAAAAAAAAAAAAAAAAAAAAAAGAAGGAAACAAACAACCCAATACAACTGAGCAAAATACTTAAACAGATGCTTCACAAAAAAATGATATATGGATAGCATATTAGTACATGAAAAAGTACTGGAGTATATTAGTCATTAGGGAAATGTAAGTTAAAACCACAATGAGATACTACTACACACTTATTAAAATAGCTAAAAATAAAAACAAAACTGACATTTTCAAGTGCTGACAAGGATATGGAGCAACTGGGTTTTCAAACATTGGGAATGTATGGAATGCTGGTAGGAATGCCAAATGGTACAGGCCCTCTGGAAAACAGTTTGGCAATTTCTTATGAAATTAAACATACACAAATCAGATGACTCAGCAGTCATACTCCTAGGTGCTTACCCTAGATAAATGAAAATTCAAGTTCACACAAACATCTGTATCCAAATGCTTATAGCAACATTATTCATAATTGCCAACAACTGAAAACTATTAAGATGTCCTTCAATGGGTGGACGGATAAGCAAACCATGATCCATTCATACAATGGAATACTACTCAATAAGGAAGGACTGTTGATATGTACAACAATATTGATGATTTTCAGATGTGTTAGGCTAAGTGAAAGAAGCCAGACTCAAAAGGTTACATAATATATAATTAAATTTATATGACATTCTGGAGGAGATAAAACTATAGGATGGAGTTGCCAGGGGTTGGGGGTGGGTGAAGAGTTTGACTCCAAAAGGGAAGGATCAGGGACACGGGGTAAGAGAATTGTTCTGTGTCTTAATTGTGGTGATGGTTACATGACTGCATTTAAGACGTTCACAATTGTACACCCCCACGCCAAAAGTTAATTTAATGTATGTAAACAAAGATAAAACTTCTCTAAGTAATGGAAGGGAACAAAATTTAGTCATCAGAGATCTACCATAGGTTAGTCAAGAGGCTTTAATTTTTACTCAGAATAATCTTGTTTTTGATGCTTAACTGACTGTACAATGGGTACAAATGAATATTTTCCCAGTACTATATTTATATAGCAGCCAGGATGACCCTTAAAGACATTCTCAAACACAGGGCAGCTGTATCCCCTAGCTTTCCTAATCAAGCTATCTGACACTCAAGCTCCTGTAACCTCGGAAGAATTATGACTGCTCAGCCAAACAAAGCGTTGATAACACCACACCCTGCACTTTTCACCTGAGCAAATGTCACCAAGATCTCATGCACGTCATCTGCCTTGGTGAGTGTGCTGGCCTGAATGCAATCCACGGGAGGTTTCCACGTCCTCCTCACCAAGTGCTTCCTGACCTTGCCCCACTGATTAGATCCTACTTTGATGACAGCTGAGATGCAACCTGGGTGCTGCCCCTGGGCGGGACTCAGCTTTGACAAGCCTGATTTAGCGCTCCATTTCTTTCCCTTATAAATCCTGTCTTTAACCTCAGACCATTCATTGTTTAGGAATTCAAGGTCTCCTTAGGAGTCTCATGTCCTTGCCAAGCCTTCGCCAGGCTCTCGCCACTGCTGTTCCTCTGCCAGCCCAACGCTACATTCTGAGGCTCTAGGAACACAAGAGAGAACTCCAGTGCTCACATCGCATATTGACTCTTTCTCTGTTCTTGAATTACCACCTACCTGAAAAAGCCTCAAAGTCTCCGGGGAACATTCTGTAGTCCCTGCTGCCAAAGAGGGTTTTTTGAGTTTTAGTCGTCTTCCAAAGTTTATTGTATGAAGTCTTAGTGCTTCACTGGAGTTTGTCATATGTCTGGATAATAAATAAGTTTCAAAAATGTAACTAACATAAGTTCCAGTTTAATTTCCAAGGCTAGTAGAATTGTGGTCTTCTTCATCTCCCTTTCCCTCCCTCCCTGCCTCCACCAACTGCCACAGCATATATTAAAAGGTGACGTGCCAAACTTTGCCTTCCGGCAGAAATTACCTCGGAAATAAAGCTAAGATTCCAGGGGTCCTGGCCTTGAAGAGAATCTAATCCAAGAAGACAAGCGGAACTGAGAGGCCTAGGAAGACTTAAAGTTGGAAGGAAAGAATTCACAGCTAATTTGGAGGATAAACAGAAAAGTAGTTCAGCATAATGTGAACATTTTTCCATGCGCTACAGCAAAGGAAGGGGATTTGGGATATTTAAGGTGGAGAATTGCCCTTTCCACCTTAGCCTTATTTTCTCAGAGTTAGCATTCAACCACCAAAACAGCCAGAAACCAGAGGGCTGTTCCCACACCCACAATTTATATAGTTTTACTCCATTCATAGCAGGTAGGTATCTAACGACACTAAAGCTTCCTACTAATTTTTTACCATTTCATTTTATTGCTCATTATTCCCTTTTGTTACTTTTATCAGCTTTGTGTCCTGGAATTTCACTTAGCCTGGCAGGCCTTCCCTCTGCCACAGCTAAAGGAGAACTCAAATAGACTTTGTCTCGGGAGTGGGACATGACCCAGCCATCTGGGGTAGCATATAGCCCTTCCCATACTAATTGTTCTACTGATTTTTTAAATCCTTGCTTTCAAAAGAAACGTAATCCTTATGTTTCTACTTCATTTACACTCAATTTAGGAAAGCCCTCTTTCGTAAGAGCTGTGTGGTGTCCAAATAGCCTTCTTGACACGCATGCCCCTTTTCAAGAGCCTCCAGTAGTCTTCCAAAGTCAGAACCAATGCCTTCTGACTCTAAATTGAAAATCCAATTAAACACACAATTTAGGTGAATACTGGAAAGTTTAACCTTGAATTTTCAGCTAACACCTACTCACAAAAATATTTGAGAGCATCGAAATTCTAGAATCTAGAAAAATAATCTGTAGTGTGTGCTAACAATTCACTTCTCTAGCATCAATAATTTCTGACCCTGCGACAAGTCCCAGCATCAGGAAGTGATGCATTTGAATTCCATAGGTCACTTTAGCATCTAGTAGCAATGCCCAAGACATGGGCTCCAGAGTATACTTTCTGCATTTGAATCCTACCTTTACATCATAAGTTATTTGTAAATATCAAATGAGTCAAAGCAGGCAAAGCACTTATTGTAGTGCCTGACATAGTCACTACTCAGTCCCATTACCTGTAATCACTAGGCTTTTGCATACTGTTCTTGGTGCTTATTGGGAACAATGTAAGAATTTACTGTATCTACAGGAAGACATTTATGCAATTTTTGCAAAACTACTTTTAAAGATACTGCTCATTTTTCCTTTTAATATCCCATCTAGTAAATAAACCTTTGTTAAATTAATGTTAGATTACTCAAGCTAGAAAAATAGAAATGTGATTAACTAATAGACTTCTTTTAACTTTAATATCATAAACACAGATGAGTGACTAGTTTTTCATTCTTAATTTATTCTTTGCTTTGGCTGTCAAAAAGTAAGGGTTTATGTTTGGCTGTAGTAGCAATCCTGAGTTTAGCAATAATAATAGCTAAATAATAGCTCTCATTTATTTACGAAAAAAGTGCTAATGTTTAAGAGCAATTTGTAATGTTATTGTCTGATTTTTGCACTCCAAAAATAAAAATTAAAAAAGGGCAGTTCCTGCAAATAAATATACCTGAAATTAATACACAAGAACTTTTTGAGCCACTTGCTTTATTCCTGTCCTGGCTCTGACCTATGTTATATTCTGATATAAACAGGAGACAAGTATACATAGTCTAATATTACAGATTTCAACAGCTGTTAAAATCACATAGTAATTGTTCCTTCACACTGTATAGAGTTACACCATGGTGAATTTGCTGTTCATACACAAGGAAGGAAATCAGAATCTAGACATTGATGAGTACTCATTAAATCAGACACACACATACACAAAATACTTTGATGCACTCTTTTTCTTTTGTGTTTTACTCTAGTGCCATGTAAAATATACAGCCAAGACTTTCTGGAAGTTTCTGATTCTCCACTGCTTCATGGAAATGCACATGAATATAAAGCATACGAATGACCAGATCTGTGGCTGCACCCATCAACTGCTTACTATCTCAGACACCCCAGTCCAGAGGATCACCAAGGGGAGCACAAATTCAAATTACAGTTCTTAGAGGTTCCAGATGGACTTTTCATTTATGGTCTAAACTGAGATAGCTTTGAGAGAAAAAGAAGGCACAATTAATAATTTTGCCAGGACTATAGGTGTAAATATATACTAGACAAATTAGGATGCATAATCACCATACCTAACAGGCTCAGATTATTTCAAATCTACCATCGCAATTGCTGGTGGGCTGAAAACGATGTTGAGCCAAAATATTTCTGCACCTTCCTTTCCTGATGACTTAAATTTTGCCATTACAGATTCATTGGTTTGGATTAGAAGTTGTCAACCAGGGATAATTTTGCCACCAGGGGATATTTGCCTAATGATATTTTTCATTGTCACGACTGGGATGGGGGCTGTCACTGGCATCTGATGCATAGAGAACAGGGATGCTGCTAAACATACTACAATGCCCAGAACAGTCCCCAAGAACAAAGAAATTATCGAGCCCAAAGTGCCCATAGTGCAGACTGAGGTTTGGAAACCCTGCTTTGGAGTACACAGTCTCTTCTGTTGCTCCCATTTGAAGATACATGAAGATCAAGAGATTGATAAGACAAGCCACAGTCTGGGAGAAAATATTTGCAAAAGACATATCTGAGAAAAATCTATAACAATTATCCAAAATATACAAAGAACTCTTAAAACTCAACAATAAGAAAACAACATGAATAAAAAAATAGGTAAAAGACACGGACAGACACCTCACCAATGAAGAGCTACAGATGGAAAATATGCATATGAGAAAATGCTCAACATCATATGTCACTAGGGAATTGCAAATAAAAACAACAATGATACTATTACACACCTATCGCAACAGCCAAAATCCAGAACACTGACAACACCAAATGCTGGAAAGGATGTGAAACAACAAGAACTCTCATGCATTGCTGCTGGGAATACAAAATGATACAGCTGCTTTGGAAGACAGTCTGGCAGTTTCTTACAGAACCAAACATTTTTACCGTAGATCTAGGAATTGCACCCCTTGGTATTTACCGAAAGAAGTTAAAATTTATACAAGTTTTATTTATAATTGCCCAAACTTGGAAGCAACCAAGATGTCCTTCAGTAGGTAAATAGAAAAATAAACTGTGATACATCCAGGCAATGAAATAGTATTCGGTACTAAAAGGAAGTGAGCTATCAAGCCATGAAAAGACAAGGAGGAACATTAAGTGCATACTGTTAAGTGAAGGAAGCCAATCTGAAAAGGCTACATATTGTACAATTCCATCTAAGTCACTTGTTTGAAAAGGCAAAATGATGAAGACAGTAAAATGATCAGTGGTTGCCAGAGGTTAGGAGGAGGAAGTGATGAATAGGCAGAGCACAGAGGGTTTTTAAGGCATTGAGATTATTCTGTATGATACTCTAACAGTGCATACATACCATTATACACTTGTTAAAAGCCATAGACTGTACAGCACCAAGAGTGAACCCTAGTGTAAATTGTAGACTGGGTAGTAATGATGTGCCGATGGAGGTTCATTGATTGTAACAAATGTGCCACTGTGGTGCAGGATTTTGATAGTTGGGGAGGCTGTACATGTGTGGGGGGCATATGAGAACGCTCTGTATCTTTTGCTCAATATTGCTATGAACTTAAAACCACTTTTAAAAAGGATACATGAAGGATGCACACAAGTCCCTCATACTTCATATCAAATGGTAAGAAAAAGTGATAAATGCAGGAGTAGTAAGTAAAAATATTACTGTCTTTAGATTATTGCCTATGCTGACTCTGCTATAGTGGACTGGGAGTGGTTAGGAGATGAGGGAGGTGACTGCAATTAGCTGATGTTTTGAGAGCGGTTATAAAAATCATATATTCATTTATTCATTTCACTAGCCAAATTTTATTAAGCCCTGCTGTTGGCCAGAGCCTTAGGGATTTCCCTTAAGCCTCCCATTTCCATAGTGGAAAACAACGTAAAGCTTGAACTAGTGATGCTTAACATCCTGGCCATTCCGCTGCCCCCAGAGGCCACCATTTACTATGTAGTCACTAGACCTATGCTGGCATCATCAAAACTTTGAGTATGAACCTTAAACTGAGGCTACAGCTTCCCCAAATATGACATGATTGGTTTTACTCAATGATTGTGCATTCCAGTTATTCATCTTGTGAGTAGATTCAAACTGCCGCAGTACCCTGAGTTTTAGTGTGTAGAATGGCTCAAGTATGTAGGCCAGAAATGCCCTATATCCTGGATCTTGAAATGAGTGGGAAAGAAGGAAGACATTTATCTAAAGAAGCATTTCCCTTAGTGCCCCATGCATACCAATGATTGGCTTCTGTACTCTTCTAATGTCATAACCTAAACTATAGAGTTTGTCCTGTCCCCCTAACTTCAGACCTTAGAGACATACAGGGCATATCCAAACAACAACTACTAATACCAACCCTAGTTACACTGATGACACCAAGACCCTATGCAGATGCCTCAGAGTGATATAGAAAGACGGACTAACTAAATCGGTGGTATTAGCATGTGCTGAACTCTGGTAAAAGCAATTTATTTTTTAGTCTCATTCTAGGCAGCTGTGGTGAGATTTTTCCCCTCCCCGGCCCCCAAAATAGATAATCCTTGGTTTTCCCAAAAGTAGCATAATTTTCCTGATGTAAATAGTAGATACCGCCATAATCTCTTGTCAAAGATTGCTTCAGAAGGGAATAATTTTTCTGTGAAACTTCAATTAAGGAAAGAAGTAGCTCAGTGAGTATGCAAACATATAGGAGGTGTAACTCTGAAACTTCCATTGCAAGTATTATTCTATGCAAAATACTGTTTTTTCTTTTTATATATGATGGGGAGGTGAGATTAAGAATTATTTAAGACACCATTAAACCACTCCCACAGTCTTTACATTTCTTCTAGTTATCTTTTCATCTTCTAAGTCCCTATATTTTGAAGTTTTCAATTCCCCTTTGTTTCTGACTTCTGTTTCTAGTTTTCCATAATCCTCCTTTCACTGCTTTCCTTTTGGTTCAATCTGATGCCTTTCTTATTTCATTCTGTTTACTACAACATTTTCTATGTGCACTTTTGTACTTATTTCCACTGCCTTTTTGCTCCCAGTTTTAGTATCTAATCTCCTTTATCTGTTGTGTGTGTATGTTTTGCTTTTTGCCACCAATGATAATTATTTTTACTTCTGAGGATTGCTTCTTTCTTTTTTAAAAAAAGAGTTAGAATGTGAACATTTTATCTGCTCTCATTTGTGGTATATTTGTTTATTTCTTGAGTCTTCCAGTTTGGAACTCTCTCTCTCTGCCACAAATTCTGCCCTTCAGAAACTCTTTTACAACATGCCATAATGTGTGGCTCAATCCAATTAAAAGAATAGGAAAAAAAAAAAAAAACAGATGGTAAAAAAATTGGGCTGAGATTATTAGCCACCAATATTTCGTTTTGTTAGAGGACTCTCTCCTTTTGTTTGAGGGGGTGGAGGGGCTGTCCACTGCAAATATACCTCTCTATGCCTTGATGACATGTGCATTGGAGGAGTTTCTGGAATAGACATTTAATAGCCTTCAATGGTCTCTGAAGGAAATTAGTCAGTGTTGCCAAAAATATCAGAGAACTAAGCAGAAGAGTAGGAATATCATGGAGAGTGGGCTAAGGGATTAAGAAACAAAGAAAGAACTGGAATGTTCAATTGCTTAAGGAAAATCTGAGTATGGGTAAGAAACACAAAGCTTATGTCTGTGAATGTCCTAGAAGCTGTGTTATATCACTTCACCTGTCACTTTGATGAATTACTATTTACTGTAGTGAAGCCACATTACACCATTCACGTGGGTCAATCTTCCTTTTTAAAAATCTGACCTTAGGTTCCCAAAACCTAGTCTCCTAAGGAAGAACAGCAGGAACTTTACTTTGTACTTAGGAATTAACAATTTGAATTTTTCTGTATGTGACTCTGCAGATACATCTTTTTAAAAACCCACCGAAATTAGGCAGTTTCTAATAATTTTTAAATATGTAGGCCACTGGCTTGGGATGTAATTGTTCCTATGTGTATTATTTATTTGGAAGAGAATTTGCCTGAGCTAACTAGGTTGGAAATCGGCATGTAATGTAAATTTATTGAGGGTTAGAGGTGTGTCTTTTACAACCGTATATCTCGGGAGAACCTACTGCAGAGCTCTGTACATTGTTAGCACTTAACAAATACTTGTTGAAACAATGCACAAAGGAATAAATAGCAAATTTCGGTGAAGTTGGAAGGGACCCCAAGTGATCAGCATGTGCTTCTCCATCCGGAATGAGGTAAATGGACAGGTGCACACGAAGGCTTCTTTCTTCCTGGATTCGTTTTTAATATAGGAACAACAGGTTCAGCTCCTTGTTCTTGAGGATTCATGGGGATTGGAACTTACAAGCCAAGTTCCCAATTTACAGAGTGTGTGGAAACAGTTTGATGGACAAACTCTGTAAGGACAAAAGTGTATCACTTATCAATCACCTTCAGCAACCAAACTGGGCGCTCAGAACAGCCCTTGTTAAGTAACCATATAGGTGAGGCAGCACAGGAGATTCAAACAAGATCAAATATGAGGAGACTGAAATAATGCTTTCTGAGAATTGCTATTCCCAAGTTGGCATACAGATCTAGTTAGACACAAAGCCATTCTCTTTCCCAGAAATTCAGGGAATACTAGGCTAAACCAAAAGCGTGTCTTATTTTAGTTGATTGGACAAAGTGGGGTTTCTAAAAGTTAAAGGAGACAAAATGAAAAGACTTCATAAGTATTGTTAAAGAATTTACAGCAGGAACCAGCAGTTCGTTTTTCCTTCCGACTTTACAGCCTGTGACTGATGACTAGTTAATGAGTAAGCAAGTGTAGAGTAAGTGTAAGGAAATGATCATTATTTCTTATCAATACTGATAATTGTATCAGTTTAATAGTAAATAAGTGTGCTGTGTGTTGGCAAGACTCTGATTCAAAGTAGTATTTCTATGATATGGACCTTGGGATTACTTTTAGCATATTCACCACCTTGTAAGCAAGACTTTGGCCCTCTTCATGGCACGGATATTTACTGGGCAATACCTTGGAGCACACACTAGGCACTGGAGATAAATAAATCAAGGAGGTAGCGACTGCCTTGTGGAAGGGGGGTTTCGTCATGCCAACACAACCTAAGGTAAGCTCAGAAATTCCATCCTCAATGGCTTTTTTTCCCCTAAAAGCATAACACATACAGTAGTTCCCCCTAATTTGTGGTTTCTTACCTGTTGTCAATTGAGAACAAAATATATCAAATGAAGAATTCCAGAAATAAACAATTCATAAATTTTAAATTGCCCATTGTTTTGCGGTGGTGAAATCTCTCACCGTTCCACTCAACCCTGCATGGGACATGAATCATCCCTTTGTCTGGGGTATCCATATCCACGCTGTATAAGCTACCTGCCTGTGGGTCACTTAGTATCCATGTTGGTGATCAGATGGACTGTCATGGTATTGTAGTGCTTGAGTCCAAGTAACTCTTATGTTTCTTAATAATGACCTTAAAGTGCAAGAGCAGAGATGCTGGCATATTGTTATAATTGTTCTACTTTATTATTCATTACTGTTGATTTCTTACTGTGGCTAATTTATCAATTAAACTTCATAATAGCTATTAATGTATAGGAAAAACATGGCATATATAGAATTTAGTACTATTAATATCTGCAGTTTCAGGTATCCACTGAGGGTCTTGGAATGTATTCCCCAGAGATAACAGGGGATTACTGTATATTGGTTGATTTGAATGGATTTCCTTCCCCCACCTTGCCACCTGATTCCACCACAGCCTCTTTGAACAGATCCCATAATTCAGACATGATAATGTCATGGTCTCTAACATGACAGTATTTTTTTAAAGAACTTTTAAATGAGTCTATACGTTGGCAACTGCAATTTCATGTGCATTTTTCTTGATAAAGTTTGATTAGCTAATGAAGTATAGCAATACCTAATATTTATAATATACCTATATAATAAATAGGTATATATATATATACCTATAAATATAATATAATATTTATAATGTAATTCAGCCTCATATAAAAATTTAAATTAAATATGTAACATAGCATGTTGTGGTTACTTTGAAATATTATGTGCTGAGGTAGGGCACTGATTTACTAAGCACTGACAAATATATTATGTTTTATTTACTCTCAGTATCACTTTATTGTTGCCTTACTTCCTTCTACTTCAGTTGTGTCTTAAAATAACTGTTCTGTACTTTAGCAATAACACATATAGCAGAAAATTTGGAAAACAAATAAAAACTCAAAAGAAACAGGAAAATAAGTCACCCCAAATCCTGTCGCACGTGGGTGGCTTCCATTATGTTTGGCAAAGCCTTATAATGTTTTTTTCATGTATCTTACGTTGCTTGACAAAAATTGTATCACATTATATTTACAGCTTTGAACCTGTTTTTCTCTTAACAACATACTGGGGGCTGTTTTCCCATGTCAGCAAAGATTCCGTTAAATGGCTGAATAGCATCAAAGTGTGTTATTCTTAAATTGCTGCATGTTGCCTTGCCATGGGCCAGCGGGAATACAGCCCCAGAAGCAGTGGTTTCATCCAGACCAAGAAGTCATTCTTTGCATTCTCAGTGGAGGGTCCTCCCCTTAGGAATGTGGAGCTGATGATGCCAAGTGTGTCCTTGACCTTCTGGGCAGGATGGAAAGCTCTTCTATTTTCTCAGGCTTCTGCCTGATAAGGGTGATCAAACAGCAAGATTCAAGATTTATTACTCAGGAATCTAATTTATTTGCAGTTGTTTAGAGCTTTCACTGGTGTCCTGATCCTTTTATCCATTTGCTGCCTTATTTTAGAAACTCATCAGTTGAAACCAATATCAATCAACAAAACCCCAGTTTGCATCCTATTTACAATTGTGAATCAGTTTCTTTTCTGTTTCAGTGTTTCTCTTCTTATGTGATTGTTCCTATAGTGGTCAATATCAATATATCATATTTGGCTAGCCCTTATTTCTGCAAAATGCACCTAAGACATGTTCATTAGTTGTTTAAACATGTAAATTCAATAGAAAATTTACCTCAAAATTTGACTGCAATGTGAATGTGAATGAATGTATTTACCTATATCTATTATATTGTTATATATGTAATTTTTAATAATGCAAGTTCCAATTTTTAAAAACATTTTTCTCTTGAATGTATCAGTTATAAAATGCCTGAAGTTATTAAATCCTGTGACGTGGCATCTTGATGTGTGTTTTTTTTGTTTTTGTTTTTTTTGAGATGAAGTCTTGCTCTATCACCCAGGCTAGAGTGCAATGGTGTGATCTTGGGGTCACTGCAACCTCTGCCTCCTGGGTTCAAATAATTATCCTGCCTCAGCCTCCCAAGTAGCTGGGATTACAGGTGCCCACTACCCTCCCTGGCCAATTTTTGTATTTTTAGTAGAAATGGGGTTTCACCATGTTGGCCAGGCTGGTCTCGAACTCCTGACCCCAGGTGATCCACCCACCTCGACCTCCCAAAGTGCTGGGATTACAGTCATGAGCCACCATGCCCAGTCAATGCATTTTAGAGTCTAGGTTTTGGAAGTCCTAGAGAAGCTTATGATAATCAAAAACAATAAATTATTTCTAAACCATGACATAAAATAGTAATAATGGACAGTTATGACATTCATGCTAAGTGTGCTCTACTTGAGCACTTTTCATATTTTATTTCAATAAACTTCTTAAAACAACTCAAAAACAGTTACTATTATAGGCCCCATTACTGCAGATGAGGGAAACACAAGTGAGAATTTCTTAAAAGCCTAATTTTTCACTACCTTTTTCCTCTAAGAAGGTGAATACGAACCTCGGTGCTAATTGCTCCCCCCTTAAAGTTAATAATCACACTATTAATAGCAATATGAGTCATCATTCATTGGGCATGTATCATGAGAAGCAGGTACTTTATAAATATTATTCCTAATCCTCACGTGGTAGATTGTATTTATAGCTACAATAATCTCTCCTTTCCACATGCTCCTCTGCAATGTGACCTAGCCAACCTCCCATCAAGAAGAGACTTTCTCCAGCCCCTCCAATCTCCACTCCCTCAATTTCTCCACCCCCTCCAATAAGGGTAGGCCCTATGACTGCTTTGACCGAGAGAATACAGCAGAAGTGACATTATGCCAGTTTCAAGACCCAGGCCTTAAGATTTTACCTGCTTCCACTTCCTGCCTCACAGAATATTTGCTGTGGGGACCTAGATACTGCGTAAGAAATATGACTACTCTGGGACCACCATGTCATGAGAAACCCAAGCTGTATGGAAAGGCCCAAGAGTAAGGGTCATCAAACTATAGCCCATAGGCCAAATCTGGCTCATCACATTCTTTCTAGCTAAGAATGGCAGGGAGGGGCAGCCAAAAGAATAACAACAGTCTGTGATATGTAATAAGTATATGAAACTTAAATAAAATGTTATTGAAACTATCACACTTATTTATTTACTTATTGTCTGTGGCTGCTTTCATGCTACAATGGCAGAGTTGAATAGCTGTGACAGACATCATGTGACCCTTGAAGCCTAAAATATTTACTATCTGGACCTTTACAGGAAAAGTCTGCCAACCCCCAGCCTCAGAGGATAAGAGGGAGAGGCCAGGAAGCATCAAGGAGCTAATATATATAAGTATATAAATACGCCATGCATCTCAAACCTTCCGCCTCCAGCCAATTTAACTGATGCCACGTGGAACAGAGACAAATTACCCAGCTGAGCCCTTCCCAAATTCCTGATCAACAATAGCAAAAGCAAAATAAATGACTGTTTTAAGGCATTAAGTTTTGAGTAGTTTGTTACATAGCAAGAAATAACTAAAACACCTTACAACCATCCTACAAAGGAAGATGTTGTCATGCAGATATTTGGATGAGGAAATGGAAGCTCAGAAAGATTAGATAACGCACTGAAGTTCACACAGCTGACAAATAAGGAGCTGGGATTTCAACCCAGGTCCTATCAATTCCTAAGCTTTATTTGTGATACAGTAGCCCCATAATATTCAGCCTTTACTCTATTGCAATACATTTTATGCCCATGTCAGTCTTCATTAACTCAAAAAAAAGTGTACTGACAATTGTCACCACAGGTAAGCACTGCACTAAGCTTTGTGGGGAAACAAGAGATATAATTTAGATGGAATCTGAAAATTTTACTTTTTACTTAGCTAAGAAGACCAAAGGTTATTATAATGTGATGATGGATGAAATATTGTAAATTAAAATTTGACACATTTACTCTGAAGGTGGTGGCCTACAGAATCCCATTCTAGGTAACAAAACCTTCAGAAAAGCTATTTGTTTGATCTTTATATCACAGTTCTAGGACTTTCCTTTAAGGAGCAAGTTGTCAGCAGTCAGTGAAGAGATGGCGTGAAAGCTCATCCTGCCTACCCGCAAAGTTAGTTACACATTAGTGTTTTACTTTGTTTTTTCATTTCAGATTAACTGTCCTCTTCCATGTTCAAACCATATGTAACTGTAACTGAATGGAAGTTAAACATCTGGAAACTGTTAGGATTGAATAGCAATGAAAGGCAGGAAGCACAAGAGTATGGAAAGTGGTTTTGAACAACCAGGGTAAGGAATGTAAAGAAAACTAAGCATATTCCAAGTTGTCTGCCATTATCATACACTCTCAAGGTCGTTACTAGAGATGGGTCACTCTGAAGTGAAGGCTGTCAACTAGGAACACAGCTAGATGAAATACAGTATGGTGAAAATGGAGGCAACTATGGGTTTAAAGGTCATTTCCTTGTTTATCAAGGGCCCTACTTAAGTGTAGGCTGCTTGAGAGCCAAAATATGTCACCTTTATAATATTTGATAGCCAGTGGTTTGTTGGGACTGGGACATACCAGCTTACAATAACTGATTACATTTTTAGGAATTTTTGTGAGCCGATTGTTGAACTTTGCCATGATAGAAGCATTTACACCATGGAATCTGGCAAATACAATAAGTCAGGGCTCTTTTTTAAGAGAGCCAGTTTGCCAGCATACAACTGAGACAGAATCAATTAAAAATGATTAGCCAGTAGTCCAAAATTCTTTAGAGTGTGTGATAAACTATAACGCATTCATTACATTTATGCTTTTCAATAAATGTAACAGGTAACTATTGTTTTATGCTTTTCAATAAACAGGTAACTATTGTTTCATGCATTATATCTTTCAAGTATTTCTATAAGCATTGCTTTCTTAATTAAAAACCATTCAAAATAATGTACCTAAGTATTAACCTTTTTAAATTTTGTGTACAGGAATGACAGAGGGAGGGTTTACAGGAAGAGGGGTTGGAAGAGGACTTTCTCTTCTTAACTCATTCAGTCCTGTGAGAAAAGAATTGAGGAAAAACCATTATGATTGAATTGGAGCTAGGAGTTGGGCTAGGGTCACAGAGGGAATGAGTAGAGAAGCAAAAGACTAATAGAGAGAGGCAGGAAAAGAGAATACTAAAACAGGGATCAGAAACTGTATCCCTAGCAGCTACATAAAGAAGCCATGTCATAGACATTTCACTTTTTGAGCATCAATTGTTTCATCTCAAGTGTGTGCAGACCACACTAGAAAACAATGCACAAATTTCATTTTAATCAAGATGTTCTAAGTGAACTTCCTCTTAAGGGCAGTCAGCTCTCAGGGTGGGTGTGCGGCAGCATGAGACTCACCTGGCAAAGGAAAGTAGAGGAATGTTTGCTGGAGAGGAAGGAAGGGAATTGTGCAAGATGAGAGTAGAGGGGTGTCGTTTAGTGAGGGTGCTGGAAGAAAACTGTCCTAATTGTAAAACTTCAATGGTAGTATCAAAGGGATGTTTGGGGACAAAAATATGGCTCCACGTTTGTTTTATTTTATATGTAGATAAAGAACCCTTGCTTCTCACAGACAAATTTCTAACTTCTACCAAGGAATTTCTGAATGTAGTCTATATGATAAGATCCCTGATTATGTGTTATAATGAAAAAATCAGGAATCTTCATTAGAAGATTACTCTGAAACTGAATAAATTTTGTTTAGTAATGTTTTAAACACATCTCTTAAGGTCCAGATTATTTTCTAGGATCACATTATAAAATACAGTAGAATTTTTTTTTTTTTTTTTTGAGATGGGGTCGCATTTTGTCACCCAGGCTGGAGTACAGTGGGATGATCCCTGCTCACTGTAGCCTCAACCCCCTTGACATCAAGCGATCCTCCTGCCTCCACACCCCAAGTAGCTGGGACTACTGGCACATACCACCAAGCCCAGCTAATTTTTGTATTTTTCACAGAGACATGGTCTCATCATTTTACTCAGGCTGGTCTCGAACTCATGAGCTCAAGTTGTCCACCCACCTTGGGTTTCCCAAAGTGCTAGGATTACAGGTGTGAGCCACAGCACCCAGCCTAGTAGAATTTTTATTAGTTGTTAACTCTGACACTAACGTAGTTAGAAAGAGGTAGAAACTAATGGCTCAGTATATTACTTTATCCGTGGGTTCCAATTATCTATACAAAGTTGTTGCTTATTTCTACAATAGTTTCATGTCTATTGTAGTTATTCTCACTCATCTTGAAGAAAAAAAAAATCCCCTGATGTGATAAAGTACAATGGTTCCAACTCACATATTTACAATGTAATTAAAGTTTAAACTTTAATCTTTTTATAAACCTTAATATGATTTAACGCATATTACTTTATCTGTGGGTTCCAATTATCTATTCAAAGTTGTTGCTTATTTCTACAATAGTTTCATGTCTATTGTAGTTATTCTCACTCATCTTGAAGAAAAAAAAAATCCCCTGATGTAAGTACAATGGTTCCAACTCACATATTTACAATGTAATTAAAGTTTAAACTTTAATCTTTTTATAAAACTTGATTTAATGCATGCCATGTGTGCCTTTTTTTTCAAGGAGATCTGTATTTTTTAAACGATTTTGTAAGTCAGTCTCATGTACACATATGATGTTGGAGCTAGTTGGTTATCTCCATTTTAATTGTATTTTTGAGACATTATAAGAAAAACATCAATGTTGCATTCCACTGGATCCCTCTTCCCAAACAGACCTGGATGAGTCTAGCTTTGCCCAGGACCGTGGACTTCCATGTTATGTGGGGCTGGGTGCTGAGGACATCGACACATCTGTAACCAAATCAGTGAACCTCAGTGGGAGCTGAGAGCCATGTCTCTGGAATGAGGGCCTCTCATTCCTTTGTTCTCGATATTTCCTGGCAACGTGTACACAAGCACATGCTATTAACAGATGGTGGAAGGCATAATTGGGATTTTTATCATAACATATCCCTCATGCTTCCACCATGCGCCAAAGAAGAAGAGATGCTTGGACTAGCTAGCTTCATCACAGCAGGACTAAAACCCCCTACTGTACTTCAAACTTCCCAAGACCTGAGTCCCTCCACGACAGACTCAACCACTCAGTTAGATGTGGTTTTCAGTCAGAAGTACAGAGCCAACTTTGGCAGACACGTTCCTTCAGATTCCTTTTAAGATCAATTGTTAATTTGAGAGAGACTGGAGCCTAGTTTATCTGGTAAGTTGAGGCATACATCTGCGCTGCAGAGCTGAGGCCTATGGGATTGGCAGAGAGCCCTAAACTTTGTACAGACAACTGTGCCACATAATCCGCACAGATGAAAAGGTCTCCTTTGCTTAACCCCATAGCTATGTGCTGAGCAAGTCAGAAAGAAAGCAGGAACAAGTATGGCAAAGAACTTAGCCAAAGAAGCTTAAGAGGATTAATTTTGATTTTTTGCTGTTGATGTTCAAATCTAGTGTGTGCCTTCTCAGTTCAAAATTGATTACCCAGGTCTGCTTTATAAAAGCATACGTACATAGTGCATATTTTTAAGCAAAAATTAATTCTTCATAATTTATAAGTCTCTAAAGAAGTATAGTTCATAATGTTCATATGACTCTTGTGCATTTATGCCACTTGCATCATCCAAAGAATTTGAGGGGTTTTGTTAAAAGTATATGCTGGCTGGGAATATTTCACATTACACCCAGGATGATTAAAATCGCAGGGCTACCCTTTGGGCACATGCCTGAGCATTGTAATCAGCGAGGTTTATATTTAGTGGTCAGTAGCATAGCTAAAGAAGTGCCTCAGACAGCTTGAAATCTAACATGGTGGTGGTTATAGCTGGTGGTTAGGAGCTGGGAATCAGATGGTTGGGTTCAAATCTGACCCTTTCTCCTACCAGCTAAGTGACTTCGATCAACACACTCAACTTCTCTAAACCTTGATTTCCCCATTTGTAAATAGGCATGAAAATATTATCATGGGGTTAATTATATAATTATAAAATATTTTAAAATATGTAAAAGACATCATTATAAAATATATAAAATGTCACACGGTTGTGAGTTTTAAATGAAGTAATAAGTGAAAGTACTTACCATAATACCTGTTGTATAATATGTGCTAAATAAACATTAACTATTATTTATACAAAGTGATAAACAGGGCTACATAATTTTCTAGCCCCACAGCAAAATGAAAATGTGGAACCCTTTGTTCAGAAAGCAAAGCAAAAAAAAAAAAAAAAAAGTGCTGTTAAAGCTTAAAAAAAGCTTTTTATTCTTTTTCATGCTCTCTCTCAGCTTGTGAAGGTGATATTGTATTTAATTACTAGACTTTTCAGATTTACAAAAAAAAAAAGAAGAAGAAAAAAGAAGAAAATGGAAAGTGGAGTTCTCAAATTACTCCCTCCAGGTTTCCACTATTATTAGCATCTTGCATTAGTGTGGTACATTTGTTATACTTGACAAACCAATATTGACACATAATTACTAACTAAAATCCATAGTTTATATTAGAATTCACTCTTAATGTGTATAGTTCTACATGTTTTGAAAAATGCATAATGTCATATATCTATCTACCACTGCAGTATCATACAGAATAGTTTCACTGATCAAAAATATCCTTTGATAGCTGGCTAATCATATGCAAAACAATGAAACTGGATCCCTATCTTTCACCACATACAAAAATTAACTCAAGATGAATTAAAGACTTAATTGTAAGACCTTAAACTATAAAAATCCTAGAAGAAAACCTTGGAAACACCATTCTGGACATAGCTTTGGGAAAGTTTTTATGACTACATCCTCAAAAGCAATTGCAAGAAAAACAAAAATTGACAAGTAGGACTTGGTTAAACTAAAGGGCTTCTGTACAGCAAAAGAAACTATCAACAGAGTAAACAGACAACCTGCAGAATAAGAGAAAATATTCACACACAATGCATTCAACAAAGATCTAATATCTGGAGTCTATAAGGAACTTAAAGAGTTGAACAAGCAAAAAACAACTCCATTAAAAAATGGGCAAAAAACATGAACAAACACTTGTCAAAAGATGACATACAAGTCACCAACAAACATGAAAAAATGCTTCTCATCACTAATCATCAGAGAAATGCAGATCAAAACCACAATGAGATATCATCTCATACCAGTGGAAATAACTATTATTAAAATGTCAAAAAACAACAGATGTTGGTGAGATTGTGGAGAAAGGGAATGCTTATAAACTTTGGTGGGAATGTAAATTAGTTCAGACACTGTGGAAAGCAGTTTGGAGATTTCTCAAAGAACTTATAACAGAACTACCATTTGATCTAGTAATCCCATTACTGGGTATATATCCAAAAGAACACAAATTGTTCTACCAAAGGGACATTTGTACTTGCATGTTCACTGCAGCACTATTCACAATAGCAAAGACATAGAACCAACCTAAGTGCCCAACAGTGAAGGGTTGGATAAAGGAAATGTGGTACATATATACCATGGAATACTACACAGTCATAAAATAGAACAAAATCGCCTGGCCAACATGGTGAAACCCCATCTCAACTAAACAAACAAACAAACAACAAAAAACAATTAGCTTGGCATGGTGGCAGGTGCCTGTAATCCCAGCTACTCAGGAGGCTGAGGCAGGAGAATCACTTGAACCTGGGAGGCAGAGGTTGCAGTGAGCCGAGATCGCACCATTGCACTCCAGCCTGGGTGACAAGAGCAAGACTCTGTCTCAAAAAAAAAAAAAAAAAAAAGGAACAAAATTGTGTTCTTTGCAGCAACATGGATGGAGCTGGAGGCCATTATCCTAAGCAAATTAATGCAGGAACAGAAAACCGAATACCACATATTCTCACTTATAAGTGGGAGCTAAACATTGAGAACTCATGGACATAAAGGTGGCAACAATAGACACTGGAGACTATTAGAGAGTTGAGGAGGGGTTGAAAAACTAACAATTGGGTACTATTCTGTATCTGTGTGACGGGATCATTTGTACCCCCAACCCCAGCATCATACAATATAATCAGGGAACAAACTTGCACATGTACCACCTGAGTCTAAAATAAAAGTTGGAGCTGGGCGTGGTGGCTCACGCCTGTAATCCTGGCACTTTGGGAGGATGAAAAGGTGGATCACTTGAGTCCAGGAGTTTGAGACCAGCCTACATAACACTGGAGAAACCCTGTCTCTACAAAAAAATACAAAATACTTAGCTGGGCCTGGTGGGCGCACGGGTAGTCCCAGCTACTACTGAGGCTGAGTTGGGAGGATCACTTGAGCCCAGGAGGTGGAGGTTGCAGTAAGTTAAGGTTGCACCACTGCACTGCATCCTGGGTGACAGAGTGAGACTCTGACTCAAAAAAAAGAAAAGTTGAAAAAACAAAAATGATTCCTTGTGCTTTGCTTCTGCATCCTTTTCCCGCTATTTCCCCCAGTCCCTGGAAACCACTGATCTTTCCATTGTCTCTTTTGCCTTTTCAGATGCCATATAGTTGGAATTATATAATATGTAGCTTTTTCAGACTAGCTTATTTTAATTAGCAATATGCATTTAAGCTTTCTCTTCCATGATTTTTTATGGCTTGATAGCTTATTTTTATTGCTGAATTTAATTGTATGGATATGCCACAGTTTATTCATTCATCTACCAAAAGACTCCTCGGTTACTTCCAATTTTTGGCAACTATGAATAAATTTGCTATAAACATTCATGTGCAGTTCTTTTGTGTGTGGGCATAAGTTTCTAACTTATTTTGATTTTAGCTATTCTAATAGGTATGTGGTGGTATCTCGTTTTTGTTTTAATCTGCAAATTTGTAACAGCGTATGACGTGGAACTTTTTTTATATGCTTACTTGCCATCTATATATCTTCTTTGCAGAGGTGTCTGTTCAGATCTTTTACTCTCTTTCTAATTGGATTGTTTGTTTTTATTGTTGAGTTTTAAGAGTTCTTTGTATATCCTGGGTAACAGTCCTTTCCCAGATATGTCCTTTGCAAATATTTTTTCTGTCTGTGCCTCATCTTTTCATCATCTTAATGAAGTTTTTCACAGAGCAGAAATTTTTTATTGTAATGGAATCTAACATCAATGTTTTCTTCTAGAAGTTTTATAGTTTTCCATTTAGGTTTGTGATTCATTCTAAGTTAATTTTTGTGTAGTATAAGGTTAGATTCTATATTCATTTTTTGCATGTGGATGTCTAATTTTTCCAGTATCATTTATTGAAAATACTAGCCTTTTCCCGGTGAATTAACTTTGCTTTGTCAAAGATCAGTTGACAATACTGTGTGGGTCTTTTTCCAGATTCTCTATTCTGTTCCTCTGCTCTATTTGTCTATTCTTTCACCAATACCACATTGTCTTGATTACTGTGGTTTGTAGTAACTCTTGAGGAAGTATAGTGTCAGTCCTTTGACTTTGTTCTTCTTCAATATTTTGTTGGTTATTCTGCGTCTTTTGCCTCCCAATGCAAACTTCAGAATCAGTTTGTTGTTCACCACAAAGTAACTTTCTGGGCTACTTTATTGAAATTGCATTGAATCTGTAGATCAACTTGGGAAGAACTGATATTTTAATAACATTGAGTCTTCTTATCCATGAACATGGAATATCTCTTCATTTATTTGTGATCTACTTTGATTTCTTTCATTAGAGTTTTGTCGTTTTCTTCATATACACGTGAAATCTTACAGATATTTTGTTAAATTTATACATAAATATTTTATATCTTTTATTTGCTATTTAATGTTCTGAGTGTAAAAATTAAAATGCAAATTTTACCATTCATCTCATATCATGCAATTCCAGTTTTAAGTGCAAACATAAAACATTTAATTCATATGTAGAATCACCAGAATTACACAGTGGAAAATCTGTACAGAATGTATGTCCATGAAAACAGCCCAGCTGATAAATGAGAAGTGGTGGAGATACAGGCAGTACAGCTGATCACAGAAGGATGTTAACTAACTAGAGAACAAAGAATACTTCAGCTGGAAAGGAAATAATGTTGATCTCTAGTTCAAGAAACTAGGTCCCAAATGAAAAGTGGCCAGGGTCACACAGGTAAAGACTGATGAGAACCTCTCTTACCATCCAAGCAGCATTGTTGAAATTCACTATGTAATATTAGTTCAGGTTTCTTATATACTGGATTTCAGGTCTGCTGACATTCAAAGTTTTATTGAGCTTGACTAGATACTTCTGGGAATATTCAGATGTACACACTGTGAGTCCAAGTAGAATCCCAAAGCAGTTACGACTGTCACAGATGTAGCAATACCTTTGGCCCCAAAACTTGTTGAAGGAGAGACTAAATTAGAACTAATCACACTGACATGTTTTTAATATTATGCATTGATTCTGCTGGGAAATAAAAGAGGCATCTTCCTTCATGGGGGAGAAAAGTGACTGGTGTGTATGTGTTCTTGGCAGGAGTTTTTGCCATCTGAGCCAGGCTCAGTTGGGGAGAACATCAGATTCAGAAGAGACCTGAAAGATAAACTCATTCAGTGGCTTTTAAACTGTGTTCTAGGGATCTACACACATTTCATTACATTTATTTTATTATTTGAAAAACTAAGTTAAAAAATGCTTACTATTCAAATATGTTACAGATCAAAGCTTGACACGGTGGAAATCACAGATCATGATAATCTTCAAATGTCTCATGAGGAAATGCTATACATGGTAACTTATGAAATAGGTATACTACTTTTATCTGGGCTATGTATTAAGGAGCCATACAAGACTTCATTTTATGAAAGGATTCCCTTGCACAAAAGTTAAGTTTGAAAATCACTGATCTATTCATCCCCCTCCAAATAAGCCTCTAAGAACTGTTGATAGATTCATAATACATGTTTAACAAATTTCAGTCATCATTATTTCCAACAGATAGAGAAATTGAGGCCTAGGTTGACTAAATGACTTGCCCAACACATCCAGATATTTAGCAGCAAAGCCAGAATTTTACCTGTGTCTTGACTCCTAGATCATTTTTCTTTTTACTCTATTGCAATTGCCTCCAGATTCCATCCCCAACAAATAGCTAAAATATTAAGTCTTCCAGGCATAGGCTGTATTTACTGTCCCTTTGATCTATCCTTTTCTTAGTCCTGGGAGCCAGGAGGGAAAAAGAGGAGAGGGGGGGGGGGGGAGAGAGAGAGAGAGAGAGAGAGAGAGAGAGAGAGAGAGAGAGATTTGTCATCTTTAACACTTGGGACAAAAAAGTGACAATCCTACTTTTAAATGTTTATTCCATTTTCCTTATAAAAACATTTATATGTGGCAGACCATGGATCCCAAATTTCGATCGGAAATGTGATCTTTCTTTCAGAGATCCCAAAGATAGCCAATTATTTAGAGCCTAGAGGAGAGGTAAGAACCCACAGCTACCATGAATGAATAAATGATGAGTTCTGACCATCGTTCTCCAACTTTACAAACTGTGGCACTACACACAAATTTAAGATATCCACAAGCCCCACTTTTGAAAACTTTACAGTCACTTATGCAGCCTGTTCTGAAGACACTTTCAAACCATTCCTTCTCCCTCCTTCTCCCATCCTCTATATATTGATATATTCTTGTCTATGCCTATCTTTCTAGTCTTTGAACACCTCCAAATTCAGGCTTAGAGCAACAAATGAGTAAATGGGGAAAAAATTAAATCCCCAAACCACTTTACAAAGGCTTAAATGTATGATTAGAATATTATTGTAATATCTATATGGCAAATAATAGGAACTCAATAAATACTTGAATTAATAAATTTGTTTTACATATTTTTATGGAATATTTCTTATTTTCTGCCTACAAGTTAAAGTGATTGTTGAAAAGCACACAGATTGATAAAATGAATAACTTAGTAAGCAAAGCTGCCTTTATAGGGAGGTTCGGCCCATGTCCTGCAACACTAGGCTACTTGCTGGTGGGCTTTAGTGATGGTGATGAGTGATTTACCTGAATTCAGCCATCTTTAACCTACTCCCCCTTGTGGTTAGTTTGAGACATTTTAAGGTGGCTGGTGTGGCTTTCACTCCTTTAGCACTATGTTCTGACCTAGAGATAAAATAATTCACGGACAAAACCAAACTCAAAACCAAAACATTTTAAGAGTGGACTAGACTAATGTGAATGCGGGAAGACCTAGAGAGCCAGGCCCTTTTCTCTTGATCTCTTTCTTTCCTAAGCAGCTCCTTCACCTTCATCAAGACTCAGCTCAGGACCAACCCCTTCCAGAAAGTTTGTTCTGGTTTCTTGCTCTGTGAGTTTGAGGCCTCAGCTTGTGACTGCCTCTATCAAAGAGCCTATCACTCTGTGTCTCTGCTCACTAGTCCCTAGTCCCCAGTGGACTGTGAACAACTGGAGGTGGGGGCAGGAACTGTGTCTTGCATTTCTTTATTCCAAAATGTCTTCTTTTGCCAGCTATGGAGTAGATGTTCAATAAATGTTTGTTGAAATAAATAAGTGGTTTTTGCCACTAAAAACTTTAGACAATTGGTATAATATCTCAGGTTGCAATTTTCTCATTTATAATCTTAGGGATTTAGGACTTTAAGTCCCTAAAGGGTCTGTGTGTCTGGAATTACATTTATTATCAAAATATTCTGTAAGACTTGTTCCCCTTTTGACTTCCAAGTTCTTTTTTTTTTTTTTTTTTTTTTTTGAGATGAGGTCTCGCTCTGTCACCCAGGCTGGAGTGCAGTGGCGCAATCTCAGCTCACTGCAACCTCCACCTCCTGGGTTCATGCCATCCTCCTGCCTCAGCCTCCCAAGTAACTGGGACTACAGGTGCCCACCACCACCACGTTGGGCTAATTTTTTGTATTTTTAGTAGAGACAGAGTTTCGCCGTGTTAGCCAGGATAGTCTTGATCTCCTGACCTCGTGATCCACCTGCCTTGGCTTCCCAAAGTGCTAGGATTACAGGCGTGAACCACCGCACCCGGCCTTGACTTTCAAGTTCTTTTATTTGGGGACTTTTGAATCTTTTTGACTCTATGGAATTGTATGTCATGATATGTTAATATTGGTGGGAATGGAAAATAGCCCAGTAGTTACTAGCAAAGATGGCATTGAAGAGATTTCTTTATAAGTAATTGTCTGAATGATTATTTTCCAAAGAAAATTGTCTATTCCATACAGACCTCAAATAAGTTTTTATTTACATTTTTTATTTCATTTCAAGACATACCAGCTTATGGAGAGGTCTAGAAGTATTTCCTCCTCTTGGCTTGGAGTTCCCAACATATCAAGTTTTAATAATATTTGACTCAGGACCACAAAGCATTATTTAGCAAATATACAGTTTGTGTTCAAGACATTTGAGAAAAATAAAAACGTGAAGAAAAAATTACTAAGCTTCCCCCAACATGGTTTAAATTTCTATGTTGATTCAATGAGTAAACATTGAAAAATGTATATGACTGTTAATCTAAGAATAGTAATACTTAACACAGACTCTGCCATAAAACAAAACTTTGTCCAGGCTTTTCTCAAAAAGATAATGGATAACAAGTGTTGGCAAGGGTGTGGAGAAAGGGGAATGTTTGTACACTGTTGGTGGGAATGTGGATGGATGCAGCAAGTGTGGAGGTATCTAAGGAAATCAAAAGGAAAACTACGAAACTACCGCATGACCTGGCAATCTCCCTTCCGGGCATATACCCAAAGGAAATGAAATCACCACCTCATAAAGATAGCTGCACTTTCATGTTGATTGAGGCATTACTCACAATAGACAAGATATGGAAACAACCAAAGCATCTGTCAACCGATGAATGGATAAACTGTGATATATATAGTATGATGGAATACTATTCAGCCTTAAAAAAGATTCTGTCATTTGAGACAACATGGATGAATGGAGAGAACATTATGCTAAGTGAAGTAAACCAGACCACAGGAAGAAAAATACTGCATGATCTCACTTATATATGAAATCTTTTAAAACATTGAATAAATAGAAATGGAGAGTATAATGGCGATTGGAGTGGGAGGATGGGGGAAATGGGCAGATGTAGATTAAAGGGGACAAAGTTGCAATTATATAGGATGAATTAATCTAGAGATCTAATGAATAACATGAGGAAGACAGCTAAAAATATTACATACTGGAAATTTACTAAGAGAGATTTTTGGTACTTTTGCCACACACACAAAAGTGAGTATGTGAGAGGATGGATGTGTTAGTTCACTTGACTATAGTAATCACTTTATCATATATGTGTATATCAAAACATCATGCTGTACATCTTAAATATATACAATAAAGAAAGTGTTCAAACTGCCTAAGATCTAGAAGACATCAGAGAGGATTGTATACAAGTCTGGCAGTGAGGCAAAGTGAGAATTCATTGTCCTATCCCATGTCTCTGTTTTGTTTCTGTGAGAATTTGGGTCTATTGGAGGCAGAGAGTGGTGTGCTCTAAGGATACTGACAGCTGGAACTTTTGCTCTTCTAAAGTAGGAAGCACTCAGAAGTGGGAATGCTTGCAGGAGACAGTCCTTTCAGAACCGAGGTAAAAATTTTTCAAAGTAAAAAAAATTTTTTGGAGGCCATGGAAAGAAATTGATATTTTTAATGAACTAAGTTAGGACAGGAGGAATCTGCAACTGGTCAGAAAATAGAATTTTAAGTAAAGGGAAGAAAAATAAATGTTGTAGATATCAGGATGTTTGTTGTTAAGCAATATTTTTTGGGTGTGTGTGTGTTGTTGTTTTTTGAGCCTTACTGCTAGTTTGTAAAGATGGACTTTTTGATTATAAAGAAAACTGCAGGCCAGGCATGGTGGCTCATGCCTGTAATCCCAGCGCTTTGGGAGGCTGAGGTGGGCGGATCAACTGAGGTCAAGAGTTCGAGACAAGCCTGACCAACATGGAGAAATCCCATCTCTACTAAAAAATACAATATTAGCTGGATGTGGTGGCACATGCTGTAATCCCAACTACTTGGGAGGTTGAGGCAGGAGAATTGCTTGAACCTGGGAGGAGGAGGTTGACGTGAGCCGAGATAACGCCATTGCACTCCAGTCTGGGCAACAAAAGCAAAACTCCATCTCAAAAAAAGAAAAAGAAAACTGTAGTTTGAAATGTAAAATGACCCCATAATGAGGCCTGTATTTGCCTCTACTGCAGTCTTTTCAGGAATGTAGGCACAGGTTAATCTGTATGTAAAGGATTATGTTAGCCTCTGAGAGACTCTGGGAAAGGGTTGTCCTGTTAAAGTCATAAAGGCTCTTCTTTTCCTTCAAAGGGTATTTTTTTTTTCTATGTAGAAAATCTACCAGAAAACCTTACCAAATGTCTAAGGATGGCAAAAAGAGTTATCTCAGATCTTTTATTTGTGTTTGGGGATTCTAATAAACTGAATTCATGTTTTCATTTATTTGTTTGTTTTGTTTTAAATTTTTGTGAGTACATCATACATCTATATATTTATAGGGTACATGAAATATTTTGATATAGGCATACAATGCATAATAATCACATCAGGGTAAATAGGGTATCCATCATCTCAAGCATTTATCCTTCTTTGTGTTTCAAACAATCCAAGTATAGTCTTTTAGTTATTTTTAAATGTACAATAAATTATTGTTGATTGTAGTCACTCTGTCATGCTATCAAATACTAAATTTTATTCATTCTATCTAATTATATTTTTGTACCCATTAACCATTCCCACTTACCCCTCACCCCTACTGCCAAACTATCCTTTTCAGTCTCTGGTAACCATCGTTCTACTATCTCCATGAGTTCAATTGTTTTTATTTTTAAATCCCACAGATAAGTAAGAACATGCAAAATTTGTCTTTCTGTGCCTGGCTTATTTCACTTAACATAATGACCTCCAGTTCCATCCATGTTGTTGCAAATGACAGGATATTATTCTTTTAATGACTGAATAGTACTCCATTGTGTACATGTACATTTTCTTTCTCCATTCATCTGTTGATGGCTGCTTAGGTTGCTTTCAAATTTTAGGTATTGTAAACAGTGCTGCAACAAACATAGAAGTGCAGATATCTCTTTGATATACTGATTTCTTTTCTTTTGGGTATATACCTAGCAGTGGGATTGCTAGATCATATGGTAGCTCTATTTTCGGTTTTCTGAGGAACCTCCAAACTGTTCTCCGTGGTGGTTGTACTAATTTACATTCCCACCAGCAGTGTACAATGGTTGCCTTTTGTCCACAACCTTGCCAACATTTGTTATTGCCTGTCTTTGGATATAAGACATTTTAACTTACGTGAGATGATATCTCATTGTAGTTTCGATTTGCATCTCTCTGTTAATCAGTGATGTTGAGCACCTTTTCATATGCCTGTTTGTCATTTGTATGTCTTCTTTTGAGAAATGTCTATTCGGATCTTTTGCCCATTTTAGAATAGGAGGATTATTGGAGTTTTTCCCTATAGAGTTGTTTGAGTTCCCTATATATTCTGGGTATTAATCCTTTGTCAGAAGGGTAACTTGCAAATATTTTCTCCCATGCTATGGGCTGTCTCTTCACTTTGTTGATTGTTTCCTTTGCTGTGCAGAAGCTTTTTAGCTTCATGTGATTCCATTTACCCATTTTTGCTTTGGTTGCCTATGCTCATGGGGCATTATTCAAGAAATCGTTGTCCAGTCCAATGTCCAGGAGAGTTTCTCCAATGTTCTTTTTTTTTTTTTTTTTTTGGTAGTTTCATAGTTTTAGGTCTTATATGTAACTCTGTAATACATTTTTATTTGATTTTTGCATATTGTGAGAGATAGGGGTCTAGTTTTATTCTTCTGCATCAGGATATTCAGTTTTCCCAGCACTGTTTTTTGGAGAGACTGTCCTTTCCCCAGTGTATGTTCTTGGCACCTTTGTCAAAAATGAGTTCACTGAGGTGTATAGATTTGTTTCTGGATTCTCTATTCTGATCCATTGGTCAATGTGTCTGTTTTTATGCCAGTCAGTACCATGCTGTTTTGGTTTCCACAGTTCTTTAGTATTATTTGAGGTCAGGTACTGTGATTGCTCCAGTTTTGTTTATTTTGCTCAGGATAGCTTTGGCTATTCTGGGTCTTTTGTGGTTCCATATAAATTTTAGGATTATTTTTTCTATTTCTTTGAAGAATGTCATTGGTATTTTGATAGGAGTTGCACTGAATCTGAAGAATGCTTTGGATGTATGGACATTTTAATAATATTGATTCTTGCAATCTGTGAACATGAAATATCTTTTCATTTTTTGTGTATTTTCTTCAACTTCTTTTATCAGTGTTTCATAGTTTTCATTGTAGAGCTCTTTCACTTCTTTGGTGAGGCTAATTCTTAGGGTTTTTTTTTTTTTTTTTTGGTAGTTACTGTAAATGGGATTATTTTCTTAATTTTTTTTCAGATTGTTTGCTGTTGGCTATAGAAATGCTACTAATTTTTGTATGTTGATTTTTTAATCCTGAAACTTCACCGAATTTATCAGTTTGAATAGTTTTTTTGTGTGGAGTCTTTAGATTTTTCCAAATATAAGATTATATCATCTACAAACAAGAATAATTTGACTTCTTCCTTTCCAATTTGGATGCCCTTTATATCTTTCTCTTGTTTGATTTCTCTAGTTAGTACTTCCAGTACTATGCTGAATAACAGTGGTGAAAGTAGTCATCCTTGTCATGTTACAGATCCTAGAGGAAAAGTTTTCATTTTTGCTTCATTCAATATGATACTAGCTGTGGGTCTGTCATATTTAGCTTTTATTGTGTTGAAGTATGTTCCTTTATACCAGTTTTTTGAAGGTTTTATTAATAATGAAGAGATGTTAAATTTTATCAAATGCTTTTTCAGTATCAATTGAAATGATCATGTAATTTTTGTCTTTCAGTCTGTTGATATGATGTATCACATTCATTAATTTGTGTATGTTGAACCGTCCTTCCATCCCTGGGATAAATTCAATTCAGTCATGATGAATGATCTTTTTAATGTATTGTTGAATTCAGTTTGCTAGTATTTTCTTGAGGATTTTTGCATCAATGATCATCAGGGATTTGGCCTATGTTTTTCTTTTCTTTTTTTGGTGTGTCTTTGTCTGGTTTGGTATTATGGTAATACTGGCTTCATAGAATGAATTTGGAAGTATTCCCTCTTCTATTATTCAGAGTAGTTTCAGTAGAATTGGTGTTAGTTCTTTTTTAAATGTTTGATAAGGTTTTCATGTTGTTTCTGAGCTCTAACAAATAACATAAGATTGTTTACTTTGTGACAACAAAAATTTGTTTTGCTAGGAATGCATATGCATTCCCATTTTTTACGCCTGCTTCTAGAAAAATAACTGTGTATTCATATAGCACGGCCATTGGACTTTAGAAAAAAATAGGAAAACAGGCATAACTTTATTTTTAATTTGTGGGGCACTATTAATAAACCTAGTACATTTGTAGCACTACAATGATGTTGAAGCAGGAAATTTCCCTGACCCCTCTGTGGGCAAGAACTGGAACTAGCTGGCTGCTTCAGCACCAGCAGGGGCAAGTTCTACTCACTCGAACCCACAGCACTTAACCCCTTGCTGAAGGGAGCATGCAGGTGAGGAGGTGCATGAGCTGGGGAGAGTGTTTTGGGGTGCCAACAGGAACAAACTTTGTACCAGTCCAGTGGCAGTGTTTTGGGGGTGTCCATGACCCCTGAAGCCCCAGAAGGAGTGTTACAGTCAGTGGTCTTTTAGCTTTGCCATCCATGGACAGCTTAAGTGTTAACAGCTCAGCAGACAGTCAGTGTGACTGCCTTTTGTACCCACACCTGGGTTCTTATCTGGCATCCAGGAAGGATGTTGCATAAATGAATTTGAAGGATGGTCAGTATTGGGGATTTTATTGCTGATGAAGGTGGCTCTCAGCAGAAAGGGGAGCTGCAAAGGGGACAGACTGGGGGAAGGTAAGCTTCCTCTGGAGTCTGGCTGGGGATGGCCAAACTCCTTTCCAAAGCTGTGACATCAAGCTGTCCCTCTGAAGTCAAGCTGCTTCTCTCCAACTGTAGTTTCTGACATCCAGCTGCATCTCCTCTTCTCCTCTCTCTGCTGGCTGAGCTTGGGGTTTTTATGGGCACACGATGTGGGGCAGGGGGTCATGGGTGGTTTTGGAAAAGGCAACATTCAAGTGGGAAAACAGGGATGTATGTTCTCACTTTGGGCCACAGTTCCAGGCTTGAAGGTGAGGCCCCGACTGGGGACCTGCCCTCTTCTGCCCAGAATTTTCCTGTCTCCTGTCCCTATCAATGTGAAAATTGGTTTTGATCTAAAATGATTAAATATTAGTTAACAGAATCAAAAGTTTTTTATTGCTAGAAAGACTTAAAAACTAGATCCCCCATTGATCTATTTTTAGGCTTTGTGGTGACAGAGCCTGGCACCTAAGGGACATTCAATAAATGTTTGTTGACTCATGATTGACAAGTATCAATTTTGAGGCTAAAATGAAAAGTCCGCTTAGAGTATAAGAAGTTTATATAACTTATCTTAACCACTGTAATGATTTTAGCTGAAGTTTTCATTGTTCTTCCTTCATTTGGATTTCTTGACCTCTGAAAAGTGGAAGACAATTTTATGTTAACAAAATTATCTCTAGGCCAGGCATGATGGTTCATGCCTGTAATCCCAGCTCTTTGAGGCCAAGCCAGGAGGATTACTTGAGCCCAGGAGTTTGAGACCAGCCTGGGCAATATAGCAAGATCCTCTCTCTACAAAAAAAAAAAATTTTTTTTTTTAATTAGCTGGGTATGGTGGCACATGCTTATAGTCCCAGCTATGCAGGAGGCTAAGGTAGGAGGATCACCTGAGCCTGGAGGACAAGGCTGCAGTGAGCTGTGATCTCTTCACTGCACTGCAGCCTGAGTGACAGAACAAGACCCTGTCACAAAAAAAAAAGGAAAGAAAGAAAAAAAAAAAATCTTTAAAATAATGTGATGTCTGGGATTAGCTTCAAAATAATGAACAAGATGGGCTATAAGTTCATCATTGTTGAAGCTGAGTGATTCATACACGGGGGTGCGTTATATTATCCTCTCTACACATATATATATATATGAAGTTTTATATATATATGTATATAACTTTTCAATACGTAAAGTTAAAAAAAGGATTTATAAGATTGAAATGTAGTTCCTGTGTCTTTCCCAAATACTTATTTCTCATTCTGGGTCCCTTACTTAAAAGACAAATGAGGTTGGGGAAAGCCTTTCCAGGCTCCAAAAATTTGATAGTATTGCTTATCTCCCTAATCCTAGGCCTCCTCTTTAGAAGCTTCTGGACAGGAATGAAGCCTTTTGGAAGCTTCCCAAGACTTATGGTTGAACAGCCTACTTTAGTTTCCATTACCTTCTTTTCTGGGTGGAGAAAAAAGCCCTTTAGGTTCAACAATTTACAAGGATGTGACAGGGGAGGTGGTTTTCCATTGAGAAAGAGATAATGGCAGCATTCCTTCCCTGAGAAAGGAGTTGCAAGGTGCTGTTGCCTCAGGGCACACTCCGGACAACTGAAACCAGTTATTGCTGACTGGGCTGGCTTTTAATTGATTATTTTGGTACTTGTGTTGGCAATTTTCCCTTTTCCTCAGTCTTTGAAAAAAAAGCAAACACATCTGTTTATGTAACTACTAGAAGAAACACGAGGTTCTTAGCAACTGACCTAGTGTACCTTGACGGAATTGTATTGTTTTGTGGGCATGGACTGCCATATAATTTGTGAGTCTTTTTTGATCACTTGGGTTTTGCTGGTAATATTTCAACAAAGGGGAGGAGATATTCGGGGCTGTCTTTGCTCTTGCCTTGTGAGATATTCTCACCCTGCTCCAGTATAATTGAGCCAATATGAGTTTTAATCTTTTTTTCCTCGTTAAGAAATGCTCAAATTTATATATAGAACACTGAAATCCAATATATATTTAAGAAGTTCTCTCTAGGAAGTATAAAAGAAACCAAATACATTTGTAACACTACAATGATGTAAAAATTTGTTTTGTTTGACTTAAAATGATTAAATATTGGTTAAAAGAGTCAATACTTTTTTATTGCTAGAAAGACTTAAAAAAACAAAAAACAAACCCTGGAGATTATTCTATCTGAAAGTTCTTATTTATGCAATAGAAGTTACTGATGCCCAGAAAAACAATGTGACTTGTCCACTATCACAGGTCCCTTTGAGAAAACTTTTTTTTTTTTTTTTTTTTTTTTGCTTTTGCTCTCTCTGAAAAGCAGTTTTACAGGGCCTGACAAAAAAATTCACTCAGCACAGCCATAGTTCAAAAGTTAGTGAGCCATAGGAGCTATGGCAGAGTAGAAAAATGAATTTGCTATCATCTGCTGTTTTGTTTTATGCAAGACACATACCATGGAACCTCCAGCTTTAGGGTTCTCAGGGAGACAATGTAATGTAATGTTTCTATTACAGAAAAAAACAGAGAAAACTCAGCCATAAAGGTTCCAGCTCAAAAATTCAGTTAACGTGCATTTGGGGAATCAAAATATCCTTCTCATATTCAAAGAAAATAATTGCTGTTAAAGTCAATTTGGGGGAAGTCTGCTTTTAATAACACTCTCTTTAGAGAATAGTCACTCAAAAATTGAGAAAATAGATTCAGCTTCAAGTCAAATATTCTCTATGCACTATACTGATAAGACAGAAATTGGGGGCAGGGGGAGTCTTTTAGAAAAGAATCAGTAAATGGAGAATATATTTACCAAGTGAAATACATCTAACATTTTATTTCTCCTGAAAGAATATTTATAAGAATTAACTTTCCTCTGTGTATGAAGTGTATATTATTTATAGCTATTTAAAGCTACTAAAAGAAAATTGAAAAAGGTAATTTAAAAGTGTTTACTTTCTCTTAACCTTTTTCATTTTGACTTATTCCAACCATTGCCACCATACATAGAACCTTTCCCATTCTGAAGGAGACAGAGACCACGTTGTAGAACAAAAGTGGCTTTAAACACTTATCTCGTGGTCTTGGGAGAGTGGAAAAAAGAGGGGGGAGGGGAGGAAAGTAAGGAGGGCAGAAGAAAGGACTCCTTTCTAACAAACCTTTTAAGAGCAATATTCTTAGAAATATTTAACTCCTATAAACTTTGCCTCACATATTTGCCAAGTGTTTAAAAAAAAAAAAAAAAAGAGTAGAGGAGACAGTAATAATAGTGGGCTATAAAGGTGGAAGGAAGACAACAAAGATAACTCCAAGAAAGGAACAATGCCTGTGCACTGACCCTGGGGAAGGAAGCAGGGGCATATACGTCTGGACCCTTGAGTTGCAAAGCACTTGACCTTCAGTTTCTCTGTGGACGATGTAAAATAAAGAGCATCCCCTTCTTTTTATTTTAATTCCAGTTAACCTAAGTGCATGAAACTTGACAACTGGGTCATCTTTCCCCTTAGTGCTAATGAGAAATTTTGAACTGAGTAATTTCACATTATGAGCCGGATTATCTATCAAAATGATTTCCTGAAAACATTGGATAGTGATATACTGTGGATATTATTTATACATAATACTATTGACATACTGTAGATACTATTTTAAAGGGCCTCAGAACTTTTCTTTGCACATGATCCACTGTAAGAAATACATTTTATATCACAACACACATATGCATACATGTAAATCTAAATTACTGAAATGGAAGTTTCATTTAAAAAATACTTTCCCGGCTGGGTGTGGTGGCTGATACCTGTAATCTCAGCACTTTGGGAGGCCGAGGCGGGCGGATCACCTGTCGGGAGTTCAAAACCAGCCTGACCAACATGGAGAAGCCCCATCTCTACTAAAAATACAAAAATTAGCCAGGCGAGGTGGCACATGCCTGTAATCCCAGCTACTTGGGAGGCTGAAGCAGGAGAATCCCTTGAACCCAGGAGGCAGAGGTTGCAGTGAGCTGAGATCGTGCCATTGCACTCCAGCCTGGGCAACAAGAACAGAACTCCATCTCCAAAAAACAAATAAACAAAAACATAAACATAAACAAACAAAAACATCGAACAAAAAATACTTTTCCTTACTAGGCATGATGCAGTCTGATATTTTTCCATTTCACTGTATTTTTTTTTTTTTAAATTCTGGGTTCTAATCCATTAAATTGATTTTACCACCTAGGAAAGAATTGAGACTCAGAGTATGAGTCAGAATCACAAACATAAACAAATCAGAGTGCTCGTTGTACTCGAGAATAATATGAAATTCAAGTATATTTTATTTGAAACAAACAAGTCTGCTAAATCCAGAAGTTATCAAATTGGTGTTTTGTTTGTCATAATGTAAAACTTCAAATTTTTCAGAATCAGCTATTCTTCCAATTAGTATGTGGCTTATGCTGGCAAAAGACGATTTGGCAGCAAAACTCTTTTAAATATTAGACATTTTGCAATGAGAAGAATAGTGACTTCTCAGTTCTGGGGGCTCTTAGTATAAAGTTGGGGCCTTAGATAAGACACAAAATCTTCTAAATAGAGAATTGCAAGAAGGAACTGACAACAATCTGGAGATAGAAAAGAGTTCTTAAAAATTGCAAAATACTAACTAACACATTGCACACTTACCATTGAATTTAGCTTTCCACAGGATAATGAATGCTTCCAAGAATTTCACAAAGTGTCTTAAAGTTTTGTGTTCCAATGCCCTGCTCAATAAATGCAGGATTCCCCTCTGTGTTATTCCTTCAATCATTAAAAATATATTTGTTAAACATGCACAATATGTCCAGAGATGCAGAAAGCAATAAAATTTAAAAAGCTGTCCTCAGGGCTTCTACAATTAGTTAGAAGGGATAAAAGATGAGCAAAAATATCCTAAAATGGATGCTCATCCCCAGTAAGCGGGGAGCTCCCCCTATTTCTTTTCTCTTGCCACAGTAACTCAGTTCCTTTGATTACTGGCTACTTCTTTATTAGATAGCTCTGGTTGTTTTTACATTGAATGGTTCCTTCAGTGACATCAGTCCAAATTCTATTTCTGTCCTTGGTGTCCATATAGTTAAAAAAGAAACAAATTTAGAGTAAACTCCACTTTACCAGATTGACATCAAGAGGGGAGACACATTCCTAAGACCCCATGAAAATCTGAGCGGGACGCACCCTCTGGCATCCCAGTTTGAGAAAGGGCAACTCCTGGACTGAATCCTAAAGCAGAATCAGAACCATAGACTATTTTAGTTGACAGAGACCCTTCAAAGATATTTAGCTAACTTCTATAATTCTTTAAATAGGAAAATGAGTTTGCAACCTAATCCACTAAAATATTTTCTAGGAGACGTGATTCTGATTTCATCAAGGACATCAGTGGGAAAATAGGATTCACTTTTCAGAAGTTTAATTAAGTCAACTTTGCTGCAACAGATTTTTTTTTTTACCCTTGAGGCGGATATTTCATATGGTTTAGCCTCTAAAGTAACCTTAAACATAAGGCTCTGGGCTTTTTGACGAAGAATTTGTGTATGTAATATCCCCAAGTGAGCTGAAGTTAAGAAGAACTAGTATGAACAACTAATAAATTGTAGTACAGGCTACAATTTATGTAGTACATAGCTTTTTCAAGCTACGGATTATTATTGTTATTATACTATAGTCACAATTTAT
This sequence comes from Piliocolobus tephrosceles, assembly GCF_002776525.5. Classification (NCBI taxonomy): domain Eukaryota; kingdom Metazoa; phylum Chordata; class Mammalia; order Primates; family Cercopithecidae; genus Piliocolobus; species Piliocolobus tephrosceles. The sequence continues at coordinate 172,794,447 of NC_045435.1, read as the reverse complement.
AATGCATGTTCACAAACCTGCTCTTTTTAAGCCTTACAATAATCTTTGAAGTAGGTTTTCTAAACCTTTCTTTCACAAAAGGAAACTAAGAAAGAATTCCTCTTACACTCATAGCAAATGAGAACTGGAATAGTATAAGTATTTTCTAGTTTAACCCCTTGATTTCGTAGAACCCGAGGCATATAAGGGTTAAGCAATGTGGTAGATTTAAGACTAGAACTCAGGAATAAGACTCTCAGGAGACCTCTTTGCTCGATATTCTGCACATATTTGCCAGAATCCTGTGGGAGTAATCTGTAAATCTCATCAGATTCCTCTAAACATTTATGAATTGGACCATGTTATACCTCGTGTTATGCAAATTTGTTTCCTCACTTGGCTATAACTTGGACATCTTTCTATGTTGATACCTATGTTGCGATCTCATTGTTATTTTTGAAGGGTGAATTAATTGTACTCAGTAAGTATGCTCCAACTCAGTGATACCTATTATTTGTGCCAGTGTCAGTCTTGACTTGTCTGTGCCTGTGCCATATTAGTTATTAAATATTTTGAAGAATGATTCCTAGTCCTTTCTCCGTATTCCAAAACAGAGCAGCTGTATCTCTCAAATCTTGAATGTAACCCACCATGTTTCTCAACAAACCTAAAGCTCAACAAAAGCTAGAACTATGTGATAAGCATGCAGATCTTCACAATGCAAGGCAGACAATCTGGTATTCTGAAAACAAGACTGAGATCTTTCTGTAGATGCCTAGGCCATATGTGGAAGTTGACACTTGGCAATAACAGGTAACTTTTGTTATTTTACTTTCCACAAGAGTTCTGACTATTAGAGAAACTTCCATGGGTATTCTAATCATTTCTGCTCTTATGGGCAAATTTAAAGACATTGTAATCTTTAATGATAGTCTCTGAGAGGTAAGAAAGCAGGATTTCTTCCTCCGTACCATCTTGAGTCACAATTGCACATGCGCAAACAGTTGAGCAGAATATCCTTTGATGAAGTCACCAAAATGGCTGAAAAGGGCAATGATTTGATTGATGGCAAAATCAGATATTTGCCATTTGATGGTAGAATTGGATAAGGAAATATTTTGGAATCTCCTCTCAATTTTCTCATCAAGTATAGTTTTGACAGAATGCAGAATGTAAAGTGGTTTTTTTTTTTACTCCTAACTTCAAGATAGAAAACTTTCACCACCCTTGTGAATTCCTAATGAATTCGGTATTACTAAGTTTCATGTGTTGCCAACATTTATGCCTTTCTGAAAAATAAACAACTCCATGGCGTTTTAAATTAGATATTTGTGATTTTGACTCATGTGTCTGTCAAAATGCCAGTTACAGTGCCACTTTGGGCTATTGAGATTTGCAGCATGTTGGAAAATCGAACTTCTTCCTTTGCAGTAAATGTGAAACAATAATTGATGTGAGTTCCTTTTTTTTTCCCCCTGTCATCATCAACTAACCCCCAAAATAATAATAATGTAATCATGAGGAGTACTGTGGGAAAGTGTCTGGTCAGGTTGGTTGAGCAATGAATGAAGGTGATAGTGGTGATGGGTGGTGTAGTTGTTTTTTCCAGGGAGTCAAGCTTTTTAGATCTCTGACAAATGGAATTACTCTTTTTTTTTCATTCACAGCATAATACCTGGTGCCATTTAATGGAACCTATTACCCAATCTAAGCAAATTTACTTTAATAATCCACTTATTTCTGTAATCATCATGTATTCAACTTATGGGCTAGAAGAAATAGAAGAAGAAACAAATACATTTTGAAAGTCTAAAATCTCCTATTATCATGTTATCAAGGCATAACTTGATAGGGCCTAAAAGCCCTATTTTTGCTTTATCAAGGCAAACTTTAAATGAAAATAAAACTTATACTCATCTTAAAACAGAAAACATTCTGCTCATGGTAAGACACAGAGCAGTGTGAATTACACACATGCATGATGACATCAGAAGTAGCCAACAAACATGATCCGACTTGAATGAATGTAGGACCAACTCTCAATGTGTTCTCATTCAAACTTCAGCATACTGCACCAGTCTATGTGATTTGGTTTAGGTTTTCTTATTTTAGGTACGTTTATGAAAATGACAGATGTTGTTTTTATCCCCTTCCTCTCCTGCCACTCACCCAACATGCACACAATTAAATTATATAATTGTGTATTATTGTCAAATGACAGATAGTCTATTTCTGGAGGTTTGGTTACACTACCCTCAATTTTCTGGTGTACCAACAAGCCTATTGACAACATCTACATATTTGCTCTTAGATATTCTTTCTTTGATCTAAGGAACTGAATCCTGTTTAAATGAAACCAAATACCCCTCAAAGGAGTAATGTTTAAAGATTGTATCAGTCATTAACACCATAGCCTAAATTGTGGAATTCAGGTAATTAGCATTTATTACAGGGCTTTTGAGGGCCTGTGTCAGGTTCAGTGACAGTAAAGACATGCCCTTGAGGAGTTTTGACTTTTGTCAATATTTCATTTGCTAATGTTGGACAAGTTGATTCACTTTTGGGCTGAAGTTTGTCATCTGTGAATTGAAGGGACTGGATTAGAGCAATGGCTTTTTAAATATCTGGGGATTTCCAGGCTCTCCCTCTGGAAAGAAAAGGGGTTGAAACCAGTGTAGCTCTTGGTTCACTTATTTATACCTTAGGCCTTTTTGAAACTTTTTTTTTTTTTTTGGAGAAAGAGATTTTCAGCTAAAATATTAAAAATTAACAGTTCTGGAAATAACCCTACTGGATGATTTTCAAAAATTTTTAAAAAATTGTTGCCTCCAGTGGCATTCAACATTCTGTAATTTGACCCTATTTTCTCTATTCACAATAGGATAACCTCCTAAGAGGACATTTTCACTGAGAAGAGAGAAGTCCAGTAGGGCACTCTCTGGGGGTTTCTTGACATTGGTCAGGCAAAGACCTAAAGTGTTTAGTGCTGTATGTGCCAGTGTGGACGTGCAGGAGGTTGCACCCAAGCTCAGCTTGACAATTTATCAAATTTGCCAAAGGTTAGGCCTGGGGCTCACCAGAGCCTGGGCCACCAACTTTGTGAGAAAAAATTTCCTTCTGAGGAACTTAATTTCCACCAATTCTTCCACTTCAGAAATGTCATTTCTCTCTAAGAAGTGCATTTCCTGCTACTTTTCAGAAAGAAGTTTGGGGCTTCAATAATTCCACTGGCTACATTTCAGCAGGCAAAATGTAGCTTAAAAATAGACATAGGAAAAAGGAACTTTCAACACAATAATCTCATCTGATATGGAGAAACTTTAAATACAAACCATATTATGCCTTTGGCTCTTTTCCTCCAGCCTCAACTTGGAATATTTTCTGGAATTGTTCCAAAAAAACTCTCTTAACAATGTCAAAAAAAATGTTAGGACACTCTTTCAACAGTCCTTTAAAATATTAGGAAGTGCAGAAATCACTAACTGATTTGAACTGACCAAAACACAGAAGGGCTTGTTGCTTGGCATTATTTTTATGATGCTCAGATAAAATCTCTTCTTGGATTGACAATATAAATGGAAAAGATTGAAAGCTATCTGGAATCTTTTTATTGGGGGTCATAGGGTTTGAGGCTTGAGAAAAGCCCCACACTTCCTTAACTTCCTACCATTAAACTCTGAACTTTAGGACCGAAATAAAATCCACGGGGCAAATTTACAAGGGCCTCAGAATGGCAATCCTAGTCGGGGAAAACACAAGGGGAGAGAGTTGAACCTGGGAATCTTAGCATCTTCATGTTGGTCCTGACTGCAACAGCATGTATGGTTGGGGATCTGAGATAGTCTCTACATTCCAGAACAAAGAGGAATATCAGTAAAGTAGGAAGATGTCCCAGAGACTGGAGAGACATAGCCAAGTAAAGGTTAGTAAACAGTGATAGTTAGCTTGAGGACTAAGGTAGAGGTAAAATGGAATTGTCCATGCCGAACCCTCAATGATCTTTGAAACTGCTCAGCCTTTTAAGTGACTTCTGGTCAAGAAGAAGCCTGAATTTTCGTAGTGTGGCAGGTGTGGACTTTATTACATGCCATTGTCCCTGAGACAGCTTTTTATTGAAAGAGGGGGAATTTTAAAATATATCAAGTGTATTAGTCCATTTTCACACTGATGATAAAGGCATACCTAAAACTGGGTAATTAATATAGGAAAAAGGGATTAATGAACTTACAGTTCCACATGGTTGTGGAGGCCTCACAATCATGGCAGAAGGTAAGGAGAAGCAAGTCACATCTTACATGGGAGGCAGCAGACAAGAGAGAGCTTGTGCAGGGAACTCCTCTTTCTAAAACCGTCGGATCTCGTGAGACTTATTCACTATCACGAGAACAGCACGGGAAAGACCTGCCCCTATGATTCAATTACTTCTCACCGGGTCTCTCCTACAACACGTGGGAATTCAACACGAGATTTGGGTGGGGACACAGTCAAACCATATCATCAGAATAATACACATGCCCAGTGAGTTCTAATGATAAATATTTTCCTCCAGCTAGGAGGATCAGAACAAGTGTGAGGTACTTGACTAGAGCCATGGGTTAGGCATCAAGAAAAAGTCTTGCTTCACACACCAGACTACCCAGATGAGGACTGGTCTTTCTCTGATCTTTGTAGTCCTTCTTGGAAAGGTATCATTCATAGTGACAGTATCGAACTTGGCTCAGACTTGGTCCTCAATGAGGCAGTATTTATAAAATGAGTTTATTGCTAGTTGGTAAAGATGTTCAGAGGATGTACTCTGTGCCAAATGTTGTTTGTTTGGGTTTTTTTTGGTAAGTCCAAGGTAGGCCTTTGAGTGTCACTTCTTTCTATCAGTTCTCTCTCTTTCTTTCTTTATTTCTTTTTGGTGGAGTTTCACTCTTGTTGCCTAGGCTGGAGTGCAATGGCAGGATCTTGGCTTACTGCAACCTCTGTTCAAGCGATTCTCCTGCCTCAGCCCCCCAAGTAGCTGAGATTACAGGCATGAGCCACCACACCTGGCTAATTTTGTGTTTTTAGTAGAGATGGGGTTTCTCCATGTTGGTCAGACTGATCTCCAACTCCCGACCTCAGGTGATCTGCCCGTCTTGGCCTCCCAAAGTGTAGGGATTATAGGCATGAGCCAGCATGCCCGGCCAGTTTTCTTTCTTTATGACCTTTCTGCATATGAAGGTGTAGAGTGTGATGTTTTCTGTATACTTTGAATTTCTAAAAAAAAAAAGGCTTTTTTATAGAAAAAAGTCAAACCACTGTATATTTGTGTTTTTAAAATAATACAATACTTTCTGTTAAATTGATTATATTGTGTATTACACAATACTATTTTATAATTCTGCTGACTCCTAGTAATGGATCTACAACCCTGTGTTGAAAGAAGACTGTGTTCTCATGAAGAACCAAAACAATAGAATCTCATACAATGGTCCTGTGCCTCCAAGTACATTATCAGTGACTTCTGATTTTTGTGGTATCTCTAGTCAGTGAAACTACAAAGTGAGATCATTTGGAACTTAGGGGAGGCTAGATAAGAGAGAAAGCAAAACTTCAAAATATGAGACTGGTTTGGTCAAGATCAAGGGACCATGAACTATTTGGGACACAGAAGGATAAAAGGGGAACTTGAAAGTGACTATAATAAATAGACCCCAATCTGCTGTTCCGAGATTGGCTTCTACTTGATGGGAAAATTGTGGTTCCCCAAAGTAAAGACAATAAATTTGATTAAGGGATCTGCCTGGAAAAGGGAGTGTACTCTGACCTCTGGGAGAAGGTTTTGCCTCACCACATCCTATGTGTACACTGGATGAGTAATATTTATTATTGAGCCATGTGATGGAACGACGAACAAAGGTTGTCTATCCTGTGTCTATCACTGCAATTGCTCCTCTTGTAAATGTGATATATTACCGGCCACCCTCAGCTGTTTTTGAAGCAGAAACTAATGCTATTTTGTAAATAGAGCTTAGAACCCCTGGACATGTACTAGGACAGCTTATCAAACATATTGCATGTTCACTCTCGTGCTCAGTTGCAGAAGGATCTCCCAGCACTTCCTTTGCCATGGAGCTATGCTTTGATTGGCTGTGAATGATGTCATCACACTGTTTACTTTTTTTAGTGAAGGCAAAGATCTGAATGTGATATGCATGTGCACACGTTAAGTAATGGGAGAAACTCTACCCATAGATTTCGAGCCATGTCGTACTAATTTACTATGAGCCTATGATGTGACAACTCGGTAAAACACAAATCAATTGTGTGTCCTTTGGTGAGTTACAACTTTTGGAAGTTTCTGTTTGTCTTGGATGCTTCCTCTTGGACTATCTTTGTAAGTTTAGTATTTGGGTCCTACTGTTAACAAACTGGCTTTTTCTGCAAACATAGGGTAATCTGCTAGGCATAATTTGAAATGAAATTTACAGATAAAATTCTGCCTTGACAAAATTTTAAGACAAATAGGCTTTGTTTATCATTGACAGTTGAATTGACAGGTATTTTCAGCTCATTTATACAAAGCAGAACATGTCTGGGAGAAAAGATATTTGACTAGGTGGTATAAGAAAATTGTTAATGCATTTTTGAGCTTAGAGAAGACTAGATTCCTCTCTGGCATTTCTAGGGAGGTAGGAAAATATTCAGTGTTAAGGTTCAAAAATAACTGATTAAACCATAGAATTGAACGTATGCAATACTGGTCAGTGGATGTCATGGAATAGACCAACAAATTTTCAGGAGGGATGAATCCTACCAAAATGTCTTCAAAGTTTTGTTTGTTTTTTTTTTTTTCTAAGTATGATTTCGTCCTGCTCTATGCCAGGTATATTCCAGAAATTTGGGTTGCACAGTTAAAATAAGAATAATAATATTTTTACAGTTACTTTTATTATAGTTTGAAGGTACAATGTCCAATAAAAAGCTAAGGATTCTAGGTAAATAAAAACTACGCTTAAGAACCCAAGAGGGCATCCTGAGGCAATGTCAGTTTTGGACATTTAAGGCTTTCATATCCTCATTAATCCATCCACACGATAAGCCTAACAAATATTTGTTGATGCTGATGAGGGCTATTTCACATGATTTCAGCATATTCATTAGAAGCATCTACATACCAAAACATTCCTCGAAGTTGATTCTTGATTCATTGACAACTTTGGCTGGTACCACGGGATTTTCAGAAGTTGCATTGTTCTTTCTGGGCATTCAGCGTAACTCACTCGCTTGAAACTGCTTTCCTGGACAAAATGTGTTTCTAGGTCTAAGGTGAGAGAAAAATAAATAAGTAAATAAATAAATAAAAGAATGAAATGTGTTATGCTTTTATTATAGCACACTGATTTTCTCAAAGGCTAAATTACATTATATAGACAGATATAATTTTGGGTTCTCATTGGAATGTGTATTTGTCCAGAACCTATTAAACTTCTTTAAAAGATTTGTAGGCACTATCCAAAAATTCTCTAAAATATTTAAAATCTTGAACTTAGATAAAATTGTTGTAAAATTTATTTAAAGTTAGGAAGTTCTGTAGGGGGTTGTAAATTGCCAGCCTGCTCTGTGCTTTGTAGAATCACGGCTTGAACAGGGCCACGAGGACTTCAGGATGATCTATGACCCATAGCATCCACTCTATTGTCAGACACTGCCTATGATGCAGAACTTACCTTTCATGATAAGCCTTCCACCTTTATATGTCTTTCAGAGGAAATTTATTTGCTTGGCCTTGGGTTACAGGTTTAACTTTTCTGGGTCTCAGTTTTTTCACTTGTCAAGGTGTTCAGTCATTTTTGAATTTCTACTATGGGTCAAGCAATCCCAAATCCCAGATATTTTCTTGTGGGGGCTGGAGGAGGACCAAGGCAGGGTATACATAAGCAGAAAAATGAAATGAAATAATGTGCACAGAAGTTTTAGGCATTAGGGAAAAAAGTTAGCTTTTCCAGGGGAAAGGCTGGGACATTAACAGTTATAAAGACACTATGGTGAGCCATTTAATAGGGTTCAAGGAATTCTGAGGACACTGAAGAGCACTGGGAACATCACTATTTGATTCTTTAGCAGCTCCTTCCCCTCCAAGCTCATGAAACTGATTTTCCTTAAAAACAGGTTAGTGGCTCTGTTCTCTGGATCAGGATTTCACCCTAGGTTCTCGCATTCACTCCCTCCGGAGTCCCCTAGACTGTACATGCCCATGAAGGCAGGGACCCCATCTATTTAGTTCATCTTTCATCCATATCACCAAACCGAAACTTGACATGGAGATCCCAATAAGTATTTGCCGAATGAAAAAATACATGGACCATATCCAGAAGGTAAAGGGGAGCTACTACAGGAAGTTACACAAAATAGTGACATGCTTTTCTCTTCCCTCATTAGGCCACCTGGAAGCATAATTCTAGTAGCAATGGGGACGTGGGTCAAAGGGTACTTGAGGTAAGGAGGCCTTGTAGGATGGTATTGCAATAATTCAAGTAAGGAGTGATAAGCAGGTGAAATAGGGTGATTCCAAGGATACTGGGGTTAGCCTTGATGGCTTACTGGCCATCTGTATCATTTGGATAAGCATCCTGTTATTGACAATTGAAAATATCCTAACGAAAACAGCTGGAGCTATCCATTTGATAGTCACCAGCCAATGGGTGACTGCTAAAGCCAGGGATGTTACAGAGACTGCCTGGGAAAGGTAGGTTGAGAATGGAGTTCTGTGCACTTTACATTTGTGATTGCATTCAATTCTGAATTCTAGCCTATGACCCAAGAGGCCCTAAAGCATCAAGGCACATCTTCTTCCACTTAGTTTGAAGGTTATTATGTGGAATGAGTGAGATAATGTAATGTGCTTAGCACATAGTATTCAATAAAGGTTACCTGGCATGATTATGAATAATTTAATATATAAATTATAGCTAATGATGGAAATACACCAACATATGTGCTTATTTAATTTTTCTTCTGCTTGCTTTAACTTGTCTCTCACTTCCAAGCAGAACGTTCCTCCTTCCTCCCTCTCTTTCTGTCTGCCAGGGACAACTTAACCATTAGACACAGTGGACCTGTTGTTTAGGCCCACAGCACTTTTAGGAGCACACAAAAATGTTTTTATTTCTTTCAAAATCAGAAGAAAAAGATGAACTTTCAGGTTGAAGAAAATATTTTTATACATAATGTAAGTGTATTCATCTTCATTCCAATGCAGTAGTAAAATAGAAATTTCAATTTTTTTTTCATGGAGAAAGAAGCCCACAAAAGTCAGGATGCAGCCCTGTTGCCTTTCCCCTTTGAGTTGCTGTTTTTCTTTCTTTGTTATTCTCTCCATCTTCCTCTCCTCCTTGCCTTCAACCCACTCTTTACTGTTGTAATTCCTAGTATTCTTCTACTTCTAGCATTATTTAGCCTATATCCATTTGACTCCTTCATATTAAGTGAAAAAATAAAATAACATAAAAACTAGCATTTTCCTTGCATTGGTTTTCCTTTCCTGTGTCTTTAATTCCTCAGGTTATCAGCTTTCAGAGGGAAGACACATAATCCCTGTTAGAGTGGAAGACTTAAAATCGAGTTTGAGACACACCTTCTGAAACTGCAGCCTCTTGGGAGCCTGATTACCAGTGAAGAGTGTTGCTGCTTTGCATTTTTCACACTTGAACACAGTGAAGAAGATGAACATTAATTAGGATTATAATGCCATGAAGGCTTACTGTGCTGTAAGAACTCACAAGAAAGAAAATGCCATTTCTTTTTTTTGGATGCAATTCTGAGTGTCATGTATGTATTAGTTCTTGGGCCCAAGCCAAGTTACTTTAGGGGTGATATACAATCTGTTATTTTTAGATCATACTGGGTAAGGGTGTAGGCTATTATTTTAGGATAGTAAGAGAAGACAAGTTTGTCTAATTTTAGATGATCAAGTTTCCTAATACGAATCTTCCTTTAGAAAGTATTTTTGAAATGTTATCGTTTATAGTTCAAGCTTATGGAGAACTTAATGTTGGAAGTATTCCTTAGTTCAAGGGGATTTCATGCCTGGGTAATTTTTGAGTTTGACTGTTTTCTAGCTTACTTGCCTGACTTAGGATCCTTACTGTTTCTTAAATTTCACAAATAGTGAGTTAAAAAAAAAAAAAGCAAACACACCAAAAACAAACCAATACTAAACTCCCTTTTCTAGCAACCAGACTGTCCTAGGGAGTTGTATGTAAAGTAAAAAAAAAAAAAAAAAAAAAAGTGGCAGGATTCCTGTTTCACAAATAACTTGAATTCTAATTATTTTTTAAAGACAGATTTAAAACAAAGCATTTTGTGAATAACGTACAGATCATTAAGACTATAATCGCTAAACTCTAGCATATAATATAAGCCTCTATTTCACCACAAAAATTCACACTGATTACCCAGGATGATTTCCAGATGTTTACTCTCTGCATGTAATAAAATGTTGGTTAAAATTGTAACTTAGCTGCTATTTAAAACAAAACAAAACAAAACAAAAAAAAAACCCCTAAACTCTCAACAGACACATGAAATTTTCACCAAGACTTTCCCCCCACCCATAGAGTCATCCCTCTCACGACAGGAATCTTCAAAAATCTCTGGCTTACTTAAACCCACTTTTAATTTTAACCAGGGAGAGAAAGTTGAACTATGAAATGTGATGAATCGATCACTTCACATATATCAACTGGGTGGAAATTTCCACAGAACTTGCATAACTAGAAAACTGGTACAAGTAAATTATTGGGTCTGTATTCACAGATGTGAAAGGGAATAGGAAAAAGATTAAAATGGCAGTAAGGTTAAATCTTCAGGGAGAATCAAAATATCATGGTAAAACAGGGTATGAATACTGTCTTTTTATGTGTCGGGAATTTGAAATTTGTGAAAATATGCAATGGATCAACTTGGAGCATGACAGTATCATGTACAGCAGCTGAAGAAGAGACAGGTGCCACATGAGGAAAAAGGGAACAGAGAGTCAGGTAGTTCAAAGACAGGAAACTAGTTCAAAGACATATATTATGTAGAAGTCATTAAAATACACTAAAGAAGGGGATAGTAAAATAATAAAATACAGGATAATAAAGTAGAAAGGGAAAACAGTGAGGGAAGGAGGAGGAGGTGAGATAATCTGAAAAGAGAGAAGAGATGAAAAGGTAGAATGAGAGCACGCATGGGTGCAATGATTCTGTAATGACCTGTTTCTCATGAAAAATGCATTATCCTTGAAAGGAATGATTTTTCTCCTCCCGCACACTACTTTGATTTGTGTGTTTACAACACGCTAAGCCCACTGGGATGCAGCAGAGGATTCAGAGCCTTTAGAATGATCAACCATACACTGCTATTCCAAAAGACACCAAATGCAGTGTAAATAATTAAATATCCATATAAGTCAACTAACATATATTGAGTGTGCACTCTCAGAATGATGAGGCATCAGCCTTCTGATAGACCTTAGGGTCTTGACAGAAAGCAAAAGCCCAGATGAATAAAATGGTGATTTGGGGAAGAGGGACTCAAAAAAGGCAAATGTAACTTAGCCCAGTAGGTCATAACTTTTTTGGGATAATAGACTTCTTTGTGAATCTGATGAAAGCCTCAGAGCTTCACCCTGGAAAATACACATTTGTGTGTAAAATAAAAATTTTGCTTATGTCATGGAGTTTATAGATTTCCTCAAGTTCAATTATGGGCCCCCTAGTTTAAGATCCTATAGTAAGTGCTGAATTTAATAGATGCATAATTTTTAATAGGCCACTGTTTAAACTACATACAAATTCACTTCAGTTAAAACCTTAGGAATGATTGGAATTCATGAATTGAACTAAAGAGTGGGACCCAGATGCCATCCTCCTGTGAAACTTTAATAAACCAACTAGTTTCTCCATCCTCCAGTGGAGTTAAATTTTGGGGGTTTGTTTATATGTTTATTTATGCCTTGCCATGCTCTGGAAAAATTTTAGCTTATAAAAGTACATATAATACAAAAAACATAACAAATATTTTAGGAAAATAAACATCAAAACATGTTTAGGATTGAGAACGTTGAACTAGCAGAACTTAGTGTTGTGGTAGACATAGATTACAATTTTGTAACTTTCTGGTGGCTAAAGTTAAGATGAAGTAGGCTTAATTGCAAGACTAATAACAATCCATAAAATAAAAACTAATCTGGTTGTTAGATTATTGGTTAGGATACATTAGGTTGCAATTACAGAACATCTAACTAGGAGTGGCTTACAGGCATTGTTAGGATTTTTTCTAACATCACAAGAAGCCCAGAGGTAGGCAGTTGTTCAGTCATATTATCAGTGATGTGGGTTTTCATATCTGTCATCTCTGCTATCCTTAGGCTGTTGGTCTCTGTCATACTTGTAGCTTCATTGTCTCAAGTGAACTGCTAACTTGTGGCATCATATCCATGAGCAAGGCAGGGAGAAGACTATATAGGTCTTGTCCATCTGTAGCTTTCATCAGGAAGCAATTGCCACCCTAAAAGCCCCCTTGTAGACTTTCTTTTATGTTTCATGGCCAGAACTGGATCATATGAACATCCCTGGCTACAAGAGAGACTGCTAAATTTGTATCTGCCATTTTGGCTTTTTTAGAGCAAGGAGGGCAAAGGAGGGTCTTGGGGATGGCATTGGATTAGTATCTTTTACAAAGGGTATGAACAGTTTTTCCTGATATTGAGCAACCTTATTCCTGGGTATCATCAAATGAAGATCCTGTGTGATACATTACACCATGCCCTAATGTCAACCTATACAGTAAATATAGCAGTGAGTTCTATCATGTACCATGGAGTTTCATGGTTCTCTCTGTAGGCTGATGGCTTAGACCAAGGCACAAATTGGGACAAGGCAGGTCTACAGGAAATCAAAACAATGTATTCAGGTACAAAGCCTTGTTATGATCTAGTTTAATTCAACAGTAACATTTAGCTTATCTAGAGTCATGTATGAACACCAATGCCCTTGAACCACCCTTCCATAAATATTATTTATCACAGCTGGACATTGAATAAGAATGGGTCCACAGGCAGTTAAAGTCTGTAATCTCTAACACAATCCTACCTGGAGCACAAAAGCCTGCATTGCTGATAAGAACAGATACATATGCTTTGACAACCAACCAGGGAGAAAGTAGGGTTAAGTGCTGCTTATAAAAATTCAGAAGCATAACCAAGACATGTGCCTGTTAGACAGTCACTGGTGGTTAGACTGGTGGAGGTGAGCACCAAGAAGAAGTAATTATTCTTTCCACTCTCTTCCCTTAGAGTTTGTCTCTATCTCTATGATAGTATGTACAGCCCATATTTATGTAGTTTGCTGGCTATCAGCCTACTCATTTTGTAGCCCCTGATCATGTTATCTTTTATATAACAGACTTGGGTCTCAATTTAGAAATATTTGGAAAAAATATCATTTTATTGAACAGTGAATAGTAGTTGCTTAGGTAATATTTGGAGGGACAACTTTGAACAAAGAAATCAATGACAACTTATTTCATTCTATTTTCAGTACTAATTATTTGACATCAAAATATTGGCCAAAAAAACCACAATTACTTTTGCACCAACCTAATATCAAGCATTACTTAAACTCTCACTGCTTGAAGACCAGAATACTTGGTGTAATGGACTAGACACCAGAGGTTAAAAGCTCAAGGGAAGAAACATATGTGCCTTCCCTTGATGAACCTATGAACTAGCTGAACTGGAGGAGCATAGAAAACATATCTGAGAAAGGAAACCAGAACATTTATAAACACTGTTGTTTTAATAAAGAGTAATTCTATGTTTGGAAGAAAAAGGTACAATTTCATTATAATGCTTTTATGTCCAAGTCTATGTTTAAGGTATTTGCTTGATTACAAAGAACTAAGGTTTATAACTTGCTTTATAGTTGGAGGTGTTCATAAATGAAGAGAGTTGGTGAATGGAGTTTCCCTATGTGAAATTTTTAAATGCATCTGTGAATATGTTCTTCATCATTTATACTCAAGCTACATCTTTTGCACTAATTGTTGGTTTACATTAGAAACACAGAAACACAATTTGCAAATTGTTTTTATTGCTATAGACATAAGGAGACATTTTCATCTTATTGGTGGTTTAGTAACAAATGGAAAATTACATGACACAAATTACACACTTAATTGCAAGAATAACAGGAAATGAAAGATGATTGACATGTGGCAATAACAAAAAAGCTTATTTATTCTCACAGAAAATTAAAGAATTAAGAACTGGAATGTCAGCTATCTGTGAAGTGTGAAATTCTGGACAAAGAATTTTAGATATTACTCAGAGAGTGATTGGTGCTTTTTATATTTTTGCTATAAGATTATAAATTATTTGAGAGCAAAGCCTGTCCTCTGGTTTTACATCTATTCGTTCAATAAGCACTATGGCACTATGTGGGGGATCAAAAATAAATAAGAAATAATTTCCTTTCCTCTGTGGACCATGGTCTACTTTGGAAGAAATAATGTTTATACAAAAAAAAAAAAAAAAAAAAACCCTGTAATAGAGGATAGACTGTTCTAAATCTCACACAGGAGATTAAAACAAGTTCCCAGGATTCTGGGAAGAAAAGAGTATCTCCAGCTGTCCTGTGTCAGGAAAGGCTTCACAGCGGAGGTGACATCTGAGCTGGGCACTAAAAGGCCAGCAGTACTTTACCATAGGGAGATGGAAAGAAGGACATTCTGGGGAAGAAAAACATGGTAACTAAAGTGCTGATGGCAGAAAAGAGAGGCTCATGTATAAATAATGGAAAATCATCCAGTTTTCCTGGTCTACAAGATCTCAGTAAGCAGAGAAATGAGAGATAAGGTTTAAAACATGAGTTGAGGTCAGGAAAACATGGAGAGTCTGTTATGTTTAAATTAAGGCCCTTGGACTTTGTTTGATAGATAATGAGGAGCTATTGATGGTTTTTTGAGTACCTGATAGATATTAAACATAAGTTTTTTGAGTGGATGAGGTGTCAAGTGAAGCAAACCATGCTATCATTCTGTACACTCTGAAGTGCCTAACACAGTGTTAGCACATAATAACTGTACAACAATAGTTTTTAATTGGCTATAGAAAAATACATAAGCAGGAGAGCCATCAAACAAGGTATTGAGAATGTCTGACAGCTTAGAGATAAGCCAGACATGCTCTTTTGACACTCACTGTTCACATCCACCCCCTTCTGCACACTCTTGTGTCATAGGGGCTGGAAGGCTGACAACTACATTTCTCAGGCTCCCTTGCTGCCAGGGTCTGAGGTGAAGTCCAAGAAATAAGATCCCTCCCATGAGATTTGGAAAGTGAAATGCTGGTGGAGCCCATTTTTATTTCTATGGTAGTGGTAAGCCCTGGCAGAAATGCATTTTGTAGTGGACAGTCTTCACAATCATTCTACAGTGGCCAGCTTCATGAATGTGAAGCAACTGTGAAATTGGCAGCAGTTTCTTGACCTCTGTGCATTGACAATGATTTCCTGACCTCTGGTTCATAGCTTCAGTGTTATAACCTTATAACCTAGCATCAGCATGCTCTGTCTAACAGGACCTCTTCACATGCATTTCTACAGCTCTTCCAACAATTTTGTGGCACCCCATTCCCTGTATTAAATTCCTTTCTACTCGAGATACCTAAACCCTTTTCTATTTCCTGCACCAAATCTTTACAGGAACAAAAGATGAGGAAATTTGAATGGCAGAGGGTAAAAGTCATTCAAAGGCAAGTCAATGTGGGACTGAAGAAAAATACTTCAAGTCCAAGGCTCTTTTATACTACAGAGGGCGTCAAAGTGCTTTTCAGTCTGTGTCAATGCAGGCCCTTGTCCTCCAGTCTCTCCCTTACTTACCTAAACAAGAAACATTTTTTTTTGCCAATTTACAAAAATATATATATACACATACATGTATATATACACACACACCCATATATACACGTATATATATGTGTGTGTGTATATATATTCATTGTAGAAAACTTAGGAAATAAACAGAAAATTATAAAGAAGGAAATAAAAAGCATCTGTAATTTTACTAGTGGGAGATAACTTCTTGAATCAGTAAAGATGAGGTTAAGCTGTAAGAGACAGAAAACCCAACATGCATGCAACTTAAGTAGACATTTCCCAGAACGAGCAACATTGCAAAACTCTGTCTCTACAACAAACAAACAAACAAACCCCAGAAAAATTAGCCAGACATGGTGGCGTGTGCGTGTAGTTCCAGCTACTGGGAAGGCTGAGGTGGGAGGATCATCTGAGCCTGGGAGGCCGAGGCTGCAGTGAGCCATGATTGTGCCACTGCACTCCAGCCTGGGCAACAAAGCGAGATCTTGTCTCAAAAAAAAAAAAAAAAAAAAAAAAAAAAAGTTTTTTTAGTAGACATTTCATTCTTTATTTCTCACATAAAAAAGTTCAGGAGTAAGTAGTCCAGGGATAGTAGCTCTAAGGAATCCAGACTCTCCTTCTCTCTTTTATTTCTGCTATTCTTTTTTTTTTTTTTTTTTTTTGGAGACGAAGTCTTGCTCTGTCGCCCGGGCTGGAGTGCAGTGGCTGGATCTCAGCTCATCGCAAGCTCCACCTCCCAGGTTTATGCCATTCTCCTGCCTCAGCCTCCCGAGTAGCTGGGACTACAGGCGCCCGCCACCTCACCCGGCTAGTTTTTTGTATTTTTTAGTAGAGACGGGGTTTCACCGTGTTAGCCAGGATGGTCTCGATCTCCTGACCTCGTGATCCGCCTGTCTCGGCCTCCCAAAGTGCTGGGATTACAGGCCTGAGCCACCGCGCCCGGCCAGTTCTGCTATTCTTGACACACGCTTACACTTCTTTAATCAAGATGACTGCTCTAGCTTAGTCTCTCATACTACATTCCAGCCAGGAGAAAGAAAAGTAAGAACATATCCCCTCTTTTTAAGGAAGTCACATGTGAAATTTTCGATATCCCTTTGTTCCCTGTGGTCATACCTATTTGAAGAGAAAATTGAGAAATGCAATCTTTATTCTGAGCAGCTGTATACTTAGGGGAAAGCTGGGGGTTTCCCTCGAAGAAATGTGCACATGGGTATTGGAGGACGGTTAGCACTCTCACTCACATAACCGTAACTAGCCAGTCCACCTTCATACAGAAGTGTGCAGTTTTCTCTTTCTTGGCATCTCAGGTCCCAAAGCCACCCTCATTCCAGGTACTAATCTTAATGCTTCTGCTGATACCATATTTTGTCACTTTGGCCTGTTGCCCTTTCCTGAAGCATTTTGCCCGGACTACTTCTATTCAGATTAGTTACTTTTATTTTTAATTTTTATTTTTAGAGATGAGGTCTTGCTCTGTTGTCCAGGCTGGAGTACAGTGGTGTGATCATAGCTCACGGCAGCCTTGAAATCCTGGGCTCAAGCAATTCACTTGCCTCAGCCTCCCAAGCAGCTAGGACTACAGATGTGCTCCACCATACCTGGCTCATTTATGATTATTACTTTTTCAGAGACGGACTCTCGCTGTGTTACCCAGTCTGATCTACAACTTCTGGTCTCAAATGATCCTCCTGCTTCAGCCTCCCAAAGTGTTGGGATTACAGGTGTGAGCCACCATATCCGGCCAGCATTATTATTTTAAAAATTCTTTCTCTATCAGACCACCCCAGGCCACCTAACTTTTCTCTTCTCAACTTATCTGAAAATGTAACACCCCAATGAGTCCCTCAGACCAAACTTCCTTTTTTTTTTTCTTTTCTTGAGACAGAGTTTTACCCTTGTTGCTTAGGCTGGAGTATAATGGAGCAATCTTGGCTCACTGCAACCCCTGCCTCCCGGATTCAAGCGGTTCTCCTGCCTCAGCCTCCTGAATAGCTGGGATTACAGGTGCCTGCCACCACACTCAGTTAATTGTATTTTTTAGTAGAGATGGGGTTTCACCATGTTGGCTAGGCTAGTCTTGAACTCCTGGCCTCAAGTGATCCAGCCATCCCGGCCTCCCAAAGACCTGGGATAACAGGTGTTAGTCACCATGCCCAGCCTACAAATGGTCGTTATAGAAGTTTGATCTGTCCAGACACGGTGGCTCACACCTGTAATCTCAGCACTTTGGGAGGCCAAGGCAGGCAGATCACTTGAGGTGAGGAGTTCGAGACCAGCCTGGCCAACATGGTGAAACCCCATCTCTACTAAAAATACAAGAATTAGCTAGGTGTGGTGATGCCCACTTGTAATCCCAGCTACTGGGGAGGCTGAGGCATGAGAATTGCTTAAACCTGGGAGGTGGGGCTGCAGTGAGGTGAGATTATGCCACTGCATTCCAGCCTGGGTGACAAAGTGAGACTGTGTCTAAAAAAAAAAAAAAAGAAAAAAAAAAACACCATTTGTAAAGCCACCTTGACCTGTATCTGAGTCCTTTTCCAAGAAGGGCTGCAGGCTGTATTGCCTGTCCTTCCTCTGACCCACCATTCTATCTTTCCCTCTAAATGTCAAGCTGTTCTTTAAAACAACATTTCTGGATAAATTGCAGCTCTCCTGCTCCTCACAGGAAGCGCCAATCAATGTCCCTTCTTCTGTGCATTTCCAGGGCTGCAAATTATTTTCTGTTCAGTACAAACTGTATTTCTTCTGATTTTTAGCCAGTATTATTTCTAGGTCCTTTAGAGTCTAAGTTTAACCACATTCTTCTTTTTTCACTTTTTCCACTTTTTTTTTTTTTTTTTTGAGACGGAGTCGCATTCCGTCACCCAGGCTGGAGTACAGTGGCACCATCACGGCTCACTGCAAGCTCCACCTCCCAGGTTCACGCCATTCTCCTGCCTCAGCCTCCCAAGTAGTTAGGACTACAGGCGCCTGTCACCACGCCCGGCTAACTTTTTGTAGTTTTAGTAGAGACGCGGTCTCACCATGTTAGCCAAGATGGTCTCAATCTCCTGACCTCGTGATCCGCCCCCCTTGGCCTCCCAATCCACTCTTACATTAAAAGCTGCTTAGGGACTACAACCTCTGACCACAGAAATATATGCAAATAGACACTTAATGCAGTCTGTTGGTGAATTTCTCTCATGGCTTCTTTTAGGCTAAGCAAGACTCAACGAGCATCTTCTTGCTTCTTTCTTGGGACCTATTATGGCTCTTTTCTACAACATCTTGGGTTTCCCAAAGCTTGAGGTTTTGAGATACAACCATAGACAGTTGACTTCCAATGCTACTCCGTAGGAGAAGTTCCCTAGCTGTGAGAGTTCCTTGCTTAAATAAGGCAGGGGTGCTTTCTCAAGGAAGTCAAGGATCATTTCACTATCTAATCTCTGCTAGTGCAATTGGACAAGGAAAGGAGTCTTTGGGGCCTGTAGCAGTTAACAATAATCTAGGTTATGCTGCTGTAATGAACAACAGTCAAATCTCAGTGGCTTTAAACCAAAATGTTGATTTCTTGCTTATGTTACTTGGCCCTTGTGGGTTGGCAGGAGGACTCTGACATAATAGAGTCCCCATACCAGTGACCCTCATTCCAGAGAGGAAGAGTTCTGGAGCGTCTTGCATCAATAATTCACTATTCCAGCCAGGAAGAGACCCACATCACTTCTGCTCATTGGCTAGAACTAGTCACATGGTTCTGTCCAAAGAGACCAGGAATTACAATCTACCTTGTGTTTGAAAGGAAGGGGAACTGGAAATATTTAGAGAACAGTACTAATGATGTCCACAGACCCAATTGTAATGATTAACATTCACAGGCTAGTATTTGACCCAGGCTTACTTGAGGCAATTGCAGTCAGCATTTCTAAACCTCTTTGTATTTCAATCCAAAGAAATCACTTTCAACATTTTGCTTCTAATTACTCTGTATCCCTCTCAAATTGTTCCTACTTCAAGGTGAAATCAGTGAAATGTTTTGAGAGCCCTGGTGCAGAGTTTCAGGCCTGTCACAGCTTCTTTGCTAACATCTTCACCTTGGCACTTGGGTTCTCCTTGAGTGTCCTCCCCATCCCCTTCACCAGCCTCAACCTCACTCTGCCTACCTCATCACCCTGGGAGCTGCTTGCATGCATCACTGTTTTGGTGGATGGCAGCAATACACAAGGGCACCTCATTGTTGGAAAGGAACTGCCTTCCGCCTGCCAAGGACAAATGCAGACACACAAAGCAATATCAAGCAAGACTTCACATCAAAGGGAACCCTGCCCGGGCTTGCCAAGAGCAGGCTGCCTCTGTGTCTTTCTCTTCAGCCTTGTCAGTATTCTTAGGGCCCAACAGACCTATGGTGTCCCTGCCAGGCCACCTCATTCAACCAGCACTCCTGTTCACTCTGACATAAAAAACTCAGGGCTCTCCCTGAATCTGGGCTCGAGCACTTGAACAGAGCACAATGCCAAGTGTTTAAAAATGTTGCGTGATTAGGAAGGAAAAGTACTGAGAAATATTTACTCTGTGAACTCTATATGGGTAGGAGAACAGAATGCTTCACCTTGTTCAGTGAAGCGACACATAGAAAGTTAAGAAATTCCTGCCTAAGACCTAGGAAAGCTTACCTAATGAGGAAGGAAGAATACTCTATGAGCGGAGGTCTGGGAACATTGGAACCAAACTGAAATTGACACTGGCTGGCCTGGGCATTCAGACTTGACTGGAGAAGTCATGTGACAAACAGAAGATCCAGAGAAACTTTAAGTTCTACTTTAGAACCAACAGAAGAATTCAGGTTCTGTTGCTTTAAGGAAAAGAACATGTTTGTTTTACAAAGAGTATGAGGGAAAAATGGAAAAGAGGGACTGGCAGGGACAAAGAAGGGGATTGAAACTTTATTTTAGAAAACAGGTAAGTCTATCTGTTCTGGATGCTAAAGAACTCTTCTAGAAGGATACACTCATCATCAAAATACAATGGAAGTCAAAAAGTTTTAAAGTCAAATATTGTGAGAGCTTGAAAGGGGAGATCGTCTTTTCCAAATTTTTTTTTTTTTTTTGAATTATGAAAATCTAAGGCTCAGGAATGTCAAGGGGCCTTTTCACAGTCACACAGCTGCTTAGTGACAAAGCTGTAGCTAGAACTCTGAGCTTCTGACTCTCAGGCATAGGTTGTTAAATCACAGTGTGGTGTAATGGTGCTACGTGTGACACGTGATCAGAGAGCACAGGTCTGCAAATTCATCAAGTAAGATATTTTTAACATAGTGACTTCAACCCTTTGACTAAGCTCTTCCACTGTAGCCAACCCTACTGCACTGTTCCAACAGCTTCCCAGAATGGTAGTAATTAGAGCAAAGAAAAAAAATAGGGCCCAAAGAAAATGTAACATTTCTTAGTAGTGGGAGGAGGTGGAGATAAACGCATTTACATAACTTTCTACTTTCAGAGCACTTCATGTGACCACGGGTTATTAACCTAGGGTCCATGGAGAGAACTCAGGCATTCCAGGACAGGAAAAAAAAAATTACATCTTTTACTGAACTCTCACTGAAATGCGTCATTACCTTCATTATGAATGTAGGCAAAAAACCACAACAGTATTTGCAGTCCTTGGACTTTGTCACTAATAGAAATAAACAGTCATTAATAGAAATAAAGGCATTATATTAGCTGTTGCAGGCATCTTGACATATCTTTACCTTTTTTTATCACTTTGCTATGATGGTAGTTTTTAGATCTGCTGCTAGATTTTGTTAAATAATGTTTAATAAGCACCTATATTACTATGCCACAGATTTTCATAAATGTTTTGATAACAATATTTCAATATAATTGGATTCTTTTATAATTACATGTATGTATTTATTTTAAGCAGTTAAAGGCATTATTCTGAGAAGGGATCTGTAGACTTCACCTGTCAGAGGGATCCTTGGCATGAAAGTTAGGAACTCTTGACATGTGAGGGGTCAGCGAGTGTCAGGTTGCCAATGGATACCCATATTACGAGGTCCCCTGTCCCTGCACCATCATCCTGTGGGCTCAGAATGACAGGGATGCTTGCTTGTCATTCTGGGTTGGAGAGCTGCCAATATCTCTTGCCACAGACTGTGTTTGTAATTCCAGGGTGTGCCAGCCTTTGAAAGCTGACATGATTATATTGCAAAACGTGACAGAAAAGAATCCATTGTTTGGCGTTATTATTAAAATTAAGGCTGATATGGAGTTGGTAATATTTCTATTAAGAGGGCTGTGTTCACACGTCCATGGAAGTTGACTTTTCTGCGGGAACTGGCACTTTAAAGTCTAGTCAAAAGGAAGTCAATGTTTTCAAAGATGACAAAAACTGATTTGGCCTGGTCAATACATGTTCAGACTACTATTAAGTAAGAAAAATAAACATTTTAAATATTAAGGCACCATTTCCACCTCTCAAATAGTCCAAGAGTTTTAAAGATGGCAATTCTCAGGATCGATAGGGTGTAATAAAATAGATATTTTCCTAAACTACTCACAAGACCAAGGCTTGACATAACTTTTCTAGATGACAGATTGAGCTTTATGTTTTAAGTGAATGCTTTTCACCCAGTCATTTCACTTCTAGGAATTTATTCTGTAGGCAGAATTACAAGGGTATTCTTCAAAATATTATTCATAACAGTAAAAAAGTTGGAAACAGCATGAATGCCAACAACGAGAGCTTGGTCAAATTATGCTGCATCTGTAGGATGAATTATTACGTAGCTAATTTTAAAAATAGCCATTCTGACAATATGTAATGGTATGAGGAAATGTATAAAAATAATGTAGACTTAAAATACAACACATAAAACTGCAAGAATAAAATAATTCTGTTTTTTAGTTTTAAAATATTCTTCGTATTTCTTTGCAATCTTACTTATATACATATACCTATAGAATACGTATGTGTAAAAAACAAGAAGGAAATATATCACAGTGTTAGGGTAGTGGCATTTTAATTATTGGGTAGAGGCATTTTAATTATTTTTATTTACTTCTTTATGTTTTTGGAACTACTGACGTTAGGAAAAGCACTAAGACACTGTTTTTAAGAAGATGAGCTGGTGCCACATGGGCTGATGTGTTTGCTGTGCCTTCTTGTTGCTCCAGACAAAAGTTTGTTTTGCTGGTTGCTACTGAGTGTTATTTTTCTTGTAACCTTTGCTCTCTTTCCCCACCATTGGCTTCCAGATGTCTGATTTCACCAAGTTCAGGGCACTTGACGCATGTGCATTTTCCCCTCTAACTTGAACAGGAAGTTCAGAAACTGCCTTAAGCCTGCCAGCCTGACAGAGCCAGCACCAACATGAATATCAACCCCAAACCTCTTGACCTAATAAAAAATAGCTTGATGGGGGAATCTGAAGCTTTTGTAAAAACTGGTGACTGAGTTTGATACAGGGAAAGAATTTTAGGAGGCATCCGCCCTCTTTCCTCTTGGTCAATGATGGCTTCTGCCTAGTTGTGCTTTCTGCATGTTGTGGGCGAAAAACGGAGATAAAAAGTAATTATTCTACAGCAACTTAACCTTTTGCTGATATTTGGTAGAAAAGTGATAAACTTTCAACTTTCAGTCATTATTTAGCATGTAATGTATAAATTAGCTGGAAAAAAATCTGTTTGAATAGATGAAGACATATTTTCTACGGATTTTACCTTGAAAGTGAGAAATACAAAGGTAATTTTCTGTTTGGGAATGTTTCTTTTAGGGTTCTATTATTTGCAGTGCCATTTAGAATTTTGGAAACATTAGAGTCTATATTCCATTCCTCCTCTCTTTCTTAAACTTGGATCAATTTTCTCCTGGGTGAAGTTTAAAATAATAAAAACTGGGAAACCATTTACTCAATGCCTCCTGTTGCATAGCAATCTAAACAAACAGGCCCCTTTCCTCTGTTAAGAACTTCCAATAAGACAAATCACAAAGCTTGTGTTTAAAAAAATGATTTCCAAGTTCCCCACCCCCAACCCCATTTTCAAGCTCTTTTTTAAAAAAATAGAGGCAAAAGATTGTAAGCAAAAAACCTAATTGACTTTTTAGTGAGTCACTTCTCATGCTACTACAGGGATTAGAAAACTCTTTTGTTTGTGGTGAGGCCAGAGGATCTGAGCTGGACACATAAAATACCAAGCCAACCAAAGCAGGACAAATAATAAGAAATAATAGTAACCATCAGGTGATCAGTATCTTCTGTGTAGCAGACACAGTGCCATGTAAGTTATCTAATCTTATAACAAACTTCCTGTGTTGGATATCTTACATTGGCACCCCCGGGTCCTCTCTCTACTCTTCTGCATCCTGTTCTCTGCCCAGGGAGGATGACCTATTTAGACAGCGGCAAAGGGCTTGCTTACCCAAGGGTACTGGCAGCAGAGAGGAAGGAGGAGGTAAGATCAGAGTATGTTCCTGGCCCCTTCTCTGCTGGTTCCGGCAGGTTGGCTGTGTCCCTCCACCTAGAGATACAACTCCTGCCAGGCAGCCTTTTCCATTCCACTCCCCTCCCTGGCTTCCAAGAATGGCTCCTCGATGCTTCATTCAGGTCTAGTGGTGGGAAGAACTCCTTGTGGTTGCCAGCTCCATATCAAAGTGAACTCTTAGGCAATGTCTTCTCATGCAATTTATTGGGAAATCAATCAGTGACTGACCTTTGCTAGACAACCTCTAGTGTCTTGTAAACGTTATTTAAATTTTAAATTATTTGTCTTTTCAAAATCATGGGCTTTGGCACTAAGTAGTTTTGGCCTTGACTGTAAGCGTTGTCAACATTGAACACCTGGATAAAGTATTAACCTAGCAGAGACTCAATTTACTAAAACTTAAAGAGTAACAGTAATATCTACCTTACATGGTATCATGAGAATTCAGTGAACATATATAACATTTTATTACAAGGTACAACGTATATAAATATAATTTTATTCCTCTTTTTTCCCTCTTTTTTTCCTCCAACTAGGGGCCAAATTTAGCTAACATTTACTGAGTGATTATTATGTGTCATGTACTAGTTTAAGCATTTTATACATATTAATTTATTTACATCAGTCCTGTATACTATTGTTCTCTCTTTTACAGATGGAGAAATCAAGGCGCAAAGAGGTTAAGAAGCTTCCCCAGGGTTTGCCGGGACATAGATGGGAGTACTAATTCACAACTAGATGGTAAACTTTTCAAGGCAAAACCAACTGTATACCAAATTTCTTTCTTTCTTTCACAGGGCCTAGCATGATGTCTTCCATACGTAGGTGTTCAATAAGTGCTGATTTTATTCCAGGAGCAGTGGCAATTAAGCTAGGGTTGCAATAATTAGGGAGCCAGGAGATCCACATGGTCAAAGTAGCATCTGCTTTCACGAAGGGCAGTAATGTGTGCCTCTCGAATGTGGATGCAAGGTCCTGGTAACTGAGGAATGGGCTGCTGTCAGAAGATAGAGCAGAGAGCAGCCAGCTATCTTGGGGAGGGGTGAGGAAGGAAAAAGAACTTGAGCTGGGAGGCCAGCAATGGTAGAAAGCTCCCCAAGTGAAGCTTGAGCTCCTCTCTCAGCAGTCCTCCTGACCTTGAGGAGACAGTAAATCTCACTCCATCCTGTGGTTATACCACTGAAGCATCTTTAAAAATACTTAGTCCCAAACGACGGGCCCTTTACTGCTGCTTTTCTTACCTGAGCCAGCAACCTCAGAGCTTTCTGGGATTTCTGTTAAAAACACCGAGATCCTTCTCTACCAACACAACTGTCGCTCACGCCAAGCATGGGACATATGGCCGAGCATCTGGGAGGGAGACGATGGGCCAGGAGTGCTGGCAAGCGGCACATACTTTCATTATAATGGATGTGTCACAGTAAATCATTTTGTAAATGTCCCCCTCCCCTCTGTGCTGCATAGCAAAACATAAAGGAAGACGAATTACCCACAGCACCACAATGCTAGCTGAATATGCCAAAGCTTGTGCCTGAGACACTTACTGACATTTCCTTAAATATCTTTTTAATATCTTGGCCAGGTCGGGCATACCAATGGCATTACAGAGCTTGCAAATCAATACCCCAGCTGTTTTGGTTTTTTAATAAAACTGAATGTGATCTATTTTAAATGATTGCCTTCCGCCCCTCTAATTTTCTACAGGGCTTTCAGAGAGCAAGACTGTGGGCAGCCCTGAAGTCAGGACTTGGCTCTGAAAGGGTAGTTGTTCCTTTTGGGGGTGGGGATAGAAATTAAACATTTGCTGGATTACTGTCGTCATTTTTTCCTAGTCCTCTAGTCTCCCAAATCTAGTGATCTACATGATTTACAGGACCAATTTGTGGTTTGCTGCTGTGTTTAAAAAATGAGTTTACCAAAATGTTGCGGAAGAATCTAAAGGGCTTAGCTTCTACAAATCAAATTGATTTCTCCATTTGGGATCAGTCCAAGTGATTTATTCATAATTTTATTAGAGATCTTTTCCTAAGGAAATTCTTTGTCTCTCATTATCACCATAAAGAAAATGGAAAGAACTTCTACCAAGAATTCAGTCGTATGCATGTGACTTTTGCCCCTTGGAAAACTGGAATATGTAAAACTGTCATCAACAGTAACCATCTTGGTTACTGGACTTCCACAGTCCTCAATAACAAGAATTCCTCATGCAAATAGGGAGGTGGTCCTGTCACATTTGGGGTCCCAGTAGGCAGAAAAGCCCATCAAAGTACCTATAAATCAGAGTTTTATAAAGATATTAGTTGACTGCTACTTATGTGGGTCATAAATGTGACACCACAATAAACAATCAAGTTTCTTTGAGGATGTATTTGCGGACTCTTTTATTGGCTTTGAGAAATCACAGTACTTCCATCAGGAAAGTCTCATTTGCTTGTGCAGTTTATTGCTTTTATTTTCTGTAGTTTATACTAAGTGTCTAAGCTTTTTTCCTTCCAGTATTTCTCCTGGGCTACATTAGTGCAAGTCCATGTTTTCCCTGTGCCAGCAGGACCACAAACCAGATTAAAACAAAAAGGGAGCTGGAGCCTCGGCTGGGCCCCTGGAGAGGCCTCCTCCCTCTGCCTTCCCCACCCCTGACCTCTCACAAACCAGCTTCGAAGCAACTGAAATTTCTTTCTTTCTTTCTTTCTTTCTTTTTTTTTTTTTTTTCCTGACCACAGGCAAAATCCTGTCTCCCTGGTTCTATGAAAGTTATCCATTCCTGAATTTTACCCTTAACCACAGCGGAGGAAAGGGAATAGCTGAGGTCAGGAAATATGAAAAGAATGTTAACAATTTACCACTAAAATATACATTAAGATTATTTTCAGCAAGTGTAATCCCCACGTTGAACTTCTAAATCTAGAATTCTCCTGTCATGTGACTATATTCACATTTATATGTGCCCCTTTCAGCCTCAATTCATTCCTTCCTGAATGAGCTCTCTGTGAAAGGTAGGACTGAGTGAAAACAGCCAAGTGAAATCTCCAAGTTTCCCTCCCTAGTCAACACTGATTACAAATGTTGAAGTGGTTAGATGAAAGCAGTTGTCTTTTACGTGAGCTAGTGCACAGATATCATCAAAGATTTTAAGAGGCATAAAAACAGAAGTAAAAATAAACACACAGGTCATACTTTCAATCAGACAGCTAGTTCTGTTATAGAAATCCAAAATCATTAATGTTCAGATGCTGTTAAGAACAAAAGGAATGAGCCAGGGATATCTCATCTCGGGTACTTTTAAGATAATCGCAGAATGTTAGCATTAGAAAGAAACAAAGAGAATCTTTCATTCAACTTCTTCGTTTTATATAGGACACAATTAACAATAATTACTATTGCCAATGTATATGTATTTTTCCATTTAATTATTACAACAACCCTAGAATGTGTCACTTCCATTTTGTGGAGAAGAAAAAGAGAGGTGAAGGAACCCGCCCAAGGTGAAGTGGTAGAGGTAGGATTCAAACTTGCGCATTTTGGTTCCCATTCAAAACATCAAATTAGAGGCCCTCCAAGGACTTGAACTCATTTCTCTCAGAAACCAAGCAATCTTTGCCCTACTGGGGCAAGTAGATGGCTGCTAACTGCCTGGCTTTATCCACCCCTGCTTTGCACCACGTCTCACCCTCACACTGGCCTCAGGTTGGTTTGGAGTGGCTGTCATGGTCTAAGATGGATCTGCCTTTCCCCAAGGGCTGGGGCCAGTGCCTCCCCAGACACGCATGCTGCGCTGCATCTGTCGCTAATGGGATTTCCAGATTTCTGCCTCTTCATGAGTCCCCATTTGGCAGCCTTGCATATCTGTGAATCTAATGTCTGTGTGTAGTCGTGCTCCTCAGCTGTTCCAGTTTGGCAAATAAGTGATGACGGCTGTGGCCAGGTTAAATCTGAGGGCAGACTTACTGTGAGTTTAGTTTTCTGAGTCCATCTTTGCAGGGACTGAAGCTACCTTGAGAATGTGATGTGTGATGTGATCATGATGGCCCTGGACATGTCCTAGACTCATCTTCTTCAGTTACTAAGCACTTCATGTATTGTTTCTTTGTAGGTGAACTTTCCTTAGGGGGTGTAGTCCCTCTTTTTCCCTTTTTTTCTTAAGTGACATAGTTGTTGTTGTTGTTGTTGTTGTTGTTGTTGTTGTTGTTTTAAGTGACATAGTACCTGGGAGGTCACTGTCTTGTTTAATTTTGTCTCTCCTATATATTACCTAGCTTAGGGCATTAAACTTTGAAAATCAAGAAATGATTATTACATATAAGAAGGAATAGGCCGGGCATGGTGGCTCATGCCTGTAATCCCAGCACTTTCAGAAGCTGAGGTGGGTAGATCACTTGAGGTCAGCAGTTCAAGACCAGCCTGACCAACATGGCAAAACTCTGTCTCTATTTTAAAAATACAGAAATTAGGTGGGTGTGGTGGTGCATGCCTGTAGTCCCAGCTACTCAGGAGGCTGGGGCAAGAGAATCACTTGAACCTAGGAGGCAGAGGTTGCTGTGAGCTGAAATCATGCCACTGTACTCCAGCCTGGGCAACAAAGCAAGACTCTGTCTCCAAAAAAAAAGAAGGAAGATTATAATGAAGTCCTCTGACCCTCTGTGTAGTAGACATTT
The DNA here is from genome assembly GCF_002776525.5 of Piliocolobus tephrosceles. Classification (NCBI taxonomy): domain Eukaryota; kingdom Metazoa; phylum Chordata; class Mammalia; order Primates; family Cercopithecidae; genus Piliocolobus; species Piliocolobus tephrosceles. Next base: position 172,765,461 of record NC_045435.1, on the reverse strand, counting down.
GTTATTTCGTGGCTACTCACAATCCCAGTCAGCCCTGCTTCCTGTTAGAGCATAGTCTCCTCTCATGGCGAGAGCTCTTAGCAGTAAAAAAACCAAAGTACACTACCCATTTCCCACTTCAAAAGCTGAAGGGAAAAGTTTCTGTTTCATACAGTTGCTATGAGTATATTTGATGAGTTAATTTAGAAATAACACATAAAACATGTGGCAACTGCTAGTATTAGCTCTTCTACTTGTTCTTCTTCTTCATCCTGTTCTTGTTTGCCTTCTCATTTTTGTTGTTATTGGTAGTAGTATTATCCTCTGCACAGCCAGGACAAAGGTACTTGACTTAAACTTTGCCACTCAGATTCCTTGGAATATTGAATGTCGTATGGTTGACACAAGGACAGAAGATACAGTTAGTTTTTTTTAATTGTGAAATATAACACAAAGAAAAATGCAAAAGTGACATGAAAGATTTGCAAATAACCAAAAGCAAATGCCTATGTAGCAGCATTGTCCAGTTTATGAATCCACCAAAGTCTTCTGTATGCTCTTCACCAGTCAAAACCATCTTCTTCCCTCAGGGACAGCTTCAAGGGTTTTGGACCCTGCAATCATACAGGGCTTCATGCTCAGAAGGGTCCCATGCTTGATTTAACGTCTGCAGTTGCCTTCTTGAAATTTTTTTATAATTTTTGAGCAAGTGGTCCTGCATTTTAAGTTTGTTCTGAGTCCCACAAATTATATAGCTAATTCTGCCTTCACTCTTAAGGTGACCATTATCCTGACTGTTGTGAGGATGATTTTCTTGCTTTTCTTTATAATTCTACCACCTGTATACATCCGGAGCTCTTTCATCCTCAAGGTATGCTCTGATATGCTATTCCTGCTTAAAGTCAGTCAGTTCTATGATTCCTGCTTCATAGATCACAGATGTTCCAGTGACTGACTCTTTCAATATTCTCCCAGTACATTCTACTTTGCTTAGGTTTGCCAGTGTTGATTTCTGCTGCTTGCAACCAAAGGAACATAACTGGTATCGTTGTTTTTCTAAAAGACTCTTGGTAGAGAAAAAGATAGCATGTAATAATTTGTCTTTGTTTTATTCCTTTCTGCACAAAGTCTTATGAAAGTTGCACAGATGTAAGATTTATTTTAAAACTAACATTCTGACAAACTTAATTTCCAGCAGAGAAAGTTAAAACTTGAAGTTGTTAACTTTCTCTCCAAGTTGGTAACGTAGTTACCTATATTTAGAAAAATGTTACCTTCGGGACAAGCCATGAAGCCCAAAATGCCTGCCAATGACAATTTTTTTCTGCTCAGAAAAGTTGCCAGAGGTTGCTAGTGGATCATCACAGGTTGCTAGTGGATCACCACAGGTTGCTGGTGGAGAACTCCTCCCCATGACATGTGGTTGAGATGGGATCCCCAAATTGCTAGCTACACATGTATCCTCAGCCTCCTGGCTTCAGTGATTAGAGCAGGGATAGGTGAATAACCCAAACAAAACCAATAACGATTCTCCCGAGGAGTTTTCTGCCTTGAGCTATCAGGGAAGATGATTTCAGGTTTTTGGGTTGGGGCTCAGGGTGTCAAGGTATGGGAAAACCCTCTTACAGCAATAGAGACAGTAGAGACTAAAACTGAACAGCACACACACACATGGTGGTAAGGAGAAGCCATGAGGCAGTAAAAGCTATGAGGTGTCAAGGGAGTTGGTAGTTGAGATGTTGGCACAAAAGCAGAGGCAGAGAAATGCTGGCTGCCAGACTTCTCTTGAGTTGCTGGGGTTACTGTGATGCCTTAAGAGACATTTCAGTGCTCTATGAAGCTTGGCTTGGCCAGTGTTAAGATGGCTTCCTCTGCTTCCTTACTTCCCTGCACATCCTAAAATAAACTTCCTACATCTATCTCAGCCCCAATCATCAGAATTGGTGTCTATAATGAAACATATGTACAAACTTTGGCACTTGTTAACTGGACTTGAGACCTAAAATGAACCCTTCTCCATGCTTAGTCAACCATTGTACTTTCTAAGAGTGGAGCTCATTTATGCTCAGTCCCTGCAACTCAGGGGTAAGTGAAACAGCTGAAAACCAGAAACATCAAATGATAATCCAATCAAGAGGACCTAGAAATAATTACCTGCTACACTGGAATGCTGACCTTGTGATTCTGGAATTCTTTTTTCTCCATATCTACTCTCTCCATTATATTTTAGGCTTCCAGAAAGCTTCCCGTGGATTGAAGTGGGCCTCCCTGCTTGCAATATTGCTCCCCTTAAGTCCATTCTCCACAGAGCAGTCAAAGCAATCGTGATCCAATTAATAACAAAGTGACTACCTATTGCTCTCAGGATGTGGCCCCAAAATGTTAGTTCACATGTTAGGTTGTTTATGATTTGGTTCTTGTTTACATTCCCAGCCATATTCTTCCCACCTCTCCCCACCTGTATATCATCCCTTACATTCTCTGCTCTAAACTTGAACTCACTCTTTTGTCTACTTACCTTTTGCACACATTTTCTTCTGCCTCGAATGCCTTCTTTCACTCCTTCCCCTTTCCTTCTCCTACTCTTCTTTAAGGCCTTAGTTTAAATGTCCCTTCCTCCAGAAAATTTCCCCTGAATTCCAAAGACCAGGGTTCACAAACATGCACTCTGTAGAGTTCTTTTTCAAAATAAAATTGCCCTTTAACTTGTCGGTCTTTAACTTGGCTGTAAGTTTCTTTAGGATGACTGGCACATAGTTGATGCACAAATGAATTTACAAGATTAGAGGAAATAACAGAATGTTTCTACTCTTGCAGCCAGAGTCCAGGGCTATGGTGTGGGTGAACAGAGATCAGAGAATTGGACTAGCAGCTGGAGCAAAATATGAGGCCAAGAATCCCACCCACTGATCTAACAAGACCGCTAGGAACCATGAATTACTCAGGAATTACCATCTTGATTAGTTTAGTTTAAGGCAAGTCCCCAAACCCATCCATCTCCTTTTCTTGCATATTTTAGCTAAAGGCAAATAACAGCTTTTCCCAAATGGTCAGTACTTACATGTAAAACAACTTGCCTTTTTCATAATTTCTCAAAACAAAAGCAAAATCAGTCCAACTAGGATGCCTAGTGAGCTGTAGTTAGAAGCTTGGCTTGGGAATCCATTGTTTGAAATTGATTGGACTGGCAGTAGAACAAAGTACAAATGGTTAAGCAGATTCCTTAAATTCTGCTAAAACAAGAGGAAAGATAAGAAAACCAGGAATGTCACCTCCATCCTGGCCAATGTAGAAGAGCTAATAGGTGAATGACAGTATATTTTTAATCCATTACAGAATGTTGGTTTGTTTTCTTGTTTAATGGCTTTCTTTCTTTAGGAGAACCTGATACAAACAAGCAGAACTCTGGAAGGCAACATCTTGAGAGCCCTGAAGTGACAATGGGATTCTGGGAAAGTCAATTCCTGGAGCCCAGTCTCTTTATCTGCAAAATGGAAATAATTATTACAATGGAGCCTCTCCTGCCTGCTGGGCGGCATCACAGGAGACAGTGTTTTAGAAAGTCCTCTGTATGTTCGAGGCGGCATTAACACCACCTCCCCCTGCCCCCCGCCAATAAGGGCCTACAAAAGAAACAGCCAGGGAAACTGAGTCAGTAAGCACTGGATTTTGGAGTTTGAGTATTTCCAAGCGAAGTCATGAGGTCAAACTTTGCAATACTAATAAATAGGAAGAAGCACAGGAATCCCATTTCTTTGATCAACGTATTAATTTTTTAGTAAATTCTCTCTCATCAATTGTGCTATAATGTTTTTGCATCCCAGATAGTTTTATACAATATATTGTGTTTCATGCTCCTTGTTCATCAATATAATGCAGTTAGTTGGCAAACCAGTTACAGGAACTGAGGTTACCCTTTCTATTCAGCACAGAGTGGAGATACAGAAGGAACGTTCAGGAATATATTTCTGCCTGGGTTTCAAATAAAGGTGGCCACTGGCACCAGTTAGGGCTGGAACTCTGGGTAATTATGGGGCATGCACACAGCTCCATCCCTTTACCATAGCAGACACCAGTGATCTACCATAGCACCTTTCCCCTTCTTAGACCTGGAGATGGCCTCAGAGCCCTTCCCAACATAGTGGTAACTGGATCAGATCACACTGAAATGCATTCGTCACACCATGTCTAGGCACTGATCAGAAGCCATGACTCTCATTATCAAGCTGTTAAGCAGCTATTAGGTGATGCCCTAATGCTCTACTGAGAAAATTAAACCAGTAACTTACAGGTTTATGACTTATTCTTTCATTTTTTGAGCTCTTACTGGTTGCACTTAATTCAAACAAAGAAAACAGGGTAGCAGAGTTAAACCAAATGCTTGGGTTATAATTCCAAAGTTCTTTTCTCTTCTTCCAGCCACACAGGATATTTGATCCTTCTAATGCCTTTAACTGTTGGCTTCAAACAACTGTGAAGAAGAGAAGGAAATCTGACACTTTAGCTGGATGATGTTTATACAGATGCAGCTTCTTCCTTCACATATTAGGTTAGGAGGAGCTCAGTGAGCTGGAGGCTGAATCTCAGGAATGTTTAAATAAAGTGACATTGACACAGACCCTGAGCAACATTTGCTAACTCCATTCTAATTTCACTTAGAGTTGAGGTTCTTAATCTTTATTGGACATGTATTCCTTTGGCAGACTGGTGAGGTTTATGCATCTCACTCAGAATACTATCTTTATATAAAACAATAAAAGAAAATCAGGTTATAAAAAGAAAATACATTGGGCTAAAAATGCATCTGGGTATACTGAAATACAGTTACTAAAATATTTTTTTAAATCTATGATAAAGATTTTTATATGTTCTTATTTATTAAATATTATACAAAAGGATCTAATGGCAAGTTAAGTAACTTCCATAATTTTGCAATAGCTATCAGGGCAAATATTTTGAGATATCTGGGGCAACTATAATGTTATACGAAATTATCTTGATTTCTATTGGTGACTAAGCCACAGGTACCAATAAGACTACTGTAGTTTGTTACCACATTTAAACTGATAGGAACAGATACTACACTTGATCTTAGCCAAAAGACCGAGAAGCAATGTTACCTTATTTAAAATAGAAAACTTGATAAATTTCAGAGAGAGGTTAGCGGAAATAGTGATTCCTCCCCCATCCAACTAGTCTGTGAACCCTTTAGATTATGTCCAGGGATCCCAGTAATAAGCCTTGGACAAATTTGAATGTAGAGACCTGTGAGCGATCAGGTGTAACATTCCCACCACTAATTCTCCACTTGGAGAATTCCTGAGGTGGCTGGGCACAGTGTAATCCCAACATTTTGGGTGGCCGAGGCGGGTGGATTGCTTGAGCTCAGGAGTTCTAGACTGACCTGGGCAACATGGCAAAACCCCATCTCCACTTAAAAAAAAAAATACAAAAATTAGCTGGGCATGGTGGCACCTGTAATCCCAGCACTTTGGGAGGCTGAGGCGGGCAGACCACAAGGTCAGGAGATCGAGACCATCCTGGCTAACACGGTGAAACCCCGTCTCTACTAAAAATACAAAAAATTAGCTGGGCGTGGTGGCGGGCACCTGTGGTCCCAGCTACTCAGGAGGCTGAGGCAGGAGAATGGCATGGGCCCGGGAGGCGGAGCTTGCAGTGAGCTGAGATTGCGCCACTGCACTCCAGCCTGGGCGACAGAGCAAGACTCCGTCTCAAAAAAAAAAAAAAAAAAAAAAAACTAAATAAAAAATGAAAAAAAAAGGAAAGAATTCCTGAGGCAAAAGAAAAGGGTCTTATGTGGATTGCTTTGTTTTGGTGTGAGACTGCCTTGCCCTTCTCTTCAAAAAGAGGATCTTCTTTACTATTAGAGCTTTTTCCTCAAGGGTAACATGGGGTTTAAATATATTCTCTGTCTAGAAAGGGAACGCCCCCGTGGATGTGAGGAAATGGGAGACTACCCAGGTTAAGCAACCTGACCCAACATAAACAGTGGGAAAGGCCATCCACGTTTTCTATCCCTGGCAAGTTGAAAAGTGAAGGTGGCCCCAAACTCTTGCTAGGTCTGACATGAACCAGAGGTTGAATCTGGGACATATGATCTGGGACTCTGTGATCTAGTGGAGTTGAGCTCAGCTCTCACCAGCACCAGATAACCTTAGAAATTTTCTGCAGGCTTCCGTAGGGGAGACGCTAAAGAGGGAAATGACCCCTAAGCCCATCTGGTGTTGGTGGGAGCTGCTCTAACAGTGTATCATCTAAACATTTGTTGGTGCTAGATGTTCTGCTTTGTTGTTGGCTTCGTACTAGACAACAAAATCACGGATGTGTGAGAGGCATGTGTGCTTGGAGGTGGAAGCTAGGTAAGAAGAGACATTTTAGGCTGGCTGTGGTGGCTTATGGCTGTAATCTCAGCACTTTGGGAGGCCTAGGCAGGTGGATCACCTGAGGTCAGGAGTTTGAGACCAGTCTGGCCAATATGGTGAAACCTCATCTCTACTCAAAATACAAAAATTAGCTGCGTATAGTGGCAGACGCCTGTAATCTCAGCTGCTTGGGAGGCTGAGGCAGGAGAATCACTTGAACCTGGGTGGAGGTTGCAGTGAGCTGAGATTGAGCCATTGCACTCCAGCCTGGGTGACAAGAGCAAAAGTCCGTCTCAAAAAAAAAAAAAAAAAAAAAAAAAAGAAGAGACATTTTAGAAAATATTGCCATTGGGATAATGTGCTTCTTACATATTACAATTTAAATCCACATTATAATTTAGCTTATATTCTCTATGAGAGCATTAAAGTTGATTCATTATTTATTTGATTGCAATTTCACTTCTTTATTTACTCAGAGATGATCACAAAAGGGCTCCCTAGAATTACTTAATGCTAGAAAAATAGCTCCCGAGAGTCAATCAAATTAACCATCCCTTCCTAACAATATAGAATCCAACTTACTTTTGTTCTCTTATTTGGCATTTTGCATGATGACAGTTGCAAAATTTAACTTTTGGGCGTTTTGGTTTCTCCCCAGTTTAGGAGAATGCCCTAATGCAGAAGCATGAGAAGAATGAACAAAACAAAGATGACTTTATAGGTCTCCTTTGAAGAGCTTTGCATTTCTATTCAATTGCTTTCTCCCCGACTAAAAAAAAAAAAAAAAAAAAAAAAATTACCTCAGTAATCCATGCTCGGGTAAAAATATAAACAATATGGAAGCGAATTGAGCAGAAAGTGAAAGTCCTTCTTTGCCATCCTCCAATCCCACTTCCCTCCCCAGAAGTTAAGAATCTTTCCAGACTTTTTTCCTATGTGTTTATATATGTGCATGTATATAGATGCACAAAAATACATCACCGCAAGTAAGATGCACATATTTCTTTACATAAATGGGAACATATACACTGTATATATTTTTCTATGACTTGCTTTTTTATTTACTAATATTTCTTGGATATCTCTCTGTACATATAGAGCTATCTTATTTTTTTTTAACTACATGTTATCCTATAATTTATATGAATGTACTGGGTTTGTTTAAGCATTTTCCTATGGGTAGACGTTCAGGTTGTTTGCGGGTTGGGTTTTCTGGTTTGTTTGTTTTGTTGCTATTAGAAACAGCACTCCAAATTTATTCTACCTCCTTTAAGCTGATAAAAACCATCCCTAGACGTGGATTTTCTCTTTCTATTTCTGCAGGAATAAGAGTGCAAATGGGTAGAAAAGAGACAGAACGCAATCCCTTTTCTTCCTTCTGACCACCTTCTTCCCACCTCCCACCTCCCACCTCCTTCCTGTCCACAATATACAAAAAGAGAGCTCCCTCTACTGGGAATGCCATTCCCTTCCTCCCGCTCACCTGGGTAACTTCTTTCATCCTGCAAATTGCACCTCACTCTATCTCCCTGAGGTCTCCAGCTCACCACTTGGGAGGTCAAGGGCCTTCCTTCATGCTCCTTTGGCCCTCTCTGTATCTGACATCATATTAAAGTTACCCATCCAGACACCTGCCCCTGAGGGGAGGGAAGGAACTCACCATGTATCCTCAGCACCTAGCACTGGATCAGCTGCGGCAGGAGCCCTGGGGCATACCTGGTGACCTGAACTGAAGGACCTTCAAGTGAATAGATCTCCACATCGTGTGCACTTGGTTTAATTACCATTAAATCCATGTTGAAGCCAACAGCATTAAATGATGAATCACTTGGATAACATCGGAGCCTTGGACAAGGTGTGCAGACTAAGAACGGGATTTCAGAAATGTTAAAACAACACATATCACACAAGCATTCGGCGGTCCTTTTTGTGGCCTTCCCCCCACTCATCACATTGGTAAGGATCACTCTGATATTGGCAGTAGGCCTTCGCCAAATGAGAAAGAGCAATACCTGTTCTGCAGATTCTATTTTTAATTTTTATTAACATTTTTACCTGTGCCCTGCTTGATCTCTCTCAGGCAGGTTGCTCTGATACAACCGGTTTAGTGATGGCCAGTGGATCAGACCACAGGGCTAATCCTGGAACTAGACTATCAGGTATCTTGGAGATCAGCTAGTCAGTACTGGAGAAAAGGGTGGCTTAGAAGAGATGGATCTCATTTTATGGAAAGCACAACAAACACTGGTCCCCCACTGCCACCAGCTTGCTACTCCCTAACTCAACCTGTAGAGAAATTCTGAAGAAAACTGGCAATCAGCCAAAACCTCCCACTCTGGCTTGTACAGCTGAACTCTGATATCCACACAGCCGCCCCAACAGTGAAAGAGAAGGAAGAGGGATGAGGAGAGGAGGTGGTGAAAGGAGTGGTGTGGACCGGTTCTTCCTACCCTTCATTCTACAGAGAAGCACACTGACACCCACAGAGGTGAAGGGTCTGAGCCCCTCACTGTTGAGTTGGCGGCAGCCCTCTGAGAATTTAGCCCTCCTCCGTGCCAGTCTCCATGCTGTTCCTATGTCCTGCATGTTGAGTAGGTACAGTAGTTATCCACCACACTTCTTGTATTATCTATGGCTAGGTGAGGGATCTACTAGGCCTTAAATGCCTCCTCCACTTGATTTGCCAATTTCCCATATAAAATTATGGTTTTATTCATTGGCTCTTTTATGCAAATACCCCTGGGAGAGGCAACATAGCCTTAAAGGATTCATTAAATCTTTTCTGCAAAGTGGATGAGCAAAGTAAGTTGGGGGCTAATAAGAGCTTGGGGATAGGGGTGTGTGTGTGTGTGTGTGTGTGTGTGATTTCCAATTTTCCAGAGGGACTACAGATGTCAAAGGGTCTGAGTTTACTTTCTGCATAGTAACAGGTTTGGTATCAGAGCCGTTTCTCTTAAGAGTGCTCATGGTCACTCTGACCACCAGGTGAGATGTAGACTCACCGTAGTTCATGACTGGTCTGGCTGCTGCTACAGCTGTAAAATCCCACTGACCCAGATTCTTCCTGGCAGCCCACAGGAAGATGAGTGTGCGATGCCTGGCAGATTAGCTCTTTCAGGTGGAAGACTGCCAGAGAGATGTGCCAGCACTCTCCTTGGCAGCAGAGGGTAGGAGAGCTTGCCTCGGGGTGAGGTGTATCTGCAGGCTCCTAAATCACCTGTGTGTGTCCATGCCTCCTCCTTCTCTCCTCGTGGTGGATTCCTTAGGTCTTTGCCAGCTCCAAAAGCAGGGGTGCCTTCAAACCCTGACAGCTGCGCTGATCTAGTGGCTCTACCTTTAATAGCTATTTTAGGTTCTTTCTAAACCTTATCAAGTCTCCACATTTCTACTTAGTTGGAGGAGCCTAGAATGAAAAACAGTGTATATACAGTAGCCCCCATTATCTGCAGGGGTATGCCTGAAACTGCAGATAGTACAGAACTTTATACGACTATATTTTTTCTCATACATACCTATGATAAAGGTTAATTTATATACTAGGCACAGTAAGAGATTGGCAGCAGTAAACAAAAATAAAATAGAAAGATTATAACAATATACTCAAATAAGATTTATGGGTATGTGGTCTCTCTCTCTTTCTCAAAATATCTTATAATACTGTCCTGAAGGTAACTGAAACCACAGAAAGCAAAACTGTGGATTATGGTGGGGGAACTGCTGTACCACGTATATTACAGCAGCTACAAATTCTAGGCAGATTGTTTAAAGAAGGCTGGCCCCCTTCTTCCTCTTCGAGTTCCCTTGTGAGGATGAATAAAGGAAAGTAATGCACCCAAAGCTCACTGAGCTCCCTGGGGAGAGGGGGTATGAATGCCCAGATTCTGTGGTTTTACACCCGGCGTTTATTAATACCACTGACAGCTAGACTTTCTCCTCCCTAACAGAATTTGATTGCATGAATCACCCAAAGGTCTTCTTTGCAATAGAATTTTTTTGAAGTCAATGAAAGTGGAAAACATCTTAGTCTTCCAATAATGACTGACAACCGGCAAGGTTCTGCTAAAACTGGGGGAGGGGGTACATTTCCTATGGGACATGGAGAATTCTTCCTCTCTGGAAACTCTCAAAGACCGGAGAGGTAATGGGAAACACAAAAGCGAGTCTGACTGCTGAAATTTAATAAGGCCTGACATTTCTATGCCTAATCCTCATATATATTCCATTATGGTGATTTTCAAGACAGACCACCAGAATGAGGCTGTCTTATGCATACAAAAGGGAGGCAGAAGGCAAGGGGAAGGAGGGGCTGCACTCACTATAAAAATAAGAGTAATCACAAATAATCCCAACAAAACTTTTGGAAAAACCAGTACTGATTTCCATTTCTCAAGAAATTCTCCCTTTAAATTATTCTGCCAGGTTCCATTGAAATCCTAAACCAAGTTTTTTATAGGCTTAAAACACAAAATCCAATGTAAAACTAAACATTTTAAAAATAGGTACATGAAATGACACTGTGGAAAACCAGGAGAAAGAAAATTTGGTAAGTCAACTCTTTCTAAACTATTTCAGCCTGCCTGGATCTCTAGACAAGGAAGGAATTCAGAACCCAGCTGCATAGCTTCTCTCTGTGGCTGGTCAGGCATTCTTCAGTGGCTTTGGTGGCAAAAAAAAAAAAAAAAGTTTAAAACTTGCTTCAAAAAAACAAGCAGCTCCCATCCGGGACTGTTAGAACTCAGAAAACCAGGACTGTGTTCACACTGGCCCAATCAGTGACAGATTACATGTCTCATATAAGGCTGCAGTACCATCTACCCTTGAATAGAATGAGTAATTTTGTGCTATTTTTGGATGGTGCAGTGCTTTAAAACAAAGTGATAAATTAAAATGGCCTCAGTAATGCAGCAAAAATGTTAAACCGTTTGAAGGCAAATGGAAAATGTGGACTTAGTGTACAAAGAAGGAGCCAGCAGATGGAAAGCTTTGGAGTCTCTCAACTGAGTAAAGAAGAATGGCAGCCAATCAGTCTGGTGTTGAATTTTTGAAACTGTGCTGTTCCCAGTATTGTGCCTGGGCATGAGGAATTATTAAAGAGAAATTATGATTATTATTTTGTTTCTAAGTCCCCAGTTAGATTATTCCTTGAGGGTAGGTACATCATTTGTTTTTCCATAATAAGACCTAGACTTGTGTAGCCAAGTTAACATCCCACCTTCTACAGATCAATGGCCTATTTTGGTCACTGCCGGAATCCATGAACTCTTCCCATCCCTCTTCAAGTCCAGGCCCAATTTCTCCACTTTACACTTAGCCAAATCCTACATCCTACACATCCTCCAAAGTCCAGCTTACACCTCCTTTTGTTTCTTCATGATTTCAGCCTGTGCTGGTTGCTCCTTTCTCTCCTTTCCTATTGCACTTATACCACACAGGGGTTTAGATGAACAGTGGGGAGCAGGGGTCACCCCAGGAACAGCATGGGCAAAGGCAGATTGGGTGCACTTCAGTGATGCTGAGAAAGGAGAAGAAAGGGACAAAACGGAGGGAGCAAGCAGGAACACGATAGATTCAGATCTCTCCACTCTTGAGCTCCATAATATTGGACAAATGATTTTCAAGTCCCAGAGCCTCAGGTTTCTCCACTCCCAAAGACCTCCCACAAAGGGTTTTCATGAGTGATCGCCTGAAATATCTGAACCATAAATAAATGAATTTGTGTTAGACTCATCTAACTGAAGTCAAAATGGCACATTGGGATGAAGAGGGTAAGACCATGAGGCAGTAATGATCTTCATCGTGTTTGGCTCAAAAGGGTGTATCTTAATAGCAAGATTTATTGAGTCCTTACTATGTGCTAGGCACCATCCAAAGAATTTCACACGTGCTAATCCAATTACTCTTCACAACCATCCTATGAGATTGGGAGCAGTATTATCCTCATGAGCTGGGGAAGCTAGGATTCCAGCCAGTCTGACTTGAGAGCCACTAGGCTTAACCAGTACAGTGTACAACACTGCTCCATCTCCTACCCTTTGAAAGGAATCATATGGCTTGCTTTTGCATTTGCAAGTGATTTTTATTTTATTTTATTGAATAGATGATGTAGCAATGTTAAACCCAATTTTTAAAAAACAGTTTATGTATTTTTACTGTTACTTTCTGGTCCTTACGCATTTTTGCATGTTATTTCAAAAAAGACCCTGGTTTACCTCAATTGTATATGCAAACTTAGAGGTGATGATAGCATGAAGAGTGTTACCTTAACCTGGCCCTGGCTCACCACTCATTAAAAATGACATGCAGTTATAAATTAATTTTATTAAAAAATATTTATTTTTGTGAATTTTTTATGTATTCCAGTTCTGGTTTGTGATTTACTTTCCCCTAACATGAGAGAAAAAAAGTACATTTACTACTTATGAAGGAAAACATTTACGTCAAATTCTCTTTGTATCCAGGAAATACAAGGTGTAAAATGTTGGATCTGAATGATAAGAATACATGTAATTTTCTTTTGATTACTTTTTGCTGCCATTTTTAATATGTCACAGTGGAAAATACATAATTCACCATATGTTTTTAAAATCCCGTAAAATTACAGCATTAATTAAAATAAGACCAAACTGCACCAAACTGCCCATGAGAAGCACTTTCTGTGGCTACAGGATCACCAGGGCTTGTCCGTATACCATCCCCACTTGCAAAGACCCTTCAGTGCCTTCCTTACCATGCCTCAGGCCATAACAGAGCCAGAGTGTAGGGATTCCAACATGTTCTTGGTTTGTCCAAGATTATTATCCAATGATGGTCCAAAGAAGAGAATTCAGGCATCCTGATTTGTTGCTCTCTTACTTGTTAATTATATCCTAAATGAGCCTACTTCCTGAAATTTTCTTTATCGAGATCTTATCACATGCAATTTCCTACTTTTCATTAGGTTCATGGGTTCATGGCTATAGGAACCTAAATGTGGTAATTGGATGCAGGAGGAGCAAAAATCTGGTGTACTGTTACCTTATTCTATCTCTCTTACCTGTAGCAGACATTATTAATGGATCACAGAACTCTGAGCTTAGGTTTAGCCCAAATCCTCTTTAACATAGTACTCCAGGCAGCCACCACAGTAGTTGGCTTCAAGGATGAATTTATTTGTTCTCCCTGGAGATGGCACGTCAGTGTCGACCTTTTTCTTTGTTAGTATCTGGCCTCAGTTCTACGCCAATCATAGCTATGACCTTGCACTTCTTTCTCACTCTGCTTGAGAGAATATATTCTGAAAATGGGTACTCAGGCCAAAAGCTACTTTCATTCCAAAACCATTTTCCCAGACACAAGGGCTGAGGGAATCACAGCTAGCCCATTTACTCTGCATGTTCAGAAAACCTCAAATGACTGGCTCAAGCTCACACAGCTGGGTTCGTGATGGAACCGAGACCAGACCCCAGGCTGGGCTGACTGCTTGCCCAGAGCTCTTTTCACCACTCTGCCTATCTGACTCTGGGCTTTGTCAGACAGAACAAAGAAAATGTTCCTGGGATCTGACACTTGTAAACACTTCTCCATCACCCTTGCCACGGCAGCCTGCCAAGACAGGAATCAGGCCAAATTTAGTGGGTCCTTCAGCCCAGTGACTGCAGTTGAAACAATCCCCTGATATAGAAGAGTGGAGGCCAGAGGAAAATGCACTGTTCTACAAAGAACAAAGCCTGGGATGATTCATTTTCCTGATTCCGGTGGTGGATGATTGCTGATGCCTGTCACTTACACATGGCTGTCAGCAACTTTGCAGGAATTCTCATGTAGATGCTTGTCTTCAACACATAAATCCCTAGTTACTTCTTCATAGTTCCCAGACTTTCAGAGGTCTAGCGGACATACTCTTCTGGCTGTCCCTTCTGGTATTTAGCAAGAGATTTTTAAAAATTTTTTACTTATTATTATTTTTATTATTTGAGATGGAGTCTCGCTCTGTCACCCAGGCTGGAGTGCAGTGGCATGATCTTGGCTTACTGCGAGCTCCATGTCCTGGGTTCATGCCATTCACCTGCCTCAGCCTCCCGAGTAGCTGGAACTATAGGCACCAACCACCATGCCTGGCTAATTTCTCTTTTTTATTTTGTATTTTTAGTAGAGACAGGGTTTCACTGTGTTGGCCAGGATGGTCTCGATCTCCTGACCTCGTGATCCGCCCACCTCACCCTCCCAAAGTGCTGGGATTACAGGCATGAGCCACTGTGCCCGGCCAAGAGGCCCTGAAAAAAAAAAAAAAATGCCAAATAGTCTGGGGGCCTTGGAAAACTAGCTTATCTGGACCTCAATTTTAGCTTGCTTAAAAGTCAGCAATTGGACCAATTGGACTCTAAAATCCCTTCTGGTGACAAGAAGCATTTGAGGAAACCCTCACCACTTTTTCTAAGAAAATTCTTTTAAATATTTGAGACTTTTATATCTTAAATTTTGTCTGGTTACCAGTATACTAACAGGGCCAGGCTGGTCAGGTCAGGTAAGGCCCTCAGTTCATCACAGCTGGCCTTCTGCCATGCTTTGGAAACTGTTCTTGGACAGATTACTAATGATTTATTTGTTACAAAATTCAGTAAACACAAAGTAAAAGAAAATTATACAAGCAGTATGAATATATTCTTATGAAAAATAAACAAAGCAGAATGACATAGCGTATGGTATATGTATAGACACACAAAATTATGTATACGTATTACAAATATCTCATTTTTAGAGGGGTTTATTCTACGTGTTTTAGTTTAGTTTTATTTTTACAGAAATGGAATCAAACGGAACACATTATTCTGCAACATGCTTTTTCCACTGAACAATATCTTGGATTCTTTACCACGCTGGCCCGCATAGGGTTTCTTTTTAACTGCTGTAAAGGATTCATTGTGTGAATACACCACGTTTTGTTTACTTCTTTTGTGAACCACTCCTCCGTTGATGGGTATTTAGTTTGCCTCTAAAGTTTCACTATTCTAAAAAATGCTGCAATAAGCTCATATTTTTGTCTACATATTTGACAGTTTCTCTAGTGTAGATATCTAGAAGCTAAGCTGTTGGGTTTAGGAAAATGCAAATTTTACGTTTTGAAAAATTTTTGTCAGATTGTCCATCAATATGGTAGTACCAGAGGGAATACCTGTTTCCCCACATTCTTACTGATCTTTCATTGTTTTTTCATTGCTAGCTAGGTTGAGCACTTTTATACATTTTTTGAATTACCTGTTTATACCCTTTGCTCATTTTTCAGTTAGGTTGCTTTTTATTTTATTTTTTTAAAAATCAATTTGTAACAGCATCAAAATTTTTTAAAATCCATGTACTCATCACCTGGCTTCAATATATCTACTCATGGCCAATATATTCTCCCACCTACTTCTATCCCAGGCAAGGATTATTTTGAAGCAAATCCCCATTACATTATTTCATTTGTTAATATTTTACTAAGTAAATGTAAAAGACTAAAACTCTTAAAAATATCTACAATCTTATCATCTCTTAGAAAGATAATTCTCTTAATATCAATATTCAGTGTTCGTATTTTCTCCATTAGCTCTTACATTTTAAAAAATAATTGCCTTGATATCACCAAATATTCAGCCAGTGTTTACATTTTTTCCATTGCCTCATAAATCTTTTTTAAAAAAATTGTTTGAATCAAGATCTAAATAAGGATCATAAATTTTATTCATTTGTTATTGATATGTAACAACTGTACATATTCATAGGCTACATGTGACGTTTTGATACATGCATATAACGTGTAATGATCAAATCAGGTTATTTAGAATATCCATCACCTCAAATATTTATCACTTCTTTGTGTTGGGAACATTGCAAATCTTCTCTTCTAGTTATTTTGAAATACACAATAAATTATTGTTAACTATAGTCACCCTGCCGTAATATCAAAAACTAGTACTGATTCCTTCTATCTAACTGTATTTTTTCACCCATTAACCAACCTCTCTTCATCCCCTGCACCCCCAGTCTTCCAAGCCTCTGATAATCTTTCTATGCTCTATCTCCATAAGAACCACCTGTTTAATTCATTGACTGGCTTATCTCACTTAACATAATGACTTTCAGCTCCATCTATGTTGTTTCAAGTGACAGGATTTTATTCTGTCTCGTTCTGTTGCCCAGACTGGAGTGCAGTGGCACAATCTTGGCTCACTGCAACCTTTGCCTCCAGGGTCAAGCAATTCTCCTGCCTCGGCCTCCTGAGTAGTTGGGATTATAGGTGTGATCCATTGCACCCAGCCAGGATTTTATTCTTTTTATGGCTGAATAGTATTCCATAACAGTATTCCTGTTATCAAAAAGCTGTTATCTTTTTGATAACGGCTATTTTAACTGAAGTTAAATGATATCCCATTGTGGTTTTGATTTGCATTTTCCTGATGATTAGTGATGTTGAGCATTTTTTTCATATACTTGTTTGTCATTTGTATGTTTTTGTTTTTGAAAAGTATCTATTTGGATGATTCACTCATTTTAAAAATAATATATATATATATATATATATCTTTGCTATTAAGTTGTTTGAGCTCCTTATATATTCTGTTTATTAACCCCTTGTCAAATGAATAGTTTTCAAATATTTTCTCTCATTCTGTAGGTTGTGTCTTCACTCCATTGGTTGTTTCCTTGCTCTGCAAAAGCTTTTTAGCTTGATATAATCCCATTTGTCTATTTTTGCTTTGGTTGTTTCTGCTTTTGAGATCTCACCCAAGAAAATCTTTGGCCAGAACACTGTCCTGTAGAGTTTCCCCAATGTTTTCTTCTAGCATTTTCATAGTTTCATGTCATACATTTAAGTCTTTAATCCATTTTGATTTGAATTTTGTCTGGTGAGAGATCGAGGTCTAGTTTCATTTTTTGGCATATGGATATCCGGTTTTCCCAGCACCATTTATTGAAGCGGTTGTTCTTTCCCCAGTGAATGTTTGGTGCCTTGTTGAAAGTCAGTTGGCTGCAAATATGTGAATTTATTCCTGGGTTTTCTATTCTGTTCCAGTGGTCTACGTGTCTGTCTTCATGCCAGTACTATGCTGTTTTGGTTTTTTAGTGTGTTTTAAATTCAGATAGTGTGATGCCTTTAGCAGGTCCATAGATTTTAATTAGTGCCTTTTAAATCTCTGCATTTATAGGTTATTTCCCTCATTCGTTGAATAATTCTGGTTATTTTCCCTATGGAGTTTCCCACAGGCTGGACTTTCTGATTATACTCACGGTGTCATTTAACATGTTTCCATGCCCCGTGTATTTCTTGCATACTTTTAGTTAGATCTAAGGCTTGATCAGACTCAGGGCTGATGTCTTGACAAGAATACTTGAAAGATTGTGTTGTACATTTCCAACAAGGCCACATAGTTCTGGCTGTGAAATCAGCAGCCACTCGTGATTGTGTTGTTGTGGCTCCACTCAAGAAACAGAAACAGAAGCCATTCATTAATTCAAATACCGGAAGTTTAATAAAAAGAACAATTAAGATAAGTGATATGATTTAGCTGTGTCCCCACCCAAACTCTCATTTTGAATTGTGATTCCCATAATCCCCACGTGTCAAGGGAGCGACCAGGTGGAGGTAATTGGATCATGAGGGTGGTTCCCCCCATGCTGTTCTTGTGACAGTGAGTGAGTTTTCTAGAGATCTGATGGTTTTATAAGCGTCTGGCATCTCCCCTACTTGCACTTACTCTGTCCTGCCACCCCATGAAGAAGGTGCCTACTTCTCTTTTGCCTTCCACTGTGATTGTAAGCATCCTGAGGCCTCCCCAGCAATGCAGAACTGTGAGTCAATTAAACCTCTTTCCTTTATAAATTACCCAGTCTCGTGTATGTCTTTATTAGCAGTGTGAGAATGAACTAATACAATATGATGAGAGAGTACCCATGAAGACATAAAGAGACTTCTAAAGAGTACCCTATGTCTGAAGGAGAGTATTCAAGGAAAAGCAAACCTGGAAGGGGTGGGCTCTTCCCCAAGGCTGTGGTTCCAGCATTATTGGAGTAGGCAAGCTTGTGCCCACTAGATTGCAGTTAAGTTCACTGGGCTGTCCAGCCAGAGCCGGTCCACAGCCTCCAGACCAGGAGGAAAGAACCCAGTGGGTGCACATACGTTAAGTTTGGGAGGTGAGGCCTCATGTGTGCAATGGGTGGAGGGTCTGGTGTGCAATGCTCATGTTGAGTGGGCCCAGGGAAACAACATCCTGGGGTGCAGGCCAGCTGACGCTGGAAAGCAGTGCCCAGGAGGAGTTGAGACTCCACTGCGGATGTTAATCCACATCACAAGGACTGAGGTGAGGTTCACTGGACCCAGGCTGGGG
Source organism: Piliocolobus tephrosceles (assembly GCF_002776525.5). Classification (NCBI taxonomy): domain Eukaryota; kingdom Metazoa; phylum Chordata; class Mammalia; order Primates; family Cercopithecidae; genus Piliocolobus; species Piliocolobus tephrosceles. The sequence goes on along the minus strand of NC_045435.1, from coordinate 172,746,755 downwards.
CTCTGAGGTCACTGAGGGACTGTACATTCTGGGTATGTGACTAGGGCAGAGCACCACTGGGTGACTCACATGCGCACTGTTGACAGACCATGCAGCTGAAGCAAGAAGAAACAAAGGTCAGTACCCAGGAACCAGGAAGAAAAGCCCCCTTCCACCTGCAGTGTCCCTCCAGCACCCTCTACTGACAAAGCTTCACATGGATCTCATTGTTTTAAAGGAGAAATGCTTGAAGAGTCCAGTCCATTATCACAGAGCAGTTACTGAAGGGTGGATGTGGGGCTGAGAGGCAATAAATTAATAGCTGGCATAATGATCAGTGGCTAGGTTCATTATTCATTAGGGTTGCAAAATGGTGATAATCTAATTCTATCCATCTTCCCACATTAGGTTGGAAGGCTTCTAGTGGGAGAAACTTCCCACATCCCCTCTTTGGTGGCCCCAAGGCAAAATGTGCACAAAAACCTGGCTCCTACCCCGCTGCCACCACTTTCCCTCTTCTTACCTAGTGTAGATCCTTAGGGTCTTAGTACTTTTTAAATTCACCCTATCTTAGTTCCCGGTCTGATCTGAACTCTACTTCTGGCCTCTTGGCATCTCCTTTTCACTCTGTTCCAATGCCTAACTTCAGGTCGAAACTATTTTCTTAACACCTCCTGAATCTTGACTCTGCCCATAAATTCCCTGAAGAGAATGTATGGGAGGTGGAACTTCTCATTTACATCTCATGTAATCCTCACAAACACCTTATGAGATGGGTGTTATTGTCTGGGTTTTACAGATGGGGAACCCAACTAAGGTTTAGAGAGGTGAAGCAAGGAATGAAGAGCTGGGGTTAGAGCCTGAGGCTGCTCACCTCTGAATTGTGAAAGTTGGAGGCCCAGAAGGACATGCTGCCTTCTGCAGATTCCTCTTTAGGTAACATCAAACTCACATGCCTCCTGGATTCTCACCAGTTCTCTGTTTTTTCCCTGAATTTCCAGGTCATTAGAAATGTTCTTCCCATTGTCTCCTCCTAGCATCACCATTGAAAACTTCCCATCTCTCTTACCAGATCACTTCCCTCCAGTATCCAATCCAGGTCTTTATTTTCAGGCCTGGATTTCTTCTCAAACGGCTGCCTAATACTATTTAACTGCATTTACTTCCCCACAACTTAATTGCATTTTATTTTCTCTGGTCTCAGATTACTGGGACAGTCACCTAAATCCTCTCTAGTTCTGAAGATACTGTTTTTACCTCCTCCATCATCCACTCTCCTGCACTCTCCCTACACAGAGAAGGGAATGAGAATAGAGGTGAGAACTTCTCTTCCCAGAGGCAGTTATGGTATTGAGGGTGGGGTGGGGGATGGGGTGTAAAGAAGGAAATAAATAACTGTCAGACTTGGAACTGACATTGAAACTCTCTTCATTCTCCACTTCAGAAAACCATGAGCCAGCTATGAGGTCCCGATCATTCCAGCTATGTAGAGACAGCTAAAAATCATGGTGAAACCTCCACTCTCCTTTCTTCCTTCTCCAGTTCATCCTTCCTCCTTCAACAACTCACCTGCTACTTTTCCTTTTCTCTCAAGTCATGCCCACCACCCCACAGTTATGATTCCCACCTCCTGATCATCCTGAGCCCCTTCCCCTCCATTCCTTCCTTTTGGTCTGTGGCCCTTCTCTTCCTCTGTCCTTCCTCTTACCCAAGCTTCACTAGAAAAATCAAACAACATAACAAAAGAATGGGGAATAAGCAAACAGCTGCCTACCCTTGCTTGGAAGTCCCTGGGAAGCAGCTTCCTTCACCTCCATTGATTCTGAGTCTCTGCGCTTCGGAGTGTTTGGCCCTCGTTCAAGGCTACGGTGGCCATGGACTCATTGTGTTGAGATGAAGGTAAACCCAGGCAGTTTCTTTTTTTAGATGCAATTGTGTTTCTGGAAAAGGCTGCACATCACATAATAGGAAATCCTGAGAGGGTGAAGACTGTTTCCTGCCAGTTGAAGCATTGTTGTCTTTGGCTGTTCTGACAATAGCAGAAACCTTCGAGTAAGGTGGAGGGGCAGGAAGGGAAGAGCTGCGCTGGGGTAGATGAGGAGTCAACTGCGGAGTCGGGGAAAGTGGAGATTGCCAGGGACGGTGATATAAACTAAGTGAAAGCGAGTAAGTTGTAGAACCCTGCCAAAGGATGAAAGCAGCCAAAACAAACAAACAAACAAACAAACAAAAACTCTAATTACTTTGAAAAAATATCTGTCAGAATGCTCTCAGCTAGGGAAAGACACTGTCAGCTCAGTATGGGCTGTTTTGTTTATTTGTTTTGTTTTGTTTTAAATAAAAAATGGTCCATGAAATAAGCAGGTATCTAATGGATCCTGCTTGGGGATGGTAATGATGACAGTCAGTGATGACAACAATGATGGGGATAGTGATAACTACATTGGAGAAAGTCACAGCTTCATTCATTTAAAATAGAAATGCTCTCTGCTGTAATATCTTTAGACCTAAGAAACTGGAGGCTCCTTGGGGATCTGTTAGCAGGGGCTTCTCATCCTTTAAGTGCATATGAATTTCCTGGGATCTTGTTAAAATGCAAGTTCTGATTCATACCCTGGGATGAGCCCGAGATTCTGCATTTCTGACAAACTCCCAAGTGATTTCTGCTGGTCGTTCAATAGATACATCCTCTTTCTACACTCGGGACTAAGGCTGCTTTTTCCTACTTTAGGTTCAATGACTTCATGTTGGGGACTTGAAATTGCCCAGCGCTATATGTGAAAATCAGGGCTTTTTTCTCTCCCTACTTTTTTTTCCTCTTTCTTTTTGGACAGCTGGTTTACCAGCATACCTTTAGGGTGGGGGAATGACCACTGTGTGGTCCATGGACCCATGAGGCCCATTTTGAGACTGACGTGGGCCATTTATCACAAGGTTCTGTATGTTCCACTCTAACAGGGGGCCACAGTGGTGCTTGTGTCAACTGTCATTCATGTCTACTCAGATCCTATGTCTAATAGTCCTTGAAAGATCTAGGCGTTCTTTTTTCTCGGGTGTAGAATTACTCAGGTAAATGGCTAAGGGAGTCTCTGGTGAGGATTAGGGGAAGAGCTACCACAGATATTTGGTGTGGTGTGTTGCAGCATCCTTTCTCAAAGGCACTTGTCCTCCCCTTCAGTCTATGAGTCCTGGATCTTAGAGCTGACTCACATGCAGACACTGGGTGAGGGATTGTGATTTTTATTGTAGCAGCTGACATCAGCTTTCTGCCCACTTGCCCTTGATCTTTTTGGTGACATAAGTCAAGCTAGGCCCTCACTGGTTGCCTGTGATCTCACCCGCAGACACCCCATGGTCTATCAGCCACCCCGAGGGGTCCCTGCAGGTCAAGGCTCAGGGCTGTCTTTCTGCTGTGCTTCCCGTTATGACAATTCCTTCCACCTTGCCTCTGATGGTTCAGTGCCTCCACCTGGCCTTTGGTATTCCAGAGTGGTATCATTCCCATTGACTATGAAGCCCATTCGAAGGCAGCATCTCCCGCAAAAGAGCCACTGCAGAGCTTCTCAGGGACACTGATGCCTCCCTGACTAGTGGATGCCTTATTACTTTAGCAAAGGGAGAATCCTCTTTGCTTTTACCAGGATATTACTCTTCAGTCAATAAGCCCTTCCTTATCCAGCCTTGTTTTCTGTCCCTGCCAACCCTGACTCAACACTGTCAAGATCCATTCCCATTCGTGTTCTCCCAGTCCGTGCTAGTGTTTATTAGCTAGGTCCTGTGGCTTTCCTCCCTTGCAGGGATGCTACTTCCCTGCCTGAACCTTACTGAGACTTGATCATAATTGATCTAGCAGCAAAGGGGAGAGGCAGGAGCAGATCTTCAGGACAGCAAACATTGTCTGGGAAGACAACTGAGTCAGGGGTGGTCTTTGTTTAATCATCTCCTCTAGCAATTAAGAGGGGCTAACTTCTGCCAGTCCAGTGGCTCCTGGGAATTGGGGGGTTCAGGTTCTCAGGAACATCACCCCAGGCTCCCCATCTTGGGTATCAGGGCCCTATTCCTTTCTTATCAGGGACCTCACTTCCCACAGGAGATACGCCAGGGCTGGGAATTCCACTTCCTTTACTGCTAGAACACTCTGAAAAAGAGGGCTTGGACCTGGTTTTTTTTTTTTTTTTTTTTTTTTTTTTTCCTTATCTGCCTTCCAGCTGCAGGAGATGAAGGTTTTTAAAATGCTTCCCTGGAAGCCTTCTGGCTTTCACACTATGTTCTAAGTTGATGGTTGGCTGATCTGAACCTGTCAGTTTCTTCTTTCACAGTTCCAATTACAGCTAAAGACAACTAACCATCTCTACAGACTTTTGCTACCATATTGCTCAAGTGCCAGAGCTATTGCATAAGCTGATGTGTCTTCTTCCAGAGGACTCCATCTCAGTTCACTGCATATGAGGATCTTACAGAACTCAACTGCAAAATGAGTATGACGAGAATCTTATGGAATCTTTCAAAACTCCACTCAACAGCAACTATGGGGTCTTGTGACCACTGGGCTGGTGAGTGATCCAATTCCACAATCCCATCCCGAGGGTCTGCTTCCCAGGATCACTTCTAGCACCAGCTGTCTGAGGGTGAGTTCTCTCCAATTAGATCACAATGCAAGGATTTGAATGCAAGTAGTTTATTTGCAAGGGGACCCAGGAAGCATTAGTAGAGACAGAGAAGGTAGGAAGCCAAAAAAAAGTATGTTTTCATGCAAGTGGGGTAGTTGGGCTTAGACCCACTGGGGAACTGGGCAGCCTTCCTCAGAGTTACTCACTGCCCTGAGGGATGAGGAAGTTGGTGTATTTATCCAGCTGCACCTCATCTGTCATTGCTTAAGGGCTGCTTATGGGGGCATTAATTTGCTGGCAGCCCAAAACAGCCCTCAGCAGAGAAAAATTATGTGTTCACATAAGGAACCATTGGTATTCAGAGGTGAGTGCAAGGAGATACGGACCTGGCATTGTCAGCCTCCACTACGATCTTGTACCATACAAGATACATGGATAATCTTGTATCATCCTTTGACTGAGCTAAGGATCATCTTCCCTGAACTCCTCCAGTGGTAGTAGCTATGAAAAAAAAAAAAAAAAATCCAGAGCACACCCAGCCCAAATGGGGACAGCGCTTGGAAAATCTCTTAGGGAAAGAGAGGGTAGAGGCCGTGCCATCTTGGTGCTGGAGCTGTTGGGCAAGTGCAGTGTTCAGGAAGCAGGGTTTCAGCTGGAGAGCTAGGAGACTCCCCTGCCCAGGAGGAGTGGCCTATGGAGGGCTTAATCCGCAAACTATCTCCTGTGGATTAATACTGTGCTCTCCAGGTAACAACGCCTTATTCCAGTTAAGAAGATTCCTCACTATGTGACTCTTTGGGTGAGAATTGCAGTCACATGCTGTAAGAGTCATTTTGAGGTATGTTTTTTGGTAGGATTCCTCAAATTATATTGAAAATACAGCATCTGGCCGGGCGTGGTGGCTCAAGCCTGTAATCCCAGCACTTTGGGAGGCCGAGACGGGCGGATCACGAGGTCAGGATATCGAGACCATCCTGGCTAACACGGTGAAACCCCGTCTCTACTAAAAAATACAAAAAACTAGCCGGGCGACGTGGCGGGCGCCTGTAGTCCCAGCTGCTTGGGAGGCTGAGGCAGGAGAATGGCGTAAACCCAGGAGGCGGAGCTTGCAGTGAGCTGAGACCTGGCCACTGCACTCCAGCCTGGGCGGCAGAGCGAGACTCCGTCTAAAAAAAAAAAGAAAATACAGCATCAGTTTGCATTTGCATGTGATTTTCAGAGCACTTTCACATGTATCAGACTAGCTGACCCTCCTAACAGCCCAGTGAAGACAGACGAGGGTGAGTACTTTTGTCTTCATTTTACAGATAAGAAAATTGGACTCAAGAAGGTTAAGTGTCCTGCTCAAAGGTCACCATACTGGGTGGCGGTGGAGGAGCTCAGTCTCAGAGCTTCTGATACTCTGTCATTCAGCGCTGCTTCCCGGGCCAGCATTTCTCAAACGCTGTCTCTTCCATTCATTGTAAAGGAGCGCCTTAGTAGCAGGAGCATATCTGGTTCATTCTGGCATAGCCAGTGCTGGCATATTCTGAATGCTTCCTATCTGTTTGTTAAGCAAATGAATTTTTAAATCCCCCCAGAGGACTTGGGAAGCTGTGAGGCAGCCACTATTAACTCTTCTTTCTTGTCTCTCCTCCCAAGTACACTTGCACACAACACACACCAACACAGATGCACACACACACACACTACACACACACAGTCTCTCGCTCACACACACACTGTCTCACACACATTCTGTCTCTCTCACACACACACACACACACACACTCTTACACTGTCTCCACCCCCGCTTCCTGGACCCTGAAGGCTACACTCTTGATGCTTCTTGGAAATCCTCACACAAGGAATCACCTGAGAAATCTAAGGAACGACAATGGTCAGAGGAACCCTATCATGTATGAGGAGACCCGAAATGCTCCTGGGTTAGAGGGAGAATCTTTACTGACTCCTGGCAGCGTTAGGATTGTCCCTCTCGCTGTCCCGGGATTTGCTCTCCCTGGGCCAGGGCTCGCTGAAAGAGACTGCCCTTCAGCGGGTATGCAGTGACCGCAGAGAGCCACAAGAGGGAGCCAGTGCCGCGGGGAGCCGCCGGCCGCCGGGACCCTGAGGCTCTACTGAACCCACAAAAGGAATCTGGGCTGAGAGCCAGAGTGCACAACCAGGAGGCCTCGGGGAGCAGGATAGACAGAGAGCATGAGAAAAACCAGAAATGTGGAGTAAAACAGAGGGGAGATCAAATTTTAATTAAATTTAATGTTAAGAAGTAAATGGGTGGATGACTTTCCTCTTTCACTTTACACTGCTCCGATTTTGGGGGGAACAAGCATATGTTCTTTTCATAATTAAGAGTGAATAAACATATATTTTAAACAAATTGGAAAAATCAAACAAGGAGCAAGCAAAGCAGTAGGAAAATCTTGACGTTTCCCTGGAGTTCTGGGAAGAGGCAGCGCGTTCCCAGCCTGCCTTTGCGATGGGGCCCTGCCCCCACTGTTCCTTCTTTACGCTTTCTCTTAAGAATTGTGCCGGCCTGCTGAGGGTTGAGCACACTACCTTTAGCTTGAAATGGAATAGAAGTGAATTAATAGCAGGGAGTGTCAATGTTTTGTGATGACTCTTGGCTGACACTATTAAGATACCATTTTTACTCCCTTGTGAAGATAAACCCTTAAATTGCTGAGGCCATTAATGAACCATAAGCTTCATTGTTAGAATTTCATGAGAAACAACAGTAAAACTGATTTAGTTGCCTCTTGGAAGCCTCTATTGAGAGAACTTGTTTCGTGTATCCGAGGGGGCACAGCTATAAAGCAATGAGAATGTTTTTAATTAAGCATCTTAGGCCTCATAAATCTAATTGACACTTTTTCTACAAGCCACAGGGACCAACGGGATTATTACAAGCAAACCCAAAGCATTTGACTGAGGAAATTTGCCCCCAGAGTCCATTTAGGAAAAATAATAATAATAAAAAAAATCAATTTATGTCATGCCTCTTTGGGACTCCAAATGTTGTTAGCTATATTAAAATGTGTTTATTCATTTGAATTTAGCTATGGGTGATGCAAAGCTCTTCTGGAAATTAATCCACCCTCAGAGGATGAAGACTCCGCACCTCCACTGGAGGCTGTGGTGCCAGGAGAAGCAGTGAGGGACAAACAGCAAGTGGCCTCGGCGTTAGGGGCTGGAGCTGTCTGTTTGGTGGGGGAAGAGGTTGAACCCCCCAACTGCCTGTTGGATGCCCTCTTAGCTACCTTGGTCCCAAGCAGCTGATGTGGTTAGAGATGCCTGGGGCAGCCTGGGGAAGTGAAACTTTTATACTTTCCCATTCCTTCCCAACATTTTGCATATCATAATTACATAGAAAAGGCGACTATTTGTGTAAAAAGCTAGAACTGAAAGATATTTGGAGGCATCTGTAGGGGAGTTGGAGAAAAACTTCATTATATTTTCCTATATAAAGGTGACTATTGAATTTGTATGAAACTTCCAAAGAAAATCTTCTAACACTTTTAATGAGGAGCTTGAATTTGCTTCCATGGACATAATTTGTACGTCACCATCACTGGCTTTGTATCAGAAGGGGATATGAATTTTCAGACAAGTTTTACAACTGTAAAACTGTAATGATTTGTAACAATTCCTCAAGACCCTTAAATAAGTTCTTCAAAGTTTTGATAGTCACCGTCACTGACTTTGTATCAGAAGGGTATACCAATTTTAAGACCAGTTTTACAATCATTCAAAAAGTTACAACATTTGAAATTGTAACAAAAGAGAATCCAACTTTTCTTCTTGTTTCATTGACAAAGGGAATGTTGACATTTCCTGTGATAAGGGAATGGATTTTGAATCCAATGGAATATTTTCAGGTTAAGCATTTCAAAATAAGCGACTCTCTAATTTGCAGAAGGAGCGTGTACCATCAGAGTGCTTGCCTTGTAGCAAACAGCCAGAAGTATCCCAGGAACACAAGACAGAGATTAGGAAGCCTGGAGATTTTCTGCCCCTCGTTCTCTGTTGGTCACACCTTGGGTTCCTGGAGCCAGACTGCTCTGGCAACTGCCTAGATCCCTGATCTAGACAGGCAGTGTGGTACTCTACAGCCATGAAGCTGCCCAGGTTGAGGGTTGGGGGACACCTCCTTCACTGCCTTTAACTCGCCAGTGTGCAACGACCAACTCCGGCATATAATGCCCCAGGCTTTCCAGTCTGGAAATCAGGGTATTGGGGGTACACTAGTAACCTATTGGAACACCCCATGTGTACTGCTGCATACAGTCCATGGCTGGGAAACTCTCTTCTAGTTTGGCCCCAAGGGGTTTCTCCACTCACACACACTCGACTAGCTCCTCAGGGAGTATAGCAGAAGGTAATCTCAAGTCACAGCTCCATAGGTATCATACGCCCTCTGCTGACTTTGTACCTTTGGCCACACTCTTTCCGAGCTCACTGGGGTTAGCCACGGCTACAGAAAGTAGATGTCTTAGGCCAGGCGCGGTGGCTCATGCCCGTAATCCCAGCACTTCGGGAGGCTGAGGCAGGGGGATCACTTGAGGTCAGGAGTTTGAGAGCAGCCTGGCCAACATGGTGAAACGCTGTCTCTACTAAAAATACAAAAATCAGCTGGGTGTAGTGGTGTGTGCCTGTAATCCCAGCTACTTGGGAGGCTGAGGCAGGAGAATCGCTTGAACCCAGGGGGTGGAGACTGCAGTGAGCAGAGACCATGCCACTGCACTCCAGCCTGGGCAACAGAGCGAGACTCCATCTCAAAAAAAAAAAAAAAAAAAAAGAAAGAAGGAAAGTTGATGTCTTAGTGTTCCTGTTTTACAGTTTCTGTTACTATTGAATTGTTACCCACGACCTGTTTGCTACTCAGACCAGAATATCTAAGAGTCGTTCCAGGTATGGTTGGAACAATAGTGTTACTAGAATAAATGTACTCTCAGTCAAGGTGACCACTTTGAAAGGAATGACACTCATGTGGATTTTAAAGTTCTGTTGGAATAACCTGCATCTTTCCATCCTTATGTGTTCCTCTATATTTGCAGGTGGAGAATTCTGCAGAATTTCAGAAGCACTGGCTTAGTGCCGTGGTGAGTCAGCATGAACTTAGTTTTGTGAGTGGGCTGCTTCTATATTCAATTGACTGTAGCTTCATACCTCTCATTTGTTTATAAAGCCCTACTATGTAAATGTTACCACAGAATTTAGCATCTCAAAATTAACAGATATTTACTATCTCATAGTTTCTATGGGTCAGGAATCAAGTGCGGCCCAGCTGGGTGTCTCCAGCTTAAGACCTCTCAAGAGATTGCAGTCAAGCTGTGGTCAGTGGGGCTGCTGTCTCGCCTGAAGACTTGATTGAGGAAGGACTGTCTTCTAGGCTCACTCACGTGGCTGTTGACAGGATTTAGTTCCTTGTGGGCTGTTGCACTGGGGACCTCAGGCCCTGGCTGGCTTTGGTTGGAGCCTTCCCTTAGTCTCCTCCCACAGGAGTCTCCATAAGGCAGCTTATCACATGGCAGCTGGCTTCGCTCAGAGAGAGCAGGTAAGAGAGAAGGAAAAGTCCCCAAGGTGAAAGCCGTTACATGTGTAACCTAATCTTTTGCATGGTACCTCATTACTTCTCTCATAGTCTGTTTCTTACAAACAGGCCACTAAGTTCAGACCATATTCAAGGGGAGAAGATTTCCCAAGGGCATGAATGCCAGAAGGCGAGGGTCACTGCTGGCCATCAGAGAAGCCACCTCCCCACCTCCCCAAACACCTGCTCTTGTTCCCTTTCTCTGAGGCTGTATCTGGATCCTGAGCCGGTTTCCCCATCCCTCTAGGGGAGGAGCATTGCTTGATTCTCGCTAGCATCTCCTTCATATTTGCTCAGTCACTCCTCCATTAAACATGTCTACATTGAGACCTACTATGCCAGATTCCATGCTGGGCACTGGGAAGTCAGCAGGAAACAGGCACCGTCTGTGTGCACAGAGGTTCTTTCCTTCTGGCCTCTTGCCTGGAACCCTGTGGCTGCTGTAATCCTCCCAGAGGACAGCTAGTGCCTGGGTGACCCACAGGATTGCCAGGGCAGAAACACTGTACCTCTGTCTGTGGCCTCCTTCCTGTGGCCTCTTGCTGGGCCTCCTCCCAACACTGCCTCCCTGATGGCCATGTGCTTCCCCACCAGCCTGACCACCACCCTCTCTTCAGCAGCCAAACCCTGTTTCTCCATCCTGGGAGTCTCCAGTTTAGGGCATCCCACCGTCTTCTGAGTGGCGGACCCGTTCCTCACAGGGTAATGACTTGTGTAGTGAACTGAGACAGTACAGGAATCATTCTCATTATTATTATTCTACACACCTGTCAAGGCAGCTACAAAATTAGTCACATTACCACAGCATCATCCCCACGGGGCTGCATAAATGGGAACATCGATATAAGGTCAGGAGTTCAAGACCAGCCTGGCCAAGGTAGTGAAACCCTGTCTCTACTAAAAATACAGAAAAATTAGCCGGGTGTGGTGGCACACGCCTGTAATCCCATCTATTTGGGAGGCTGAGGCAGAAGAATTGCTTGGACCTGGGAGGTGGAGGTTGTAGTGAACCAAGATCCAGCCACTGAACTCCAGCCTGAACGACAGAGGGAGACTCCATCTCAAAAAAAAAATAAAAATAAAAATAAAAATAAAATAAAATAAAAAGAGGAAGAAAATGTAAATGCAAACTGCAATGAGATGGTGTTTCATATCCATTAGGATGACTGTTATCAATAAGTCAAAAAATAACATGTTGTCAAGGATGTGGAGAAATCAGAACTCTTATAATTGCTGGTGGGAATGTAAAGTGGTACAGCCACTGTGGGAAGCCAGGAGTTCAAGACCACCCTGGCCAACATGGTGAAATCCAATCTCTACTAAATATACAAAAAAAATTAGCCAGGCATGGTGGTACATGCCTGTGATCCCAGCTACTTGGGAAGCTGAGGCACGAGAATGGCTTGAACCTGGGAAGCAGAGGTTGCAGTGAGTTGGGATCATGCCACTGTACTCCAGCCTGGGCGACAGAGTGAGACTCTGTCTGAAAAAAAAAAGAAAAGAAAAAGAATTTGTATATAACCTAGCAATTCCACATCTAGGTATATACCCCAAAGAATTGAAAACAGAAACCCAAATGGGCAGGGCACAGTGGCTCATGCTTGTAATTCCAACACTTTGGAAGGCCGAGGCAGGAGCATTTCTTGAGCCCAGGAATTTGAGACCAGCCTGGGCAGCATAGCAAGACCTCATCTCTACAAAAAAACTAAAAAACAAAAAATTAGCACAGCGTGGTGTTGTGCACCTGAAGTCCTAGCTACTCAGAAGTCTGAGGTGGGAGGATTGCTTAAGAGTCCAGGAGGTTGAGGCTGCAGTGAGATATGATAGGGCCACTGCACTCCAGCCCCAGTGACAGAGCAAGTCCCTGTCTTGCAACAAAGCAAGCAAGAAAGCAAGCAAGCATGCGAGAAGGAAGGAAGGAAGGAAGGAAGGAAGGAAGGAAGGAAGGAAGGAAGGAAGGAAAGAAAGAAAGATTGATTCAAACAGATACTTGTGTGCCAATGTTCATTGCAGCATTATTTGCAATAGTCAAAAAATGGAAGGAAAGAACCTGTGTCCATCAACAGATAAATGGATAAACAAAATGTGATATACCATACAATGGAATATTATTCAGACATAAAACAAATAAAGTTCTGATAGATGCTACAATATGAGTAAACTTTGAAGACATTATACTAGGTGAAATAAGTCGGTCACAAAAGGACAAATATTATATGATTCCACGTATATGAAATACCTAAAACAGGCAAATTCATAGAGACAGAAAGTAGATGACTGGTTACCAGGGGTTGAAGAAGGTGGGAATGGATAATTACTGCTTAATGGGTACAGCATTTCTGCTCGTGTTGATAAAATATTTTTTTGGAAATGAACAGTGGTAATGATTGCACAACACTGTGAATATAATTAACAGCACTGAATAGACACTTAAAATGGTTAAAATGGCAAAAATTCACGATATGTATATTTGACTATAATTTTTTAAATTGAAACAAAGAGAATAGAAAGAAAGAAAGCTCCAAAAGGAAGATATACAGGCACAGGCTCTGGAGGTGGAGGAGCCGCAGGTGGAGTTTAGTAGGTCATTTGCCAAGAGCGTGGCTGTGGGCAAGTCATGACACCTTGGACAAAGCTGCAGCCCTCCTGGAGTCTTGGTTTCTTCATTCAGGACAGTGAAGTGAAGTGTGTATGAGCATGGGCTCTGGACTGCCTGGGTCCAGTTCCTTCTTTGACTCTGTCTGTGTGACTCGGGCGAGTTACTGAGCCCACTCCCTTTGTCTTCCTCACCTGCAAGGTGGGAACAATACAACTTACCCCATTGGGTTTTGGTTAGAATTGGATTATTTTGTGTAAAATTCTTAAAATAATGCCAGGCACATAGTAATTGCTAAATGAATAGCTGTAAAATGGAAGGGTGGGGTGAATTAATAAGCAATGAGGAGATTTGTTTAAATTAAAAATTAAAAATGCTAAAATATTAAAACCAAAAGTGTCCACATACTCTAGCATTATAACAGCTTTATTCCCCTGAAATATTTAGATTTTGCAAATTCCAGATGAGTTTATTGAAACAGATTTTCTCTTCTTCTTTTTTGGTGCTCCTGCTGTGCTGGTGCCCTAAGCATTTTTTAAGTTTGCCTAAGCGGTAATCCACACAGGCTGCGGGGAAGGTAGATAAAAAATTAATTACCTATCTTAAGAGGTGGCTTTGTGGCTTAAGATAAATGTATGTGAAAAACTCCTTTGGTAGCATGCATTGCTCCTCAGTCCTGTGAGATACAGTGACCCTGTTGATAATAGATGTTTGTTTGTAGCTTAAGGTGAGCAGGATCCTAAGATGGCCCTTAAGATTCTGACCTCACCCCAGGTACTCACCCCATAGAATCCCCTAATCCCCTGCGTAGGCAGGAACATGAATATGAGAGGCACAGTGCCACTCCCATGATTAGTTACTAATCAACTGACTGTGAATGAAAAAGGACATGATCCCGAGTGGGCCTGACCTTTGTAAGAAAGTGAAGTATTAGATGCTTTCCTCTGGCCGGGACAAAACAAACTGCCATGTTGTGGGAGTGTCTACAGAAGGAGCCCCCTGGAAGGACGTGCAGGCAGGCATCTTCCAGATGCTGAGAGCAGACCCTGGTGACAGCCAGGAAGGAATCAGGACCCTCAGTCCTACAACCATAGGGAAATAAACGTTGCCAATAACCTGAGTGAACTTGGAAGAAGATCTTTTCCTGGCTAATCTCCAGATGAGGACACAGCCAGTGAACACCTTAACTAATTTAGCCTTGGGAGTCCTGAGCAGAGGACCCAGCTGAAGCTGTGCTGGATGCTGGACCCCAGGAACTGGAGATAATGAATTTGTGTGGTTTTTAAATCACTAAATTTGCAGTGATTTGTTCTATACAATAGCAAATGGATACCTCTTTTCTGTCTCAAGATAAAATTCAAGATTGAGTTTGCTTAAGCAGTAATTCAGTTCCTGGTGTGGATTGGTCTGGAAGGTTTGCAATATATTTGAACTCTGTGCTGGTTCCCATTCATCATGTTCTTTTATAGCTACTTACAAGGGAGCATTTCTGCTTCAATCTACTTCTATACATACTTTTAAAACACCAGTATAGTGTCTTAACTATATTATAAGAAGTAAAAGGGAAGTCGAATATATATGTATTCTGAAATACATATATATTTATATATAAATACATATTTCAACATGTAAGTGTGAGGCAGTCACACTAGAAGACATGAAGGACTCAGATGTTTGTGGTTGCACATTGAACAACAGCGAAGGTCACAGGCACACAAACCAACTGACTCAGGATCTCGAACTCACTGTGTGAGTTTTTCAAAATAGTGCACACCCCCGAGTAAAATTCTGTACAAAACAAAGTACAACCTTCTGTGCATTTACATGCTAGCTATATTTCCAAAAATGTCAGTTAAAAACTTGCAAAAAATATTTTGTGCTCAAGCTGGGTTTTATGTACATATAAGAGCCTGTCATTCACATGAACATCTATTGCTACATTCACACGTCATCCACAATGCAGGAAAATTCTTGTTTGGAACAGGAGCCCATCCACTAAAGGCCAGGAACCCCCTTTCCTGTCATGATAAAATTCAAAGTTCTCCAAATTTCCAAAATAACCCCCAGCGAACGATGCTGCTGGCCAGCTGCAGTGTGACATTCAGGTGCTATTATGACAGTGGTGCCCTCCTCCCTGCCTGCCTACCTTGAATGGTCTCCTAGATTTATCTTTGGAGGTTGTTACATTGAGAAGGGAGACGTTGTTAACCATTTAAAATGCTTCTATTGCAGGTTTTGGCTTGTTTGGTAAGATGACAATATTATAATGCAATTAAAGATACAAAAACCGCTAAGTGGTGATGACGAAGGAACAATCCACCACAGAGGGTCCCCTTGCCTTGTGCCATGGGCAGCTTCCCAGCAGAGACGTGTGTGGAGGCAAAGCTGTGAGGTTGCCTGTGCACACCAGAGCTCTGGAAGCAGGAGGAAACTCCTGACCACGGATTTTTGCAGCTGCCAGTGTTGTTAGTGTCAAGGTGAAGCTGGGGGTTTAGACGACGTGAGGCTTTAATGATGTTGATTTCTTCTGCTGCCCTGGGGGTGAAATGGTGAGGTGCAGTGTGCTTCTCAGAAAGCAAGAGGCCGCTGCCACCCAAAATGAGGGCTCAGAAGTGAGACTGTTCCCACTTGCTGCAGGCAGGAGGACCTTGCCCACGCGACCTGAGGGGGCCTGAACAGCAAGGAAGAAAGATCCTTGGGTCCCGCCTGGGCCTCTCAAAACAGCACCAACTAAATTCTTTTGTGAGAGACTCTAGAAGGAGAATGCTCAAAAATTAACCTGTTTCCTGAGGCTCCAATTGCAGCAAAGCCTCAGGAGGGTTTTCCTCCTGGGAATCCCAGCTTCCTACAGCCCCTGCGGGGAAGCTGAGAATAGAACAGCTCACCAGCCGATGCAGAGGCTTCCTCAGCACATAAGGCCTCAGAATCATGAATTGGTTTTTAACTATGTGTCGGAAGAAAACTGAGCAGGAAGGCTCACTGCTTCCCCAGTAGCAGCAGAATGAATTCATTCTCAAGATGTGCTTCCATCCAGGACAGAGAACCTCTGAGCTCCTGTTAATTTGAATTCTGGATCTGAGTGTGAGTCCCTGCCTGAGAGAATCTGGGGGATAATGCAGCTTCTGAGCTCAGTTTCTGGTGTGGATTGTTCTGGGAGGTTTACAATATATAAGAGCTCTGTGCTGGTTCCCATTCATCATGAATCACCTCTGCTCCCTATTTCCAGACTCTTTCTTTTGTAGCTACTTACAAGAGAACACTTCTGCTTTAAGCCAGGAATGCGAAGGGTCCTATTTCATTAAATTCATTGATCAGACACAGACAACTCTCAGAGCATCTGTCTGTCCAGAAAGCAAGATGAGTAGCGTGTTGAAACTTCACTGGGCAGTACTTTCATGGCCCAGCAACAATCCTTTCCCCAGCAGATGGGAATATCAGAGTGATCTCTCTGCCCCCATTCACACCACCGAGGAAAGGGCAACTCTAAACGTGAACTAGAGTAGGACTAGGAGTTTCAGGTTTGCGACAAATACAATGATCTAAAAATATTTGTTTCTATCTCCCTCCTAGAACCACAACTTGTACTCAGGGCCATTATGTTCCTCTATTCCAAAATGCGCATAAAAAATTTCAACAACTTTAAAATTGAGATTTTTTTGTACATCTCTTAATATTAAGACATTGGGAAGCATCTCTTTTTCTTTCATAGCATACAAAATAGTGGTGTGTCTTATATCAACAGTAGCATGGATTCAATGAGATACTACAAACAGACAAAGTAGCCATGGAAAGGACCTTTTCTGAAATTTAAATGAGTGAGAAGTACCCTGTGAAGAAATCTTAGGTTGCACATTTTGATAGGGTTATTAGATCTACAAATGGCAGAAACAGGAAAATGTTTCTAGAGTGCCAAAGACTACTGTCTTAATCAGCTTAGCTACTATTAAAAAAATACCATAGAAAGGGTGGCTTAAACAACAGACATTTATTTCTCACAGTTCTGGAGACTGGGAAGTCCAAGATCAAGGTACCAGCAGATTTAGTTCTTGTTGAGGGCTCCCTTCCTGACTTGCAGATGATCACCTCCTTCCTATATCCTCACACAGCAGCAAGAGAGAGGAAGCAAGTTCTTTGGTCTCTTAGTGGGCACTGAGATCAGGACACTCTCTAAAATGCAATTCATTTTGCTGCCTGTTAGTCTCTTATAAGGGCACTAATCTCTCATGCCCTTTTCTAAACCTAATTATCTCCCAAAGGCCCCATCTCCAAATACCATGACACTGAGGGTTAGGGCTTCAACATATGAAATTTTGGAGGAACACAATTCCGTCTACAGCAGATACCATTACCAGTGAGATGGTCCCTCACTTGAATGGCAGTTTTCCTGTCAATTCTGGTTGGACATAGTGCATGCAATGAAGTGACTCATGTCTGTCCATCTGCTGAGGGTCATTTTTGATATGCCACAAAACACCTAACCTTGGCCCTTTTCTAGTCAATACTTTTCTGTCAGTTTTAACACGGTACCATTAGACTGCTTATCTGATTAATTATGGCTTCAAAGCATGAAGGGAAAACTTATATCCCAGGTGGAAGGTAGTATTTAAGGAAAGAAAGGAAGCTTTCATTTTGGTTCAAAGAATCCATGTCATATGTGTAGGGTGGTGGAGGGGACCAGGGTCATTCCTTGTGGGGGAAGGTTGTGTTCAGCATCAAGTGTGATATGAAGCAAGAATGTGATAGAGTCAAGAAAATGGGCAGCAAAATGGATTGCATTTTAGAAAGTGTCCTGATGTTAAAATACAATGGTTTTACTGGACTGTGGACAGAGAAGAACATAAAGCGCAGTTCCTCACCCTTGGTACTAATGACACTTCACAGATAATTCTTCGTTGTGGGGACTGTCCTGCACCTTCTAGGATCCCTGGCCTCTGTCCACTAGGAGACTTTACCCTCCCCACCATTCAGGTCATGACCATCAAGAATGTCTCCAGACATCACCTAATGTTCTCTGGGAGGCAAAATCCCCGCCCCTGCCCCCTGCCACGCCAAGTTAAAAACCATTGATATAAACTGTTCTATTCAATTTTTAGAATCACATTTTAAGAAGGTAACAACCAAGTTAGAAAAATATCCCCTGAAAAGGTCAATGATTACATTAAAGTATTTATTGAACCTGTACAACATGCAAAGCATATGTTATTAAGTAGAATTTAAAAGCAAGGTCCTTGGACCTCACATGTCCATAAATGCTCCTCATTCAACACACGGTTCCATAATAATCTTCAATTATTTGAAGAGTTCTTGATTGATGATGGACTAGACCAAGTGTGTAGAAGTTATAGGAGATAGACTTCATGATACAGTGCAAAAGCTTTTAGTTGCTTTTTTTTTTTTTAATAAATACTATTACATTAGTGTACTAAGTAAAAAGTCAGAGCTTCTCCCTTTTCCCCAAACTCGCTCAGCTGGTGCAACCACAGGTTATAGTTTGGGAGGTTTTCCAGACCCTTTCAGGCAAAATATATTCATGTTGAAATGGTGGCAAATGTCCTTCCTTCCCCCGCTTCTTAAGCATCTACTGAACCAGCCAACTGCTTGCTTCTCTCCTGCGTCTGTCTCCCCTTTCTCACCTCTCACTTTGTGGAGAGTCTTTCTGCCACACTGATTCTAAGACTTTTTTTTTTTTTAATTGTGAAAAGTTTCTGACTTCCACAAAAGCATAGAGAATAGTTAAAAAGAAAAATCACACAACTTCTCACTATCCAGATTTAACAACTGTCAAGATTTTGCCACATATATTTCATTTATCCCTTTTATTCTCCAAAGTATTTGAAAACAGATCCCAAATGTCATGTTATTTCACATCCACATACTTCAGTATGTTTCTCAGAAATATATATAACTCTTAGATTCTTACCCTGTAAAATCAGAGGATGTAAAATGGAGGATGGAGCTGAAGAAACTGGAGGAGGAGGGGCAGGAAGGGAATGGGGAGGAGGCTGGGAAAGGGAGGAGAACAGGGATTGTCAACATCTGCATGGTCAGCAGCTTGGAGAGAATGACCAGAGCTGCTGGGTTGGGGATGAGAGCAGGGTTTGGGGTGAGCTACTGAAAGGCTGGGGGACTCTGAGGTTCATTAAAACAGAGAGGAGAGACAACAGGATACTAGAAAGATTATTCAGAATTATATTTGATCACGCTTAGGTTCTTTCAGAAGACTCAAAGACTGCATTTTAAAACTCTAATTTAAAAATATTGGAATGTTAAAAATATTACCCTACTCTCAGTTTAAACCATGTGGGAATTGGCTCCAATAAGGTGCATGTACATTAAATGCATTAGTTTAACTTATGAAGAAAATTAAACATGTTAGTTTATCTTATGAAGAACATGGAACCCATAGTGTGCACTCAATGTTGCAGACATCTTAGAAGGAGTGTTCTTCTACAGATCCCCTTACAGTGGTCCAGGCTCCACTCTAAGTGGACTATCTATTTGGTTTAAATTCACAACAACTTTATGATATAGGTACTATTATTATCCCCCTTTTACAGATGGGGAAACTATGGCTTGGGGAGGTTTCAATGTCTTGTCCAAGATCACTGCTTTTGGAGGCACAGCCAGCTTCTAAACCCATCATCTCACAGTAAAGTGCAGCTGTCAACCATTCTGTCACAGGAACTGTGCCATGGGCAGGATGCCCATCTGACAGTGGCATGGAGGTTCCCATGGCTCTATACTGCTGGAAATGCCACATTCCTTTCTTGGGGCCCCACAGGGGTTTCTGTCTTTATAAGTTCCTGTAAAAATTCAGACTCTCCTTGGGAGGGTAAAACTAGCAAGGTGAACTCATTGCTTATGAATGAGCTGGAAGGGAATGAAGTGATTAGAAGTAGGAACTCAGACAAACCTGGTCTCAAATCCTGCCCCTGCCCTTAAAAGCTCTGGGACCTTGGGCAAATGGCTTAACTTCTCCAGGTCCCCTACATTATTCTCAGGGTTGGAGGCAGGTAAGGATGAGGGGAGATGGAATTGTTTATAAGTACTAAGAGGAGAACACATTCCTCTTTGAAAGATACTGAAAGGCAGCAGTATCAACAACAAGTTTCACCGGTGGGGCTAGTGGTGTTGACCTTTTGTTCTCCATATATTGGAGGCTTTGAGAAGGCTTCTTCAGTTTGTGTCCAATAAAGGCTAAGTCATGGTTCCTGAGGAATGTCCCTGCTATTGATGTCACTTTTGGGGCTAAATTTTGCACCATTGTTCAACATTGTAAAACACAGTCAGGGCCCTCTGCGGTGCACATGCAGAGACCAACCGTAGAGGCAAGACTGTCAATGCTGGACAGGGGACCAGCACTGGGCAAACTGCGATGCATTAGTCATCCTTCTTGACAGCTCCTGGGGTGATCTTCACAAAGTTGCCTATGTCAACGGGACACAGTTTGTGTAACTACATACCAGTCCTGAGAAGGGTCATTTAAAAAAAAAAAAAAAAATCCTTCTGGTTAAAGTTGAAATTATTACAGTTTGTATCCTTGGTGATTAACTCGAAATGTCTCCACTCATGAGAAAAAGCTAGAGAAATAAATAACAAAGTTATTTAGTCTCTATTTGGAGAAAAGGTTAATCGTTTTTGTCTCTAAAATAGATAACTAAATTACTTGATCTCCATTTGGAGAATGAAGCTATTTTCTCCCTCTCAACCTCTTTTTTCCTCAACTGTTTTATTCCCTCAATATTTTCACACATAAGGAAAAGGTGAAATAGTAAAAACCCATATATCCTCCACCTAGTTTTCAATAATTGTTCACATATTGCTATATTTGCATTGTCTCTCTCTTTTCCCCTATATATGTCAAATTTGTTCACTCTCCTTCTCTCCATATGTGTGCAAATGTGCCATATTCGAGTTCTTTCTTTCTACATTCTTGAAAATATTTATATATATTTTTTCTTGTTGATTTGAAAGTAAGTTGCAGACATGACACTTCACCCCTAAATGCTTAAGCACACTGCTCCTAAGAGGAATGAGGGTATTCATTCAAATACCGTAATTGTACTTAAGAAAATTAACAATTTCATATAGTTATCTAACATTATTTTTCCCAGTTGTATCCAAGTCAATGCCTTTTATAGAAAAAAGTCACATTGTTGTCACTCAATAATGGATTTAATTTTTGCCTATTCCCTTTTAGTCTTTATCTTTTTGAATGCTGCTTCACACAATAGCCCCAAAACAACTTGTCGATAAAACTTGAGTTTGTTGCTTACTATGGTAAAAGAGAATGCTACCTTGGCCAGGCACAGTGGCTCACACTTATAATTCCAGCCCTCTGGGAGGCTGAGGTGGGTGGATCGCTTGAGATCATGAGATTTAAATCAGCCTAGCCAATATGGTGTAACCCCGTCTCTACTAAAAATTAAAAAATCAGCCAGGTGTGGTGGCATGCACCTGTAATTCCAGGTGCTTGGGAGGCTGAGGCACGAGAATCACTTGATCCCAGGAGGCAGAGGTTGCAGTGAGCCAAGATTGAGCCACTGCACTCCAGCCTGGGCAACAGAGCGAGACTCTGTCTCAAAACAAATAAACCAAAAAAAACAAAAAAGAATGCTACCTTGAGAGAGCCTGATGGTGTCTCATAGCAGGAAGGGCAGTTGGGACATTTATTGAGATTTTGAAGTCAGTTTAAGGTGGGTCTTTCAATGTGAAGTGGGGAATTAGAGCAAAATTAGTTTGTAATCTGTACTTCCTGTATAAATACACTATGCTCAGTAGCCTTGGGATGAAAAGTGTTGTTTCTCTAAATGTTGGCGATAACTCAAGAAGTTAACCTAGGCCTGGCATACCACTGGTCATGTGGATCTGCCCTCCCTCCTTGTAAAGAGAAAGAAAATGAGAGGAGGAGGAAGACGAGGAAGAGGGAGGAGGAGGAGGAGGATGAGAAGGACGAGGAGGAGGAGGACTAACCCAACACAAGTCTCCTGGGTCACATCCACCAGCACTGAACTAAGATGATGCAGATGGTACAGAAACTGCGTTATCTCCCTTTGGTTCTTTGAAGAGTGTTTCATATGGATAGCATATGAGGCAGCTCACAACATCCATGGGAATATTTGGTAGCATTTGTAATAAGATATGTGAAACTGTGTTCAGGATTGGCTGCAAGGAACTAACAGCCATTAGTGTCATTTAGAATTGCATCTGGCTGCTACTAATCAAAACCCTAGTGACCCTAGCAAATTAGAAGTCTGTTTTTCTGCACTTAACATAACAGGTGGAAGGTGACAGTCTTGGGTTCACAGGAAAGCTTTACCTTGTTGCCAGGGGCCTAGCTCCTTTTGTTTCTCTGCTCCATCATCCTTAGCACTGGCTTCACTCCTCATGATTGCCATATGATCACAAGTGGATGCTGGAACTACAGCAATCATGCCTGCTTTCCACATAATGAGAAGGAAAGAGAAAGGGCAAAACAGCATGCCTTCTAACTTAGTCTACCCTCTTTAAGAAACTTCTTGGAAATTCCAGTGACTTCCAATTTTGTGGTCTTTTTACCTGCTCTGAATAAAACTGGGTTTCAACTAGTAGGAAGAAGGGGAGAATAAAGATTGGAGAAACAACTGATGGCAGTTGCCAAATCATTCAAACCAGTTTATGTCAAACAGGAAGGATACATGGGAGCCCCAGGGAAACAAGACAAGAAGTACAGGTCGTGCCTCATGGGAAGCAAGAACTAGGAACTAGAGGCTATTGGAAACCCAGGTGGCCACTCTGGGAAGTCTCCTTCTTGGGCTGTGTGGTTTCTCTTCTGTTCTTCACTCGGCACACTCACCTCCTACTTCTCTTTTTCTTCATCTGACTCTTTCCTTCTCTTTGCACAACGTAAAAAATGGTCACTTCGCATACTAAATTCACATATTCTCTGCTCAAGGAAACTGTATATATAGGGCTTCTCTGAATTGTGACCCCCCCAACCTTCCAATAAGGAGAATCTGATTACCTCACTTTGGTGAGGACTTAATGCTGGTCTGACTCTCTGTGGTCAAAGAGCCACTATGTACAAATCTGTCTGCTAGTATCGTGTGGGTGTGCACTGGGGTAAGAGGAGTAATTCTCGAAGGAGCACTCCTCAGCCAGAACGGAGGCTCTCTTCTTTTAATAGTCATAATAGAGTGAAATGAACTTCTCTTTACAAAAACATAGATAACCAGGAAGTTAAAATTTTTAAAAAAGTTGTCCCTGACAATTAGGAAATCCTTGAGCCCCTGCCAGACCCTCCACATGCCATCCAAAACTCCGCATCAATGAAAGGGTAGGTTAACTCCCATATCATCCTTAGGTGCTTTCTGTATCACTTTGAATCTTAAAACCAAAACCAAAAACCAAAAACAAACAAACAAAAAACCCTTGTTATTTATTTCTGAGCGGGGTGGGGATGCCCAGCTAACCAGAATATCCCACTCTCCTTTCTCTGGACTGCCAAATAAACAGGGGTTTACTGTCTTGCCTGGAGTCTGGAATGGTTTTTGGTCAAATAGGCTCCACATTTCCATGAGTTTTAAGATGCTGAATATCAGCCAGCTTCACCCCACCAAGTGTAATTGTTGACAGCTGTGTCTTGAAAAGGGTTTCTTTTGTGCTCATCCTGCTGAGTGAGCCGAATTGCTTCATTAACATTTAGGCCATGTTACACGTTCAAGTGCTTGTGAGGTATTTGGATTTCAGATGAGGTTTTTTTTTTTTTTTTTATTCTTGTTCCAAACATGACAAGCATCCATTTTTGTAATGAGTTTTTGTATATATGGGTGCTATTGAAATTTTTGCATCTTTGTTCATTTGTCATGCAAAGACATACAGCAATGATTGTTATGCTTTGACCTAGTTATTAAGGCCTTTTATATTTGTGAAGAGCAAATTTCAAATTATTCCTTAGAGTAACTATGACTGTTGGTGCTTCCCCGCCCAAGAAGACAATGTCAGTTCCAAGGGGTACTTGGTGGGGGAAAAGGAGGTGCTCCCCTCTAAAAGAACTTCTATAGGCTTCCCTAAGCCATCCCCAGTGAACATACAATTAAGCAAAAAACTGCATTTTCCATGAAAATTCAACTTCAAGATAAGCCCCCTTTCCTACCCTTCCAGCGAGATTTATGCTCTGAACCATTTCTCTGTAGGAACTCAGCAAGCAGGAGCTAAGCAGCAAGCAGCCACTGCTCAGCTTGAGGTCCCAGGACAGGAAGAATTCCTGCAGCAGACACTAATTGCTTAGGTAACAGCCATTCTTCCTTTTTAACAGAATCCCAGTTACCATGCAGATGACGATGTGCTGTGCTAAAAGTATCTGTCTTCTCAGACTCCTTTGCAGCTAGAGGTGGCCCTTGTGACCCAAATCTTGCCAATGAAATGTAAGGGAAAGTCAGGGTTGACTGAAACCTCTAGAAAAGCTTTTCAAAAGAAGCACTTCCTTGCCCTTGCCTCTTTTTACTGTCTTCAACACTACTGCCTGGCTACAGGCAGAGTAGTCATCCCCTGAGGATGCAGGCAGGAAGACAGAAGGAGACTGAGTCTCTGGGGGTAGTGTGGGGAAGCTGTACGAATTCCAGGCTGCCCAGCTCTGGAGGTCTGTTATCTGGTTAAGCCATTAGACAGGGTTTTCTGTTATTTGCAGCCAAACACATTATTAATTGAGACCTTCCATAAGGGCATAGACTTTTGTTTGTTTGTTTTTGTTTTGTTGTTGTTGGGGCCTATTTTGGTTATCTGTTAACTACATAACAAATTACTCCAAAACTTACAGCTTAAGACAGCAATCGTTTCACCATATCTCTTGGTTTGGTGGGTCAGGAATTCAGGCAGTGTCAGTGGGCAAGTTTTCTGCTCTGTCTGTCATTGACTGAGATCACTGGGTGGTATTCAGCTGGTGGATGGGCTGGGGAAGGTCCGAGATAGCTTTACTCACATGTCTGGTGCCTTGGCAGGGAAGCCTACAAAACATGGCTCAGTGGAGTCTGTCAACTGGAGTGCTTACACGTGGCTTCTCTGGCACAATGGTCTCAGGCTGGTCAGATGTTACCTGGTAGCTCAGGGTACCCAGAGAGAAAGGGTTCCAAAGGGATAGAAATTTCCAGTTTCTCAAACCTGGGCCTGGAAATAAGTACTGCGTTACTTCTGCTGTATCGTATTGGCCAAAGCAGTTACAGGGCCTATCTAGGTTCTAGGGCAAGGAAACTTAGATCTACTCCTGATGGGAGTATTGTCAAAGAATTTGTGGCCATAGTTAATCCACCACAGGGACAATGGGTTACAAAGTTGCTTTGACAAAGTTTGATCTACAGGCCTATAATAGACAGCTCTTCCTCTGAGAGTAGACCTTGTATTCAAGTCTCTATGATTCTTCCAGGTAAACAGATGGTCTACGTAGTGCCAGGCACTAGTCTAGGCACTGGGAATGGAAATGACAAATGTAACCAGAAAGGTCCTCTTGTGTTAAGTTTGAGGTTGTAGCAGAGGGAAAAATGGTCTCCCTTCACCTTTTCAGGTTCTTTGACCAGGCTATGCATTAACGTAAGACATATTAACAGGAGAAAAAAAAAAATACTTAATGACGTGCATAAGCACAAGAGTCCCCCAAAATATGAGACTCAAAGAAGGGCCAAGTGATTGAAGCTTGCATAGCATCCTGAGCTATGGAAAGGAATAAGGACTGGGGGCATCTGGGGTGATGGAGACAAGTTATCAGGGTGGAGGGGATGAGTGGAGGAAATGTATGGTAAATAAAGATTGTCTTGTTACGCAGACAAGACGTTTCTCAGGTAAAAAAGTTGTCTTTAAAAGCAGCCTTCTTCCTGATGCAGATACTTTTACTGATGTAGGTTTCCTTTATTGATAAACATTTCTATTACAAAAGGGCAGCTCTTCAGAGCTATTCCCGTGTCTGGTGTCTCTCAGGATAACTAGCTCAAAATAGGTCTTAAAAGTATATTTTTGGGTGGCATATTCTGGTCTCCTCTGGTCATATTTTGGGGTAATATGTCCAGAGTCCTGATAAAATTGTTACCGGACACACAAGAGGAGATTACTATGAAAAGAAATATTTGAAAATATATGGTGACCTAAAGTGGTGGCTAGGATGGTATAAAGAGCCTGGCCCACACGAGCCTCCCATGAGGAGTCATGGGTTTTCATCTTCAGCTTGGATCTGTATGACCATGAGAAAATCCACTAATACCTTCAGGCTTCAGTTTCATTATCAGTAAAATGAAGGGACTGGGTCTTATCATCTCTGAGGTCTCTTCCATTGTAAAGTTTTATAGATCTGGGCAATCATTATTTATGATTATGAAAAGAGCTGGAGTTATGATTTCTTTTCTTAACTCTTAAAAATAACAGGCTTTTTCTGTAGTCAGATTCCACTGTGCTTTTCTTCCACAGACATAGTTCATTTGTAGAGCAGACCTCAGAAGAACTCTGGGTAAAGGCAATATTTTTGTGAAAATTAAATCTTCCCAGCTAATTTGATTTCCCTGACTTCCCTTGAGAACTTCTTCTTTCTAAACTTTCCCTGCTGTTTTCTTTTTAAGATTATAATATAAAATGTTTCCATTCATATTAGAACATGACAAGCAGACTCAGTATGGCCAAACGTTCCAGGGTTCATTGGGTTCCTGAACCACATGGGAATCTGAGGCGTATTAATAACAAAGTGAGTGAGGGAGAGTTTCAAAGAGAGTAACTTGGGGTTCAGTTAAAAAAGGAGACCCTACATAATCAACAGATGAATGCCTAGAAGTGTAACATTGAACTTGGTGGTGGAAGGACCTCCATGATTACTTCTTTTGAGGAATTTATTCATTTCTTGTCACCTCAAAGATTTGTAGTAAAACAATACAATTTAATCCCACAAAAATTTGGGAATGTGAATTCATTAAACACCTCAGTGATTCAGAGCACTTTGGTAAGTTTTGGGGATTTGAGAGGGGAAAAAAATCTGGGTTTCTGAGGAGTGAAACTATGTATGACTTTTGCTGTGACTTCCTGCAGTATTCTGGGCAAATGCATTAATTATTTTATAATTATATTATGGGTAAACAATATTTGGGCATCTAAAAGAGAAAAGCATCTGTAGTACACTTTTTCTATTTTATCTTAATACAGTTTATTACTACGTAGCATTTGTAATTTGTTTTGCAAAATAAATACTACAAGACCTCCTTATAACTCTATCCTTGGGATGCATTCCAGGAGACAGCCTTATAAAAGTAAGTCTGCTTCATACAGGGTCTTTTTGATATAGCAGTAACTAGTATCCTCTGGATTGATTGTCCCCAGAAAGATCCAAAGTACACAAAATGACATTTTATAACAAAGAGTGTTATATTATACGGAAAATTCACCAAATAATAATGATGTAATAATATTTATCAATGACTACATGCAAACAGTGTATCCAACACTGTGCTAAAAGCTTCTCCATATACAGTTTTTAATCCCCACAGTAGTACTGGAAGGTCTTATTGTCTCCATCTGAAGAGACTGAGGTTCAGGGAGGTAGTCTTTACTTTGGTGAGTGATGAGGCTGTAATTCTAATACAGTCCTGTCTGTTGCCAAAACCCAAGATTTTTCCACTTTTGTCTTTATCCAAATATTTCTTTGTGGGTAATGCAAATATTGTTAGAACACCATAGAAATTTAAAAACAAACAATTTGTATTCTGTTTTCTTGGTAACAAAAGACAAGACAATTAGGCAGCAATTACATGGTTGAAACAGGATATTTTTTCCGTTAAGATTTATGTGGTAAATAAATGCCCATTATCAAATATTTCTGGATTCAATGGAGCTATTTTTCACCTCAACAAATGCTATTCAGAGATTTACGAAAACCACAGCAGAGACTAGCTATGTCTGCCTGGTGGGTAAGAAGTTAAAATGCCTATAATTTTATTGAGTACTGCCTTTTTGGATCCTTTAATTTTTCAATGTATAGTACCCCGCTCCCCACTTCCCCCCTACTTTGCCTTTTGAGTGTATTCTTCACTTCCAAATCTCTTCTTTGTTATCCTCAAACTTTCCTATTGCCCCAGGGCCACCCTTCCTGCTCTTTACTTGCAGACACCTCCTCTTTAAGTTTGTCTGGCTGACAACCCCCGCCAAATACCTTGAAGAAAATACCACTGTCAGGAACGGTTGCACACGATACTTCTTGTGCTAGGCCAAATTCTTGATTTTCCTCCCTCCTTTGCCAGACAGCTGAGTATTCAGGGTCTCTGACATCAAGTTGTGAAGAATAGGTAGTCCAAAATGTAGTTTTTTAAGAACTATAGTTCAATTTAGAAAGAATTGACATTTTCACTTTGTTGATCTTTCAATCCATGAACATAGTACATCCTTCCATTCTTAAATTTTTAATTGCTTTCACCAGCATTTTGCATTTTTAGCATGCAAGTCTAGTACATATTTTATTAGATTTATATCTAAGTATTTTTTCAGTGACTATAAATGGTATTGTATTTTAAATTTTGATTTCTAGGTATTTATTAAAGCATACAGAAATACAAATGACTCTTGCATTTTGATCTTGTATCCTGTGACTTGTCCAACTCACTTGCTAGTTCCAGGAGTTGTTTTGTATATTTCAAAACACCGAGCTTTAAAAATTTAAATTGTATATGCTTTCTCTTTCATATTCCATTCTTATCAATATGAATTTAAATCCAGAGAGTACACTAAATAGGAACATAATCCATGGGGCTACCCGGCACGCAGCTTTCCCTTAAAAAGTGTTATTAGCAAGTAGACACAGAATCCTACATTTTCATCAGTGCACATAATACAAATATACCCTTTTATAGTGAATGATGTTTCAACTGACTACTTTCTGACTTTATGATAGTCCAAAAGTGATTCATATTCAGTATGCTCTTTGACTTATGATGGATTTATCTGGATGTAACCCAATCATAAATTGAGGAGCATTTGTATTTCCTAAACCTTATGCGTGCTAACCAGAATGAGTGACTGAAATGAGTCTTAGTCAATTGAGATTTATTGAGCCAGAGCTTAAGGGTGTGCCTGGGAAAAACACAAGACACAGAAGACCTCTGTGGCTTTTGTTTCTCTGAACAGGTTTTCAGGAGGCTTAGTGTTTACACATTTTCTTAAAGGGGAAAAGGCATGTAGGAAGAGGGAGGGAGATAGAAGAATGATTCATCTTGTCTTTGTTTTGTACCTGAGAAGATAAGCATTATCAGTGTGAAATCTAATAGACTTTAATTTTAGGAGCTAGATTTAGATTGCAGATCTATACAACTGACATGTCCTTGTTTTATGGTAGGATTACATCTTGAAAGGTTTTGAAGCCAGCAAATAACAATTTGTAAGGGCAGTCTAGGCCTACGGCATTTTGCCTTTCTGTGGGGGTCTGGCTAATGTTTAATGCTTTGACACAAGGTTGTAAAATAACAGCTATGCATTCAGAAAAAGATGGCAATGTTGCATGACTCAGTCTCCAGGCTTAACTTTCTCTTTAGCATAATGAGTTTGGGATCTTCAGATTCTGATTTTCCCTTATATGCATAACACCCAAAATATATATACTTAAAGCCAACTCTCCCTTGCCTGATTTGTTGTTTTTGTTCTCCCATGTGCATTGGTTATAAATACCAAAAGAACACATGGAAATCTACATCTATATCTAATAAAAGATTAATGGTTCCTGTATCAAATAAAATTGTTGACAGTAAGCCGTGTTTTGCTCATTCAAATAAACATTACATCAGCTGCGAGTTAATCAGTAGGTGGGAAAGATAAGACCATTCAAGGGAGAGCAGACCATATCGTATAACCAGATTTTCTTTAGGCACACCTCCAACTAAATGCTTTCTATGTAAGAGAAAAATACCCTGAATACTTTTGTTCTATTATATAAATTGGGTGATACTGGGTAGATCATGGAGGGGAGTGTATTCAGATCTACTGGTAGACCCTGAGACCTTAAAACCCGTCCAGATAAGGGTCAGTCTCATTAAACCAGAAGTGGTCTTCTTGGAATCCCACTATATTGGAGTGTGGTAATTTCCAAGCGCATCAAACTTTATATTAGTGGTGAGGAAAAATTAATCATGTTTTTATTTAATATGTTATACCCAAGGTATATTATTTGTTTTAGGGCATTTATCTTTATTACATCAGAGAGCCTATTAGTTCAACAATGGAAAAAAAATGAAAATTCAGAAAGGAGAAGTGTTTGCCTTGGGATTTTTATTGATTTAAAAGATGTAGGCCTAGAGGTGGAGCAGTACTTTTGTTAACTTTGAGGAGCAAGGGACTAAAAATTGGAGTAAATGGTTTGTCAAGACAGGGCCTGGGTGAATATTCACATTTTGATTTGGGACCAAAAAGACTATACCTTGGAACTAAGAGTGAGCCTGAAATAAAGTATCACTCATAGACCTCTTGCAGGCTTCACACAAATAGTTCAGTGTTGCTAGGATCTCAGATGCTTGGCAGAGCAAGCCAAAATGCTCTCTGAAAAAAATATAATATCACTTTGGTCTCAAATAATTTTAATAAATAATTTTCCAAATGCAATGTCTGGCACACAAACAAAGAAAACTGGGCATACAAGAAGGTAGAACATAAACAATAATCAGTAAAAATAATGGCAATGGAAAGAGACTTATGGAAGCTCCAGATATTGGAGTTATCAGATACTGACATTAAATATACTGATGGGATATAGTGGCTAACATCTGTAATCCCAGCACTTTCTGAGGTCTAGGTAGGAGGATCACTTGACACAGGAGTTTGACATCAAGATCAACCTGGGTGGCATAATGAGATCCTGTCACAAAAAAACAAAAAAAAAAGAAAAGAAAAAGGCCGGGCGCGGTGGCTCACGCCTGTAATCCCAGCACTTTGGGAGGCTGAGACGGGCGGATCACGGGGTCAGGAGATCGAGACCATTCTGGCTAACATGGTGAAAACCCATCTCTACTAAAATATACAAACAATTAGCCTGGTGTGGTGGCAGGTGCCTGTAGTCCCAGCTACTTGGGAGGCTGAGGCAGTAGAATGGCCTGAATCCAGGAGGCGGAGCTTGCAGTGAGCCGAGATTGCGCCACTGCACTCCAGCCTGGGCGACAGAGCCAGACAGACTCCATCTCTAAATAAATAAATAAATAAACAAACAAACAAATAAATAAATATTAGCCCATTGTGTTAGTATGCACCTGTAGTCTCAGCTACTAGGAAGACTGAGGTAAGAGGATTGCTTGAGCCTGGGAGGTCAAGGCTGCAGAGAGCTGTGATCACACCACTGCACTCCAGCCTTGGAAACAGAGTGAGACCCAGTTTCAAAAAAAAAAAAAGAAAGAAAATAAATATGCTTCCTATGTTCAAGAAGATGAAAGATAAAATGAAAATATGGTTAGAGAATTGCAAAATTAAAAAATGTATAGCCAGCTAAAAAAAAAAAAAATAGAAATTTTAGAACTAAAAAAATACAAAAATGGGCTGGGTACAGTGACTCATGCCTTTATTCCCAGCACTTTTGGAGGCCAAGGTAGGAAGATCCCTTAAGGCCAGGAGTTTGAGACCAGCCTGGGAAACATAGGGAGACCCTGCAAAAAATAAAAATAAAATATAAAAATAAAAATAAAAAATAAAATAATAATATATATTATATATAATAATAATAAGAGACTGCAAAAAATATGGTAAAATAAATAAAATCAAGCCAATTACTCACAACTGAAGAAAAATTAGTGTACTGGAACCAGGTAAGAAGAAAATATGCAAAATGAAGTACAGAGATACAAAAGGATGGAGCAAAGAGAAATGAATATAAGAAACATAAGACAGAGAGAAGATCTAATTTACTGACATTGTTGGATGTTTGTTTTCTCCAAATCTCATGTTCAAATGTCATCCCCGGTGTTGGAGACGGGACCTGGTGGGAGGTGATTGGATTATGGGGGAGGTTCCTTCATGAAAGATTTAGCACCATCCCCTTGGTGATAAGTGAGTTCTCACTCTGAGTTCACAGGAGAGCTGATTGTTTGAGAGTGTGCGGCACCTTTCTCCTCTCTCTTGCTCCTGCTCTCACCATGTGACATGCTTGCTACCCTTCACTTTCTGCCATAATTGTAAGATTCCTGAGGCCTTCACCAGAGGCAGATATTAGAGCCATGCCGATATAGCCTGCAGAACTATGAGCCAATTAACCCTCTTTTCTTTATAAATTACCCAACCTCAGGAATTTCTCTATAGCAATGCAAGAATGGCTTCACACATTTACATAAATTAGAGCTAGAAAGAGAAAAAGAGAAAATAGGTAAAGTAATATTTAGAAAGATAATGAATGAGCATTATCCAAGACTAATGAAAGATATTAATTTACAGAATCAAGGATCCAAATGAATTCCAAGCAGAGTAAATACACAGGAATACATATACAGGCACCTAGCACCGCCCCCCCCCAAAAAAAAAAAATTCAAAAGAATGGCAAAAAACTTAGGTAAATTACTGAGAATACACAATCAATCTGAGTGAAGTAAAAAGAAGGATTATATGAGGGAAAAATGGTACAAACAGGAATGGAGATAAAACCATATATGTCTGTCAATTACAAGAACTATAAATGAAGACATTTTTGAGTGAAAAAAATTATTAAATTACCTTTAACAATAATTGTACTTCCAATTTCCAGATTGGCACCTAGTAGCTTGGAAATAGTCACTTGTCCTAACAACAGGTAAAAAATTGAACAATCTGAAAAGTCAGTAACTCTTTTTATATCTGTTGGAGAAGTGAGGTCACAGGGCAAGCCACTGCCCTCAAAGTTGTAGAGACAATTAGGTAAATACAGAAAATTACAATTTACCAGAGCAAAAACCCACAAGCAGAAACTCCCATGGAAACCAACCCCAGGTTCCTTTTACCTAGGATACCATATCCATCCATCAGGAAAAAAATTACAAGGCATACTGGGGGGCAGGGGGGCACCCACAGTGTGAAGAGACAGAGCAAGGATAAAAAACAGACTCAGATGGTGTTGGAATTATCAGACCAGGAATTTAAAACAACTGTGATTAATACGCTAGAGGCTCTAACAGGGAAGTAGACAACACACACAAAAAGATGAATAATGTGAACAGAGAGATGAAATTTCTAAGAATAAAAAAATGCTGGAGAAGAAAACACTAACAAAAATAAAGAATATCTTTCATGGGGCTGGGTGTGGTGGCTCATGCCTATAATCCCCGCACTTTTGGAGGTTGAGGTGGGTAGATTGCTTGAGCTCAGGAATTTGAGACCAGCCTGGGCAACATGATGAAACCTAATTCTCTACAAAAATATACAAAAATTAGACAGGTGTGGTGGTACACGCCTGTGGCCCAGGCCACTCAGGAGGCTGAGGTGACAGGATCACCTGAGCTTGGGGAGGTTGAGGCTGCAGTGAGCTATTATTACACCACTGCACTCCAGCCTGGGTGACAGAGAGAGACCCTGTCTCACACACACACAAAAGAATATCTTTGATGGGCTCATTAATAAACTGAAGACAGCTAAGGAAAGAATCTCTGAGCTTAAGAATATCTCAATAGAAACTTCCAAACAAAAAGCAAAGAGAAAGAAAAGGTAAAAAAAAAAAAAAAAAAAAAAAAAACCAGAGTATCCAAGAATTGTGGAAAAAACAACAAAAAGTGTATCTTATGAATAACGAGAATACCAGAAGGAGAGGAAATAGAGAAAGAAAAAAACCAATATTTGAAACAATATTGACTGAGGATTTTTTCAAATTAGTGTCAGACATAAAATCACAGATCCTAGAAGCTCAGAAACCACCAAGCAAGATAAATACCAATCCCCCTATTCCCTTCAAAACAAAACAACAAACAAACAAAAAACCCTATACCTGGGCATATCATATTCAAACTGCAGAAAATCAAAGATTAAGAAGAAATCTTGAAAGAAGCAAGAAGAAAAAAAACGCCTTACTTATAGAGGAGCAACAGTAAGAATTACACTTGACTTCTACTCAGAAACCATGCAAGCAAGAAGGGAGTGAAGTGAAATATTCAAAGTGGTGAGGGGAAAAACATGTCAACCTATAATTCTGTACCTTGTGAAGTTATTCTTCAAAAGTGAAGGAAAAATAGAAACTTTCTCAGACAAACTAAAATTGAGGGAATTTGTTGTTAGTAGACCTATGAATGTTAAAGAAAGTTCTTCAGAGAGAAAAAAAATGATATAGGTCAGGAACATGGATCTACATAAAGGAAGGAAGAGCATCAGAGCAGGAATGAATGAAGGTAAAATATAAACCTTTATTTGTAAAATGTTAAATTGATCAAAATAATATTCTTGTTCAAAATAATAACAGCAACAACGTATTCTGTGTGTGTGTATATGCTTATATACAAGTGAAATGAATGACAGAAATGATGCAAAGAACAGGAAGAAGGAATTATGAATATATTGTTATTATAATTTACTTGCATTAACTGTGAAGTGATACAGTGTTATTAGAAAGCAGACTTTAATTAGTTGTAAATGTATATTGGAATCACTAAAAAAGTTTTTTAAAAAGAGGTACATTTGATTTGCTTAGAAAGAAAAAAGAATATATATAATATATATTATTTAAAACATTCATATCTTTATAACACAATATAATACTTATATAAATATTAAATGTAAATATTATATATATGTATTAATTAAAACCATAAAATGGATGCAAAGAGCAGAAGAAAAAAACCAGAACAAATAATAAGGGCCACAAATAGAAAGCAGTAACAAATATGATAGATATTAACCTAATGATATTAGCAACTGCTTTGAATGTCAATGGTCTAAGTGCACCAATTAAAATAAATTTTCAGAGTGGATCCAAAAAAAAGACCCAACTGTATGTTGTCTATTATAAATCTACTTTAAATATAGAAACACAAATATATTAGAAATACATGAATGAAGAAAGAAGATATATCATGCTAACACTAATTAAAAGAAAGTGGAAGTGGCTATATTAATTTCAGATAGAGCAGACTTCAGAGCAAGGAAAGTTATTGGGGATAAAAAGGTGTATTACACAATGATGAAAGGGTCAATTCTCCCATGAGAATACATAAAAATTCTTAATGTGTATATGCCTAACAATAAAATGTCAAATACACAAGGGAAAATAATAATAGAACTGCAAGGGGAAATAGATGAATCCACTATCATAGTTAGAGACTCTAACACTCCTCCATCAGAAATGAACAGATCCAACAGGTAGAAAATCAGTGAGGACATAGTTGAACTCAACAACACTGTCAATCAACTGGATAAAATGGGCGTCTATATACTGCTTAATCAAACAATAGCAGATTATACTTGCTTCTTAATCTCACATAGAATATTTACCAAGATAGACCACATTTGTGGGTCATAAAACACTCCTTAATATAGTCAAAAGAATAGAAATCATGTGATGTCTACTCTCATACCGCAATGGAATTAAATGAAAAATCAATAACAGAATGTTAGACTCCAAAGTATTTGGAGATTAAACAACATGCTTCCAAATAACACATGGATCAAAGATTAAATCTCAAAAGAAATTTTAAAATGTTTTGGGCTAAATGAAAATGAAAACACAACTTTAAAATGTGTGAGATGCAACAAAAGCAGTGCTGACAGGGTTTGGATCTGTGTCCCCACTCAAATCTCACGTTCAATTGTTTTCCCCAACTTTGGAGGTGGGATCTGGTGGGAGGTGATTGGATCATAGGGGAAGATTTCTCATAAATGGTTTAGCATCATCCCTCTTGGTATTGTCCTTGCAATAGATAGTGGGAGAGTTCTCATTATATCTGGTTGAAGTGTTTAGCATCTCCCCCACTGCTCTCTCTCTTCCTCCTGCTTTGGCCATGTGACGTGGCTGCTTCCCCTTTATCTTCCACGGTGATTATAAGTGTTCCAAGGCCTCCCCAGAGGCCAAGCAGATGCCAGCATCCTGCTTCCTGTATGGCCTGCAGAACTGCAAGTCAAGTAAACCTCTTTTCTTTATAAATTACTCAGTCTTAGGTATTTATAGCAATGTGATCACAGCTTAATACAAGTGCTTAGGGAGAAATTTATAGCATTTAATGTGTATATTGTATTAGAAGAGAAAAATTTCTAAAATCAGTAATCTAAGCTTCCACCTTAGAAAACTAGGACAAGAAGAGATAATTAATCCAAAGTAAGCAGAAGAAAATAAATAATAAAAATTAGATCTGAAATCATTTAGATTAAAACCAGGAAGTCAAAAGATGAAATCAATGAAACCAAAGGCTTGCTATATGAAAGGACAATAAAATCAATAAGCCTTTAGCCAGGCTAAGAAAAAAAAGAAAAAAAAATTGCTAATATCAGAAATGAAAGAGGGAACAGCACTACAGATCACTTGTACACCAAAAGGATAATGAATACTATGAAGATTTCTATTCTGCAAAGTTGATAACCTACATAAAATACACCAATTCCTTGAAAGACACAATCTGCCAAAACTCACACAAAAAGAAATAGACAATCTGAATAAGCATATATCTATTAAAGAACTTGAATAGATAATTAAAACCTTCTAGAATAGGAAGGACCAAGTTCACATGGGCTGACTGGTGAATTCTACCAAGCATTTAAGAAATAAATTATCACAATTCTCTACAATCTCTTCCAGAAGATAGAACAGAGAAAATACTCCTAACCCATTCTATGGGGCCAGCATTACCCTAATACCAAAACCAGGCAAAGACATTACAAAAAATGAAAACTAGAGATCAATATCGCTCACGAACACAGACACAAAAATCCTCATCAAAATATTATCAATACAAATTCAACAATGTTCCAGGTATACAAGGTTAGTTCAACATTCAAAAACCAACTAACATACTGTATCACATGAACAGGCTAAAGAAGGAGAATCACATTGTAATACCAATAGATGCAAAGAAAGCATTTGACAAAATTAAATGCCCATTTAGAATAGATACTCTCAACAAACTAGAAATAGAGGGGCAATTTCTCAATTTGATAAAGAACATCTGCAAAAAACCTACAATTAACATTATACTTAGGAGAAAATAGAAGTTTTCCTGCTATAATCAATAACAAGCAAGAATGTCTCCTCTCACCATTGCTTCTCAACATTATACTAGAAATCCTAGCTAAGGCAATAAGACAAGAAAATAAATAAAAGTATACAGATTGGAAAGGAAGAAATAAAATTCTGTTTACAGATCACATGATTGTGTTTGTAGAAAATCTGAAAGAATCCATAAAAATCTCCTGAAACTATTAAAGTTTCAGAATACAAAGGTAATACACCAAAGTTAATCACTTTCCTATATACCAACAATGAACAAGTGGAATTTGAAAACCAGAACACAATATTGTTTACATTAGCACCTAATAAAAGGAAATACTTAGTTATAAATCTAACAAAATATTTACAAGATCTATATGAAGAAAACTATAAAACTCTGATGAAAGAAATTAAAAACTATATAAAAGGAAAGATATTCTATGTTCATGGATAGGAAGACTCAATATTGTCAAGATGTCAGTTCTTCCCAACTTGAATTATTGATTCAAAGCAAATTAATCACAATCCCAGCAATTATTTTAAGGATATTAGCAAATTATTTTAAGGATATTAAAAGACCCAGAATAGCCAACACAATATTAAAGGAGAAAAACAAAATCAGAAGACTGACACTACCCAATTTGAGTTACTATAAAGCTACAGTAATCAAGACGGTATAGTAAAAGTAAAAGAATGAAATAATAGATCAGTGTAACAGAATAGAGAGCCCAGAAAGAGACTCACTTAAAAATAGTCAACTGATCTTTAATAATGAAGCAAAAAAAATAAAATGGATAAAATATAATCTTTTTAACAAATGGGGCTGGAACAATTTGCACATCCACAGGCAAAAAAAAAAAAAAAAAAATTCTAGACACAGCTCTTTCACCATTCATAAAAATTAACTCAAAATGGATCATAGACCTAAATGTAAACTGCAAAACTATAAACCTCTTAGAAGATAACATAGGGAAATATGTAGATAACCTTGGGCATAGTAATGAGTTTTTACATATAACACCAAAGGCACAATCCATAAAGAGATAACTGATAAGCTTGATATCATTGAAATTAAAAATATCTGCTCTGCAAAAGAAAGACACTGTAAAGAGATGAGAAGATGAGAAGACAAGAAGACAAGCCACAGACAGGAAGAGAACATTTGCTAAAGACTAATTTGAGAAAAAGTTGTTATCCAAAATACATGAATAACTCTTAAATCCAACAGTAAGAAAACAAACAGCCTGAATAAAAATGGGCAAAAAACTTGAACAGACATTTCACCAAAGGTATACAGATGCCAGACAAGCATATGAGAAGATACTCAATGTCATAAGTCACAGAGAATACAAATTAAAATAATGAGATACTACCACATGCAGTTAGAATGGCCTAAATCCAAAACACTGACAACACCAAATGCTGGTGAGAATGTGGAGCAACAGAAAGTTTCATTTATTGCTGGTGGGAATTCAGAACGGTATAGCCACATTGGAAGACAGTTTGGCAGTTTCTTACAAAACTAAACATACTCTTACCATATGATCCAGCAATTGCATTCCTTGGTATTTACCCAAAGGAGTTAAAACCTTATGTCTACACAAAAACCTGCACACAAATGTTTATAGCAGCTTTATTCATAATTGCTGAAATTTGGAAGCTACCAAGATGTCTTTCAGTAAGTTAATGGATAAACTGTGGTACATCCAGATGATGGAATATTATTCAGCGCTAAAAAGAAATGAATTAAACCATAAAAAGACATGAAGGAATCTTAAATGCATATTGTTAAGTTAAAAAAGCTGATCTGTATGATTCCAACTGTAGAACATTCTGGAAAAGGCAAAATTATGTCAACAGTAAAAAGATCAATGGTTGCCAGGGATTACAGGGGAAGGAGTGGTGAATAGGTGGAGCACAGAGGTTTCTAGCTAAGTGAAAATACTCTGTATGATACTATAACTGTGGATACATGTCATTATACAATTGTCAAAACCCTTAAATTATACAATAGCAAGAGTGAACCCTAATGTATGGATTTTGGGTTGTAATGATATATCAATGTAGGCTCATCCATTATAAAAAATATACCATTCTGGTGGGGGATGTTGATAGTTGGGAAGTTTGGGGGCAGGGAGTAGGGGTATGTAGGACATCTCTGTACCTTCCACTCAATTTTGCTATGAATATAAAATTGCTTTAAAAGTATTCTATTAAAAATGTTTACAGAAGCATAAAATATGAAATACCTAGAAATAATTCTGACAAAAGACGTCCAAGACCTCTATGTGAAAATCTTGAAACATTATTGAGAAAAATTAAAGACCTATGTAAATAGAAAGACATGCCATGTTCATATACTGTATACTTAATATTATAAAGATGGCAAGTTTTCTCTTATAGTCTACAGATTGAATGCAAACCTGTGATTCTAAATTTTATATGAAAATACAAAGGCTTGAGGATGGCCAAGATACTCTTGAAAAACAAATGAGAGGACTTGCTCTCCAGGATATGAAAACATATTGGTTCTAGTAATTAGGACAGTTTGATAAGTTTTTACTTTATTATAAATTGACAGTTTCTAATTGTATATATTTATGGGGTACCAAGTGATGTTTTGATTTACAAATACAATGTGAGAAAAATAAAAATAAAGCTAATTAACATATCCATCACCTCAAATACTTTAAACTTTTTATGGTGAGAACTTTTGAAATTTACTTTTAGCAATTTAAAAATGTACAATGTACTATTATTAATTCTCTTCACCATGCTGTGCAATAGATATTTTGAAAACCTTATTCTTCCCATCGAACTGAGATTTTGTTTCATTTGATCATCATCTCCCCATCTGCCCCACCCCCCAGCCACCATTCTACTCTCTGCTTCTATGAATTTGATTGTTTAGATTCCACAATTTTCTTCTTCTTAAAGGTTGAGTAGTAGTCTATTATTTATATATACTACATTTTCTACATTCAGTCACCTGTTGATGAACACTTAGGTTGCCTCCATAACTTGGCTATTGTGAGTAATAGTGCTACAATAAATGGGAGTCTAGACATCTCTTTGACAAATCTTTTGGGTAAATACCTATAGGTGAGATTGCTGGGTCATACAGTAATTCCATTTTTAGTTTTTTGAGAAACCTCCATACAGTTTTCAATAATGGCTGTACTAATTTACATTCCCACTAACAGTACAAATGTTCCCTTTTCTCCACATCCTTGCAAACTTACTCTTTGTCTTTTTTATAATAGCCATGCTGACAGGTGTGAGATCTGAGGTTTTAATTTGTATTTCCCTAATGATTTAGTAATATTGAACATTTTTTCATATATCTGTTAGACATTTGTATGTTTTCTTTTGAGAGGTATCTGTATAAGTTTTTTCCCCATTTTTTAACTGTTTTTTTTTCTTGCTGTGTAGTTGTTCAAGTTTCTTAAATATTTTGGATATTCACCTTTTATCAGATGTATGACTTGCAAGTATTTTCTCTCAATCTGTAGATTGTTTCCTTTGTTGTGTAGAACTTTTTAGTTTGATGCAATCCCATTTGTCTATTTTTGCTATTATTGCCTATGCTTTTGGGGTTAAATCAAAAACTCATTGACCAGATTAATGTCATATAGGCTTTCCCCTATGTTTTCTTCTAGGAGTTTCACAGTTTCTCATCTTACTTTTAAGTCTTTAATCCATTTGAGGTGACTTTTTGTATATGGTGTGAGATAAGGGTCCAATTTCATATTAAGTTTTCTAAACACCATTTATTGAAGAGACTAACCTTTCTCCATTGTAAATTCTTGGCACTTTTGCCAAAAATCAGTTGACCATAGATGTGTGAGATAATTTCTGGGCTCTCTATTCTACTCCATTAGTCTATGTGTCTTGATTTTTGCCAGTACCATGCTGTTTTAATTACTATAGCTTTTTGGTATGGTTTGAAATCAGAGAGTGTGCTGCCTCCAGCTTTGTTTTTTTTGCTTGTAACTTACTCAGGTTTTTTGTGGTTCCATGTGAAGTTTAGTATTTTTTTCTATTTCTATGAAAAATGACATTGGAATCTTGATAGGGACTGCATTGAATCTATAGATTACTTAGCTTTATATTCAGGCAAGGTAAAACAATGGAACAGAGTAGATCATTCTCAAACTCACTCAAAAATGAACACGATTTATGACAAGGATGGTACTGTAGAACAGTGGGAAGAGGAGTGTCTTTCCAACAAATAAACCTGGGACAATTGGAAACCCAAATGGAAAAAATAAAACTTGACCAGTACCTTCTGTCCAATAAAATGTCAATTCCAGGAGACTAGGCCTAAAT
Source organism: Piliocolobus tephrosceles (assembly GCF_002776525.5). Lineage (NCBI taxonomy): Eukaryota > Metazoa > Chordata > Mammalia > Primates > Cercopithecidae > Piliocolobus > Piliocolobus tephrosceles. The sequence continues at coordinate 172,705,533 of NC_045435.1, read as the reverse complement.
GCTAAAGGCAAAACAATAAAGCTTTGAGAGGTAATATAGGACAATGTCTTCCCTCAGGGTAGGGAAATATTTTTAAAATAAGATACAAAACAAAAATCATAAGAGTTATACATTGGGTTTCATAAAAATTAAGAACCTCTGTTCATAGAGACACCAATTAAGCAAATGAAAAACAAGCCTTGACTGAAGGACTATATCTTAACATACGTAACTAATAAAGGCCTCTTAACCAGAATGTATAAAGAATGAGTACAAATAACTAAGAAAAAGGCAGACCTTGGGAAATTGGCCAACAGACTTGAATAAGTAATTCTCAAAAGAGGATATCTATGTAGCCAAGAAATATATGGGAAGTGCTTGACTTCAAGCACTAAGTAACTAAGAAAATGCCAACGAAAACACCATGAAGTATTCTGTCCCCACCCATCAGAATAACAAAAATGAAACTGGCTGACAATACCAACTTTTGCAGAAGATAAGGAGCAAAGGGAACCATCACTTAGTCTTGATGAGAGGGTAAACTGTTATATTTCCCTTTGGAAAGCATTTAGTCATTATTTACTGAAGTTGAAGGTATGTGAAACCTAAGACCCATCAATTACAAATACATGCACAAATGTCCCCAAAGTCATAATGTACAGGATCTCATTTATGGGTCTCCCCAGATCGCTCTGGACATTGTCAAGTCTCCAGATCTTGATTGTATAACAACAAAGAAGCCTGCGCTCCTATCCTAGGAGGAACATTTCATGTGTAGTTACTGATAAGCAGGACCTTAAGATAACTTAGTCTTCTTTCCGTTCCTGGATTCATTCCCAGACAAAGGTGATGCCAGGCTCGTACTGTGCGCTAAATTCCCACAGCCCAGCGGCTCTGACTTTTTCGGTAACATTTTTAGGCGGAAGGTAAGGTGCGTTTTTCATTTGGTACTCGCCCTTCAGAAAGGACCTAACTGTTCAGGATGCCGCTGGTCTTGTTTCGTAACAACGCTAGATGGAGCTCCTTCTTTTCGTTCCTTCTTGACTCTCGCCAGCAGTGTGGGCCCCGCCGTTTCTCACAACCCTGAGCGGGTGCCCTTGCACTTCCCACAGGACAAGGACGTCGCCGTCCACCACCCAGGAATTAATTCGCGATGTCTTTACTGTGGGGGAGGGTGCAGTGCTCCTTCCTCTCAGGACAGCTAAGAGGCTTAAGGGGTGTTCTAGTCTTCATTCTTCTGCTTCTAGGCAAGCGTGAGATCAAATAATTTCGAACCTACAGTTCACTGCCTTTTCCTTAGAGACCGGAGGGAAGCGGCATCCATGAACTCCCACTTCAGCGACAACCTTGATTATAACCTTCTGAGTAGCAAATATCTCCCCCTAGCATACAAAGAACTCAATACATTTTTTATTGTTCACTGAAAAAAAAAAAAAAAAAACATTACATCATCGTAGGGAAAAGGAAGAGAATTAGCAGGAGGAATGAGTAAATGATTGGTCCGTAATCCACATGTACTGGGGTCCCTCTGCTCCTGACCAGCCTACACCTCCACCCCCACAAAGCTGATAGTAAATTTCTGATGGGAATAGTCTCCGCTTCAGTGCTGCCTCTGCAAGGCAACCATTCATTCTCAAGTAGAGCCTCCATTCATCATCATATCCTCTGCTTTTCTTTTTTCTCATCTATTTATCTGTTCAGTTATTGTCTGTCACTCCACTAGATTGTGAGTTCCCGTGGACTTTGTCTATCTAGTTCCAAGCATGGTCCTCATGCCCTGGAATAGTCCTAGGCACATATTAAGTGCTCAGTGTTTGTGGAATGAATGGTCCTGTGATTCCAAGCTCCATCTGGATCCATTTTGTTTATGGGTCTTCTCCTGCCTGTATATACTGTCTCGTTCCACAGTTTGTCAACTTGTCTGTGGAACTGTAGCCCTTCCTTAGGTGCCCCTGGAAAACCTCCCATAGAAGGTGTTTTTGATGTGAAAACCTCCACTGAAACTTTGGGTAGACAAGGAGAGCTACATAGAGGTGACCAGATAGTCTAAAGCTCAACATTCCTGTTTCCTGGATGTAACAGTCTCATCTCCCTCCCCATCACTGAGACCATCCATAATGCCCCATCCCATGGACCCCTCTGGCATCTGAGGAGCTTGCTGTCACCTCTCTCTTTTCATGTCTTTTCCTTTTTTCAACTCTCTTCATGATTCCATGCTGAATAACTCGATTCAACTCTTCCTAGATCCTTCTCTGAGCCGAGGTTTGCCCATCTAAAACCCAACGTACTAGGCAAACGAAAGAGCAGCCTCCCTTAGAAAACCTAAAGTTCAGAGATAGAACAGTGTTTTCTTACAATAGCGCCCCCCTTTCTTTACAACTAAGATATTCACCAGTTTATCCGATTCTGTGACTTTACCTTTCTGTCCCCCAAAATAATCAGAATAAATACTCAGTGTCCTTCCTATCCTCCAACATTTTTAGCTAGAATAAAAGTGATTTAAAAGATGACAGATGGAGACCTTGAGGTAGATAAATAAACCACTAAAAGTCTGGAGCCTAAGGCTAAGTCTAGAAGTGGTGAGAAACAGGGAAATTTGCCCTTACCTTGCCCTGACGATTGCCTAAGATGTAGGTGGGGTGTCTGTATTTATCAGACTAAGATCTTTATTCATAGGTGGGAGGAGTTGAAAAGAGTCATCATGTAGATTCTTGAATTTCCTTTGCTCCCCATAAGCCTCCTCTGGCCTTTTATATGTGTTAAGTAAAACTAGCTGCTGAAACAGATACACCTAGAATCTCAGAGATTTAATAAGGTTTATTTTCTATTCACATCAGAGTCCAAGATACATTGTATGGCCTTCCATGTGAACATTCAGAGGCCCAGGCCCCTTCTACCTTGTGGTTCCTCTTCTTCCTCATCCTCTCAGTAGTGGGCAGTTAGGGAAAGAGACCGTGGGAAATACATCTGCTTCTTACCCACTTGGCCATTTACAAAGCTCTTCTGCTTACATTTTATTGGGTGAACCAATTAATTGGCCCATATATGTGTAAAGGTTGATGAAGTTGGGAAATGTAGCCCCTGACTGGCTAGGAAGACCGTGGCAGTCAAATAGCTATGTCTGTCACACCCCTGAAGGCAAATTTTCATCTGGAGATTAGTCTCACCTCATTGGACTTCTTACCTTTTCTAGCGTCATTTTTCATGGTTTTAAGTGTGAGGCCACTCTCCATCCTGTATAAGCCCCCCAAATGTTTTCCTTTCTCTCAGACTTGCACCCCGCTTAACACCTTTCTTCTCCCTGAAAAAGTTCATTTATTTGTAGGGGGGACGTCTATACATTGACCTGTTTCTGGACTCTAGTCTTTCTCTCATTGGCCAAGACTGTGTCTCTCTGTTTCTGACGCCTCTTCATGAATGCACTGTCGCAGTCTCAGGAGTCCTCAGGACTCAGGGAATCCTGATTCCCCCTACTCAGTCAGGGGCTACATTTCCCAGCCTCCCCTATCCATACACTCACTTGTGGCTAGTTGGGCGATGTGACTGATTCTTACCGATGGAATGTGAGCAGAAGAGTTCTGTAAAAACCCACATGGTTATGAAGCAGATGTGGCTGGACGCAGTGGCTCACGCCTGTAATCCCAGCACTTTGGAAGGCCGAGGCGGGCGGATCACCTGAGGCCAGGAGTTTGAGACCAGCCTGGCCAACATGGTGAAACCCCGTCTCTACAGAAAATACAAAAATTAGCCGGGCGTGGTGGCGCTTGCCTGTAGTCCCAGCTACTCGTGAGACTGAGGCGGAAGAATCGCTTGATCCCAGAGGCGGAAGAATCGCTTGAACCCAGGAGGTGGAAGAAACGCTGGAACCCAGGAGGTGGAAGAAACGCTGGAACCGAGGGGGCGGAGGTTGCAGTGAGCTGAGATCGCGCTACCGCCCTCCAGCTTGGGCGACAGAGGGAGACTCGGTCTCAAAAAAAAAAAAAAAAAAAAAGACAGAAGCAGATGTACCTTCTCCATAGTCACTTTTCCCATCTTCCAGCCACTGTGAGGAAGAAGCCGCTAGGTAGAAGGGCGGGGGTCTGAATGGTCACATGGGCCATGCAAGAAGCCGTGGCCTGCTGTCCCACTTTCACGAGGGCGGCTTCACAGAATGGCATCGGATATAAGAAAGTTAGCCTCTGACACCACCTCATCTCCTTTCTGACTTCTGCTCTCTCATCTGGCCACTGTCCCCTGTTTTTCTAGATTAACCACTAAAACCTTAAGGTGTGAGACTTTCAAAATTGTTTCTTTAATAAAAGACTTGAAATTGGAAAAGACTTCAAAACTCATTCATGATATGGAATTGTAGGCACTGTGATAGGGAGGAAGATAAAAATATTTTTGAAAAAGGTACTAGCCATAGCCTCTTAAATCTCCTACAATGATCAATATCTATCATTTATTGACATTACCATACACTATGCTAAGTAATATGCTATTAATATGCTTTAATTGAATTTTTTTCTGCAAACTTATAAGATTGATTTAATGTTTGTCTTCTCTAACCTTTGGACATCTGAAATGAGGATTATTGCTGGGAAATCTGCCAAGCTGTCTCTCTCTTCTTTCCTTACTTGGTTTAAGACATCTGCTTATTTTCCTCAGGCATCATAGTTGCATACTTTTCTCTCCATTCCACTGAACTATAAACTGGTGTTTGAGAGCATCTCTGTCTACCACCTATCTGCCTACCTATCTAGTTCTCTGTTCATATTCAAAGGGATTTGAGGCAGTCTTATACATATTTATAAATCCCACAGAACTTAACTGAGCCACTTTTCCATAGAATATGCTTAATAACCATATATTTGAATAATGGATGAATTCCAATTTTCTAAGTTTCACATTCAAACTACTCCTGTAGTTACTAAACCTAACTGGGTATCAGAATCAAGTAGGAGAATTTATTGCTATATCAAGATTTCTGAGGTTGGGTTTTAGAAATCTTTATTTTTAACTACCACCCCAAGAGATTCTGAAGCAGCCAGCTTGTTTCCAGCCTGCAGACTGGCATTTGAAAACCAATGGACCACTTTATCATTCCTCACCCCAGAATCCTATAATATCTCTTCTTCCCTCCAGTATCCATCCTGCCCTAGACTTCTTCTCTTAGCAACCAAAAACCAGTAACTGAATCGGTTTATCCCGAGATTCTCACCATGAAACAAAGATATGTTCCCAAAGTCTTCAGTAAATAGCTCTACTGGACATCAAAATGTTCCCCTGCCAGTCAGTTCTTACCTGCAAACAGGTGACCATTTCTACAACTCAAATAAAAACCTGAGATCTATTTCCAGGATACTTTTCACCATATTGCTTGTTTTGCCCAGGGAGAGACTCTTTCAAGTCCCCACACTGAGTTTTGCCTCTAAGCTATCCTTCATATCTACTTAGTATTTGGGAATCCCGCATTCTCAGATGACCTGATTCTGCTGTTTTCTCATGCCGATCCCACCTGCAACATACTCTTCTGGGGAGCTTTTTGTAAAGAAGCTTTTAAAGTAGAACAAGCAGATTCAAGAAAACTGCCATCTGGTTTCCACGCTGCAGATGCCCACATGAGCCTGGAAAAATCTAGCTGGGGAGGAGGTGGAAGATCCTGTGGGCTGGCTGGTAAAGGAAGAAATGAGAAGGGGACTTTTTTCTCCCTTAATGTTCCTACAGTTGGACCTAATCACCATAATTTGAGAGAGAGAGAGAGAGAATTATCACTATTAGGTGAAGAGTGTGGAAAGGCTTAAGACAACAACCTTATTTTTATATTCTATCGTCTAGAGACACACATTGTATGGCCACCTTCTTAGCTCTTTAGAGATCCCCAAGAATGGAATTCTTATCTAATCATTCCCATTTTTTTTCCTCTTGCTTTTGCTTTCTGGCCAAACTCCTGGTGTGACTAAAGGAACAAGATTTTCCGGCTATATGTATGCATGTATATATCATTTTAATTATATATATATGTATATATGAAATATGGGATCATTTTCTACATTTGCTAAAGACAAAATAGAAGTCAGACTATTAAAACTTAGTTTGATTTCTAAAATTTAGAGTTTTAGAGGTAAATGAAATCCTAGCGATTATCCAATCCAACCAGGTCTTTTGTAGGGGATATAGTTGAAACTCAGAGAGACAAGTATATACTTGTTAGGTAAGATTTGATACATGGTGGCCTCAGTAGTGAGCCCCTCAGATCTCTCTTAAAGTAGAAAGATCGTTGCTCTGCCACTGGGAGGGCAGTTGGCAGACAACTTTCAACTGTCAGCCTCCTTAGGGTTCACCTCAGCTGCAGAGAGTAGCCTCGCCCAGGATCGGGCGTTTCCTGGGGCAGTCCATACACAACTGATTGAGGTGAGAGTATAAAGGCCCAACATTTTGACCTAATGAGGGACACCTTTATGGGCCTTTTTATCTCCCAAGCTCCCTGCGGGGTTGGCTGAGGCTATCAGGCAGTCAGTGGGCCTGCTTCGCGGCTTGATTTCTCCCTGTGCTTTCCTCCCTAACCCCCACCCAGTGTTGATTGCAAGAGCACTACTCAATAAATTACTTGCACACCAACCTTTATCTTAGACAGTGCTTCCCAAGGAACCCAACCTGGAATAAGAACCAAATTAAAATTGTGTCTCCTAGCTCCTGCTAAAATGTTCGTGCTAGAAGTGTGTGTGTGTGTGTGTGTGTGTGTGTCTGTGGGTGTATACATGTTCATGTGTTTGGATGACTTTGTGTCTGCACGCATTCCCTGTCTCCATATTTCCCAAGAAACTTCCCATTTTGGGGGTGGAACTATATCTCTTATTTTTCTCCATCATTCACTGCCAGGCTTTTGCCTCTCTAGCAAGATGGTGGTCATCTGGTCTAAACGAATGATTCCTGTTGCTTGACTCGGCTTGTACAAGATTAATAGCAACCTCACATCCTAGCAGTGAATGAGTGACTCACTGAGAAAGCAGAGATCACAAGAAGAGAACTGTAAGGATCCCCGTAGTCTTCTAGCTCATCTGCTGACAGTGACTCCAGAAAACCAGTGGATGGTCACCCTCATTATAGCCAGAATACTCTATCAGACATCATAAAAAAATGCTATATATCTTTATGTTTTCCCCACCTCTACCTCCTTCAAGGTTTTGAAATTGCCTGTCCTCTCTATGAGCTAAGGCAGCAGTAGGAAAGCCGTCACTCCTTTGTGCCATCTCAGCTACCAGCCTCTCTCCTGGTTCCTTAGCTGCCCCTTGCCTCACCCCAAACAAGCTTGACTATGAGTCAAGGACAATTGCCCCCACACCCCACCAGCTAACCCTGGGCAATACTTCTTCCTTTTTCTTTATGCCTTTCCCATTTCACTGAGTATCATTGACTAGCTGAATGATCTGGGATAGCTTGCTTAAGTTCTCTGACCCTCAGTGTCCTCATCTGGAAATGTGAATCATGGTACTACCTTGCAGGGTTGCTGTGAGGATTAGACAAGATCATGGTGTGAAAGGTCAGGGTCCAAAGCTTTGGCCACAGTGGACGTCCAACTCCCGCAGCTCTTCCTTACTGGCAGGGAGTCTCCTGATCCAGTGTGTCTATGCCGTTAAACGTCCTTTCTCAAACACTGTCCTACCCTCTTCCAAGCACCCCCTCTTAGCAAAGAAGGAATAATATTCATAATGCTGTCTCCGTTTTCCTAAGTTCAGAAGAAATGCCCAGGTTATATGATCAACTGGAAAATAAACATACATGTACAGCACATTACTTCAATAAGACCCAAAGTTATCCAGAATTCTGTTGTTCTTAAGGGTATCTGTATCAATTATGCACATATAAAATAGCCACACATTTAAAAAATATTCTCACAAATGTGAAAGGGAATTCTAAATGTTTGCCACATTTTTAACCACTTTGCTGATTACTTAGGTATTTTCACCTCTCTGCCCTTGCTGTTTATTTCCCATGAACATTACATCGAAAGTGTATTGACACACAGACATTTTGAAGTCTTCTCATTTTAAGCCATTCTTCCTTGAAGATTTCTCACCACCATCCCCTGTCTACTCCTCTTAAGAATGAAAATATCAGAGGGATAAGGGAACAAATCATGTAACTAAAAAGAAAGTTACATATTTGATGAACAAATAGCATTGCTGGGTTATAGAAAAGACAAACTACTACTTTCAAATATGTGGCTGTGTTCTAACTCTAGAAGGCCCTGAATCTGTTTTTCAACTGAAAATAATGATGGAAAAGAAGAAAGAGAAAAATACTGAGGAATGAAACTAGAGGGAAGTATTTTAAAATTTGCTATGTATTTTTGGAGTAAAATCATAAAACTGAAAGTTGATAAATACGTCAGAGAAGAAAAAGAGCATATTATGAAAGATTTTCCTATGGCCTTGGTAATGCCATCTGCCTTATCAAACACATTTTAATACTGGGACACTTTTATTTTTATTTCTAAGTTATTATCATTATATTATATGTTGGAGAATTTATTTAACAATATCACAGTTATTTTGGATCAAATCCTATCCTCCAAATTTCTAACAGGAATGTCAGAAAATAAAGAAATACGATGGTTTTGACAAAATCCACACAACGAGAATATAGGACATCCTTTTCTTATACTACAGAGTTTCAATGCATTTGCTAAGAGGAATGAACACTTATGGAACACTGACTTTGTGCTGAGCACTGTTCTAAGAACTTACACATATTAGCTCATTTATTTTTCACAAAATTCTTGTGAGCTGGGTACTTCACTTTACAGTTGCCTTACATTTTGTGCATTATAGCTCTTCACTTGACAGTAGAAGAAACTGAGGTAGAGATGACTGTGATCTGGCAGGCAGCCATCTCTGCTTCTGGTTTTGACTCTGCCATGACTTGGGACATGACTTTGAGCCTCACAGTTCTGGACTGTCATTTTCTCATCTGTAAGATGGAAATAATTCATCGAATCATCTCAAAGAACTCCTCTTTCTTGAAAACACCCTGATTTGGGGCTTCTATGTTTTGTTCCTAGAAAACTACATTTTGGAATTCCTAAAACATTTTTTGTTTTTTTCTTTTAATGGAAAATTAAGACTATTGTATTAAAACCTCAGCATTTGTCAAGGTACAGAATGGTGTTGCCTGCAGAGTTTGTCTTGGGAAAGATGAATTAATTTGTTTATTTATTTTGCCCTATTCTATATCCAACATTATAATTTACAACTTCTGGGACACTAATTGTATGTTTTTTTTCCCCATAAGTTACTGGGGTACAGGTGGTGTTTGTTTACGTGAGTAAGTTCTTCAGTGGTGGTTTGTGAGCTTTTGGTGCATCCATCACCAGAGCAGTATACACTGCATCATATTTGTAGTCTTTTATCCCTCGCCTCCCTCCCACTCTTCCCCTCAAGTCCCCAAGGTTCATTGTATCATTCTTATGCCTTTGTATCCTAATAGCTTAGCTCCCACATATCAGTGAGAACATACGATGTTTGGTTTTCCATTCCTAAGTTACGTCACTTAGAATAATAGTCTATAATCTCATTCAAGTCAATGCAAATACTAATTAATTCCTCTTTATGGCTACATAGTATTCCATCATATGAATGTGTGTGTGTGTGTGTGTGTGTGTGTATATATATATATATATATATTCTTTATCCACTCATTGATTTCACAGTTTCTTTATCCACTTGTTGATTGATGGGCATTTGGGTTGGTTCCACGATTTTGCAATTGTGAATTGTGCTGTTATAAACATGCGTGTCCAAGTATCTTTTTCGAATAATGACTTATTTTCCTCTAGGTAGATAGCCAGTAGCAGGATTTTGGGATCAAATGGCAGTTCTACTTTTAGTTCTTTAAGGAATCTCCACACTGTTTTCCATAGTGGTTGTACTAGTTCACATTCCCACCAGCAGTGTACAAGTGTTCCCTGTTCACCACATCCACGCCAACATCTACTGCTTTTTGATTTTTTGATTACGGAGCAGCAGTAAGGCAATATCGCATTGTGGTTTTGATTTGCATTTCCCTGATCATTTGTGATGTTGAGCATTTTCTCATTCGCTTGTTGGCCATTTGTGTATCTTCTTTTTAGAAATGTCTATTCATGTCCTTAGCCCACTAAGGGCTAAGGGTTTTTTTTTTTTTCTTACTGATTTGTTTGAGTTTGTTGTAGATTCTGGATATTAGTCCTTTGTCAGATGTATAGATTGTGAAGATTTTCTCCCACTGTGGGTTGTCTGTTTACTCTGTTGACTGTTCCTTTGGCCATGCAAAAGCTCTTTAATTAGGTCCCAGCTATTTATCTTTGTTCTTACTGCATTTGCTTTTGGGTTCTTGGTCATAAAATCCTTGCTTAAACCAATGTCTAGAAAGGTTTTTTCAATGTTATCTTCTAGAATTTTTATAGTTTCAGGTCTTAGGTTTAAGTCCTTAGTCCAGGAAATGATGAATTTATATTTCAAGCAGGAAAGAATAAGAAATTGGGTCAATGTACTTCAAAAGGGAAAATATATATAAAATCTTAGAAGAGGGTAGGAGGTGGAAAATATTTCAAGGATAGGTAAGTGAGGGATAAGGGAGGGGAGTTGAACACCACAACATATTTTTCCTTTGAGAAGACCATCTGCTGAAATTCTGAACATGAGAACAAAGTGGGATTTGAAGGATCTGGAATAAATGAAGTGAAAGAAATGCTGAGAAATCTTTAGACTGAGCAATTTCTAGACAAGTGAAGGGGAGTCATGTGACTTGTCCTGCTGGTCCACCCAAAGTATGTGAGTTCTTAGACAGCGAACTATGCTGAGAGCTCTCTGAATGAAAGGGTGTTATCCAAGGACCACAGCATCAGAGAGCCCCACAGCAAGGGGCTTGGATGGATGTTGAGGAGTGTAGGCATTTGGCACATAGGAACTGAAATAGGAGCAGAGTGTGGATTATATTACACAGAATGAAGCAGCATTTTGTACGAGTTAACTACAGAACATTAAAACTCCTGAGATCCTACGTGTCATTTACTTCTCCTGCTTCCTCTCACAGATGAGAACACTGAGGCCCAGTAAAGTGAAGGGACTTTACAAATATTATTGTCCTTGAAACCGATGTATTGAGGATAAAAAGCGGCATGAATTTTAGGAACAGATTTGACATTCAAAAAATACTCTCTTTTATTCTCTTAAATATAGGAATACATTTTTCTCAAAGAATGCACTAAGTGGTAATCCTTGGACCCTTCAGCAATAATTTTGAAGGTTATAGTATTTATCATGTCTTCTAAACTGCCAATGTGTTTTCCTTATGTAAGGAATTATGAATCAGCTTAATTAACAAGCTTATCTTTATTGTTTTTATAATGCCTAATTTAGGGTAACAGTAAAAACAAAACTATTTTAAAACACAAGAATTAAAGCAACAGAAAAACATTTATTTTAAAAATCTACCAAACACAAAAACCTTCCCTAGAGGAAAGCAGCAATGATACAAGGGCCTGAGAAGCTGAAGAAAAGGAAAAGAAAATCTACCAGTGGTTATTTTTAGCAGTTGTAGTTTTAAAATTTTATGCGGCTAAAGTTAAAAAGTAATCCATCAGAATGGAAATTGATTAATCACCAAAAAATAAAGAATGAAATGGTTTGTGTTTTCAGTGACTTAAAGAATATTTTAATCTAGCTGCCAGATCCACAACCTACTATAGTTCTTCACATCTCATGTTTTCAAAAATGGCCAAATCTGTAAAGAGGAAAATAAAAAATGCTTTGAAAGCATTTTTTTATAATCAGAAACTCAGATCTCAAGCGAGGCCCCAGAGTCTATCTCCAATAGCCAGTGTAGAGTCTATGACATGGGTCTGAGGGATGGAGCTGGGGCATCTTTCATTTCCTCTTCTATCTTAAATCAGACTGTCACTAACATTTGGTCCTTGCCTTTGCAAGAGGAACCAGTTTCCATCCCTGGTTTTTGGCTCCTGATTCTTCATGAGGGCTCTTGAAATTACATGCTCCAGGCACTGTAAGAAGGCCAGGAATAAAGGGCTTTGGAACAGAAAAGGAGCCTTTGTGTTTGCCTTAGTTTGTTCCTGCTGCTGTAACAAAATACCTGAGACTGGATAATTCATAAACAGCAGATATTTATTTCCCATGGTTTTGAAGGCTGGAAGTCCAGAATCAAGTGCCAGCAGGTTCCACGTCCGCAGAGAGTCTGGTCTCTGCTTCTAAGATGACATCTTAATGCCATATCCTCTGCAGGGAATAAACACTGTGTCCTCACAGGGCAGAAGGGATAGAAAGGCAAAAAGGACTGAACACTGTGTGAAGCCTCCTTTCATAAAGACCTTAATTCCATTAACAACTGAGGAGTCCTCATGACCTAATCTCTTCCTAAATGCTCCACCTCTTAATACTATGGCTTTGGGGGATTAAGTTTCTACATGAATTTTGGAGGAGACAGAAACATTCAAACAACAGCAGCCTTCTTTCCCTTTGATTGAAGAAAGAAATTAGCAGTCCAGTGGCCTCTGGCATGCAGAGCCTGTGGGCAGCATCTGCCCCCGTGGAGAGGAGAGGAGGGAAGATGTCATGGCTGACATTCTTTTGTCCCTTGAGGCTGCTCTTCCCTGCGCTGGTATTTCTCCTGGTTAGGCCAAAAGCAAAGAGCTGACCGCAATCAGCTGAACAATGGAAAGAGGTCTCTCCTGATGGCTTTGAGGACCCAAGTGGAATGAGTATCATAGGCAAATGCTGTAAGTTGGGATTTGGGCCATTTCAGAGAATCAGCTACCTCTTGCGCATATCCTTTTTGAGAGCGGCCTTAGGTGCCACGTTACCCCATCTGTAGCTGCCCAGAGGCTCTTAGGGCCATTCAGACAACAGCTATCCCTGCAGTCAAACTCTTTCTTATTTGAGAAGAGGGTCCAGACATACTGAAGAGTAGTTTTGAGTTTGTCCTTTGCAGGGCTTACTGAGAATGTCAAAATTATTTGGGAACTGGCCTGGAGAGTTCACAGCTAAGAGTTTTAGTAAAGATTTCTCCTTCAAATTCATCTCTTCATCCCTACCACAGCTTTTTTCAGCTACCAGTGTTTCTCCTCTGGATTACTGTGACACTCTTAATTATCTTATTGCCTCAAAGCCCTTCTCTTCTGTACCACCTGAAGAATGTTCTGAAATCACAGATCTGCCTCCTGCACTCATAGCCTTGTACTTCCTACCCCTGGTTTTCTGCTGGGCATCAATGCCCTCTAGAATCTGGCTCTCTTCATCACCTCCTGTTCCTACTTCTCACCTCGCCACATGGGCCAGCCTTTCCCCATTTGATTTTCTGGCACATAGTGCAGACTTGTTTTCAGACGTTAGGCCTGATGTCACCTCCTGTGGGACAACTGACTCCCTCCATCTGGGTTGAGCATCCCTTTCCAGTAGACTTCGCTGTACACATGTTCATTGCCCTCACCAGAGTGTGAGCCCCTGGAGGCCAAGGGCTGTGTCTTACTCTCAAGTCCCCAGAGCCTGGTCCAAGACTTGACACTTGCAACAGCTCAATCCATGTTTGGGGAATGAATGAAGGGTGTCAGTGACTCTGACAACCAGAGAGGAAGAACGGCCTGCCACTCGTAGCTAGATCTTGCTGCTTCTTCCATTTTCCTTTCTTTGCTGAGGTTGAATATGCCAAGATTCCCCAGTACCCCTCGGCAGCCAGGAGGAGGGTGAGGAGAGGGGAGCTTTTGTTCCTCCTCCAGATGGCTGAAGCTGGGATGGAGCCCAGCAGCTGTGTTTGGGTGGAAGGCGAGAGGGCAGATGGCCTGGTGTCTGTCTGCAGACAGCCTGAGAGGCTATAGCCCTGGTGCAAGGCACTCTTTGCGGTGAACTCCACAGGGCAGTGGTGGCATAGAGCAAACGCCAGGGCAGGGCACTGTGCTAGCATTCACCGATCAACAATGGCTGGTGTGATCTTGAGGCAGCAAAAAGAGAATCCTTTATGAGTGAGACCCTCATGTTTCTGGTGGTGGCTTTTAACGTTTCAATCTAAACAAAGCCTTTTCTATATGAAAACTCTCTTAATTACTATCATTTAAACATTGGTTTAATACAAGCAAGCCTCATTAGGTTTCGATTTTGTTTTCTGCAAATTTGGGCAGCTGTTGAATTATTCACCCAACCAACGCTGGTGGTGGTGGGGGCAGCTGGCAGAGGAGGGGGGTCTTCATTCATTGCTGAAAATATTTAGAACCAGAATATGATACCAGGCCTAATAATTTGTACTAGGACAGTAGTCACATGCTTAGACCCCAAGGTGCTCACTGATGTCCTCCTATCATCAGGAAATTCTTTCTTTTTTTTCTTTCTTTTCTTTTCTTTTTTTTTTTTTTTTTTTTTTTTTAAAACAGGATCCTTGGAGGACCAGAGTGAGAGCTAGAATCAACATTGCTACCACCTTTCTGACTGCCCCTTCTCTCTTGATCCAAAGCCAGTCAGTCCAAAAGGCAAGGCACAATGTCATACCTGTGTTCTGAGGATATATGGGTGGCTCCTTAAGATGACAATTTATAATGAACACATTTATGAAATAAATTCCAAATCCAAGATTCTGTAATCATCCATTTTGATAATCTTTGTCCTAAACATTCAAGCTAAAATGTGACTTAAAATCACATTTTAGTTTCTGCACATAGTAAAATCGAGCATTTGAAAGATGTGATGTCATGGTGCTGTCACATTGCATAGGTATAAACTATCTTCCCCCCAAAATGATTTTTTTTATTATCATACTTGAAGTTCTGAGGTACATGTGCACAATGTGCAGGTTTGTTACATAGGTATACATGAAATATTATGCAGCCATAAAAAGGATGAGTTTATGTCCTTTGCAGGGACATGGATGAAACTGGAAACCATCATTCTCAGCAAAGTAACACAAGAAGAGAAAACCAAGCACCCAAAATGATTTTTAACAACAATAAGAAATTAAAATCTATTGAGAATTCAATGGGGGCATCCTGGTGAGGAAAGTGGAATTGTCTTCTTTCCTGCCCTCTCCCCCAAAATACACATTCCCACATACTATGGGGAGAGAACCCCAGCATTAGAATATTCGTGATACTTTAAGACATCTGTTAACAAAACAGTTGTGGCCGGAGGGTTCCTGGATTTCCTTCTTGTGCCTGACACCTTGGCATCTCCTCACCAAGGGTTCCTGGCTGCCAGCTAGGCTTTGCCTGAATTGACCAACATGGCAGCCAGGAGCCACATGAGGTGACTAAAATAAAAATGTAAACTAAGTAAAATTAAATATGTTAAATTTTCAGTGCCCCAGGCACACTAGTCACATTTCAAGTCACATTTCATGCACCTTTCAGGAGGTGCACACGGCTACCGGCTACTGTATCAGACAGCACACATATAGAGCATTTTCATTATCACAGAAAGTTCTATCAGGCAGCGCTGCTTAAGACTAACTAGGCAATTCACTCCAGCATCAATTCAGGCTTGGTTGATTTTATGATTAAATTGATTCATTGTTTGAATTTATTAATCAGTTCAGTTGGAATAACTGTGCACTCAGGCAGCTGTTGAGATGACAGAAGTGATTTGTTCCATAAAATGTTAATGGCAAGAGTGCAAGTATGAACAATAGTAATAGCTGACATTTATTGAGCACTTATGCTTCAGGCACTGTGCTAAAGACTTAACCTGCGTTATCTTATAATCTTGGCAACAACTTTATTATTATCCCAACTTAACAGGAGGCAAAAATTAATAGCAGAGGTGGAAAGGGTCTTTAGCATTTATCTCTTTGACCATCTCAGTTGACAAAGCTTAGACTCTGAAGTCAGAGTGCCTGAATTTGATTGAGTGGCCTTAGGCAAGTAACTTAATCTTGTTGTGCCTCGGTTTTCTCATCTGTAAATGGAGAAAATAGTAGGCCCTAGCCGATAGATTATTGTGAAGTTTCAACATGAACAGTTCATGTGAGGTACTAAGAGCACAGTGAGTGAGTGAGTGTTAACTGCTTTGATTATTTATTATAGGTGAGGAAAATCCAAGGAGATTAATGCCCAAGGTCACATAGTCGATAAAAGCCCGGTACTCTTTCCATTATACAAACTCTTCTTGCATATAAGTCACATTGTGCCCTCCTTCCTTATCCCCACAAGCTTTCACTAGCTTGGCCCCTTTTATCTTAATCACTTGGCAGCCAACTGCTAGTATGATGAGTGACATCAGCACTTTTGCCTTGGCAAAGTCTGCGATGACTGTCCCATGGAGGCAGCCAATTTCCAGAGCTTTCTGGCTTGGTGACATGTGGAGAATAACCTAGATGATCTCCAAGGTCCCTGTCACTCCCAATGTTCTCAGATGATTTAAACAAAGAAAGCAAAAGCAGGTTTCCCTATTAGGTGAAAGAGAACACATCTTTTGACCCAGTTGTCTGGATCTTAAGGTTTTTGTTTTATTTTTTTCTTTCTTTTTTTTTCTTCTTTTTTAGGAGAAAAAATAGTTGAGAAAAAAAAAGACAGAAAAAAAAATTAGTTCACTAGACTAGCAATATCCTGGTGGTCACTTACACAGCACTTTTTATTTGTATGGAGCCTCAGTTACCCACATGTGGGTTAGGGTGGTCCTGATGCCAGGCACTGCCTGAGATACTCATTTTGGTTCACCCTTGTGCTGACCCAAGGTGCTCACATTAGAGTACTTGGTTTTCTTAAGAGGATGCCAACTCACTGAGGGTTCATGTGATTGGATCTGTCTGTTCCTACCTGAAAATTTGAGGACTGAAGAGAAAAATTCTCTTTAACCTCAGCACCAGGAATGGCTGCACAACTCTTGAGCAGCTGATTGGTTTTTAGCTTATAGACACTGAATACATAATTCATAGTATTTTTCTGATCTTGTTGGCTGCTATAGCCAAATTTGCAACCTGTTTCTAGCAATATGGCACGTATTTGGTACACAAAACCTACCCCTGGTGGCTTTTTCATATTTTTTCCTATCGTCGTTTCAATTCTTCAATTATTTTCAGCACTACGCAGGATATAGGATATAAATAATAAAGGTAATCTTTGGTCCCATTTCAGGACCTGGAAAAAGCCCCAGGCATCCCAGTCTATTCAGTTTTCTCCAAAGGGCTTAGGTCTTCTCATTTTTTAATTGCATAAAAAATATAAATTGTGGACACCACAGATGCTATTGTTCCCTGTGGTGTGGTGAAGTGTTGCACATCATGTTGTTCTATAGGAGAGGGGTAAGACAAAAAGGTACTGGTTATAAAAAAGAAAAAGGCAAAAGGGGGATCCAAAATATAAAGGAAAGAATTAGAATTGAGGGGGTTAGCTTGGAGACACTGGAGATAAATTTGCCTGCATGACTGTTTTTCCATGAGCCAATCTTCAGCACTCATCAGCTCCATCTGGCACAGGTACCCAGGGAGGCCTTCTGCAGTGCAAGTTTTAAAATCTACTTTAAGCTTTCTATGGCAGTAATTCTCAAGCTATTTGCATACAGATCACTGTAATTCTTATCAAAATTATTTTGATTCAGTAGATCTTGGATGGGGCCTAAGATTCTGCATTTTTAACAAGGTTCCAGGTGATGGAGATGCTATCAGTTCAAGATCCACACTTTGAATATCGAGAATCTACAGGTCTTATATGGCAGCAGTTGGCAATAGGGGATTTCTGGACTCACAATCTTCTGGGTCCAAGCCATCTTTTCCAGTCTTGCTAGTGAAGATCTTGAGGCTTAAAGTCAGCATTACTTGGATTTTCATACACAGATGATCATAATGTAAAATAGTGCAGCCACTTTGGAAAACAGCCTGCCAGTTCCTCAGAATGTTAAACATAGAGCTATCATATGACCCAGCAGTTCTACTCCTAGGGATATACCTAGGAGTAATGAAAGCATATGTTTCTGAATAAACCTGTACACAAATGCTTACAGCTGCATTAATTCATAATAGCCCAAAAGTGGGAATAGCCCAAATGTCCACAAACTGATGAATGGATAAAACTGTGGGTTATCCATACCAGAGAATATTTTTCAACAATAAAAAGGAATGAATTACTGATAGATGCCACAACATGGATGAATCCTGAAAACACTATGCTAAGTGAAAGAAGCCAGTCATAAACAGCCAGGTGTTGTATGATTCAATTTATGTGAAATACCCAGAACAGGCAAATCTATAGAGACAGAAAGGAAATTAATGGTTGCCAGGGGCTCGAGGGAGGTGGAATGGGGAGTGACTGCAAATGTGCACAAGGTTTTTTTTAGGGATGATGAGAATGTTCTAAAATTAGATTGTAGTGATGGTTGCACACCTCTATAAATATTAAAAACCACTGAATTATACACTTAAAGTGGGTGAATTTTATGTGTGAATTGTATCTCAAAGCTGGTAAAAGTCTTGTAGAGGTAGAGGGGTACAGAGTAGATCTTAAGAAAGCCCTGCATCCACTGCCTTCTATCCAAGCAGTAGTTCTCTGCCCTATCTGGGGGTTCATGCTTCCCCTTCTCCTTGTTGGGAAACCCTATGCCTCATTATATGCTCTCTCAGGCCTTGGTGATGTATCTATATTTAAAGCAGTCTCACCCAGATTTTTTGAGTGTGCTAGAATATTGGGTTATTAAAAATAGGCTGTGAAACCTCAGAAAAATTTGAAAATTTTAATGCTCCAATTTTAATTTCTAATTAAATGAACACTTCATCTGATGTTGCAACAGAGCTCACCCTTCGTACTGTCAGTAGTGTTGTGACAACAAGGCTGAGTTAGAAAAGTTATGGAAGCTCAGGTCAATTTACTTTTCCTGTTTTGCTTATAAGACCTCAGTTCCCACTTAAAGTCCATAAATATCTGCAAAACCAAACCAGTGAGAACATTGCTCAAACTTTGCTTTTAGAAGAACAATAATTTTCTTTCATGTAATAAATACCGGCATTTCCTCTTCTGTATCTATTCTCAAAAAGCTGATGCTATATTATTTACTGATAAATAAAATTTGGAAGTCTGCATCAGACCTAGTGGATATCAATATCAATACCATTAACTTAAAGGTGGATTTTCTGTCATAAATATATATATTTTAAAATGTAAATAAAATTAATAATTTGTGCTTGCAATTTAATGGATTTACCACAATACAAAAATATCCTCAGCTGATGGGGATTTTTTCGACAGTGCTAGCTCTGCATGTGAATGGAGAAGCTCATTCCTTACAGGGTGTGATTGGCAACTGGCCAATTGCCCTCTCCTTTCCCATCTTCTGCCCACCCTTTCCCAACAGTCTCCATTGACCATGACTGAAGTTACACAGTTAAAGGTTTAGTTATTTCACTGGCTTAGTTATTCCTCTACTGATCTTTTTAAAAAATACAAACACCCTTGGGAGAAGCATATTTAACACTTATGAACCACCAATACCTTGGCTAAACAGATTCCTTATCAGATATTTTCACCGTGGTAACTCAGAGCAGCACTTAGCAAAAAGGGAAGCAGAGGTCTGGCACATCCCCCAGGGTCATCATTACTTAGTTCAGAGCCTTAGTTTCTTTATTTACAAAAAGAGAACAATGGGCCAGGCTCACAGGCTCATGTCTATAATACCAGGACTTTGGGAAGCTGAAGGAGAAGGATCATTTAAGCCTAGGAATTTGAGACCAGCCTGGGCAACATAGTAAGACCCTGTCTCTACAAAACAAATCTTTACAAAATGAGCTGTGTGTGGTGATGTACACCTGTAGTCCTAGTAATTTAGGAGGCTGAGGCAGGAGAATCACTTGAGCCCACAAATTCTCTAGGCTGCAGTCAGTCATGATCGTGTCATTGCACTCCAGCCTGGGTGATAGAGCAAGGCTCTGTCTCAAACAAAACAAAACAAAAGTCCCAGATATAAAAATGTTTAATAAAATTTAAGCACATCCAATTTGACATTATATGAAAAGAATAGTACTTTATAACAAAGTCAGGCTTACAAGCAGCTTGCTCTCTAAAAACAGCCTTCTTCCTTCCCGATAGATTGTAAGTCTGTGTTTGTAAAGTCATGATTCTCTGTGAGAAGATGAATTGTATGCGTGACTATTTTACTCTTGGTTACTACTGCATCTATCAGCTTGGGGAGAAATGTGTTAGAGACAAAATAAAATGGTTTTAATCTTAAAAGAAAAGAAAAGAGAGAATAATGGTGGTGGTAACATCTGCCTTGCCAGCCTCCCAGGTAGAATCACAGGTGGTGAGTCAGACGACTGTGAGTTTATAAACATGCAACACAGCAGCATTTGATGAACCTTCATGATGTGCTGGACGCTGTTTAGGGACCCAAATAGACCATTTCACTGCAACTGCATGCAGATCTGAAAGGTCCTATTTTCTACATGCTTCCTGTGGAAAACACAAAATGGGTTAGATTTTTTCCCCAATCTCTTGTAAAAATTTTCAATCGGATATAGAAGTTGAAAGAAATTGACAGTGAGCACACCTATATCTACCACCTAGATTCTACAATTAACATCTTACAATATTTGTTTTATCATACTTCTCTCCATCTATTTAGGATTAAAAAAATTGTTTTTCATCTTTTTGCCTTATGTGATACTTATTAAGATAATTTATTCAACATCAACATGTTCAAAGAAGGAAACCAAATAAGGCTTTTTGCATGGGTGAGGGCATCCCACTTGGGTCTATTATGTCTAATAAAAACCTTAACTGCCAATTCTCCTCACCATCTTCCAAAACAAAAAATGTGCAGTTTCATATTTAGGTAAGAACCCAAAGGAAGGAAACAGGAGGATTGCTTTTGCTTTTGTTTTTGTTTAAGCACCATTGACATGAAGAGACAGGGAGAATGTATTTTTTTTTTCAAAAACAAAGAAAAAAGAAAGAGAAAGACTGAGTTGTTATTAAAAGCCCTAAGATAGGCTGGGTGCAGTAGCTCATGCCTGTAATCCCAGCACTTTGGGAGGCCGAGGCGGGCGGATCACCTGAGGTCAGGAGTTCGAGACCAGCCTGACCAACATGGAGAAACCCCGTCTCTACTAAAAATATAAAATTAGCCAGGCGTGGTGGTATCTGCCTGTAATCCCAGCTACTCAGGAGGTTGAGGCAGGAGAATTGCTTAAACCTGGGAGGCAGAGGTTGCAGTGAGCCAAGATCACGCCTGGGCAACAAGAGTGAAACTCCAACTCAAAATAAACTCAAATAAATAAATAAATAAATAAATAAATGAATAAAATAAAAGTAAAAAATAAAAGCCCTAAAATAAAACAAATACTATTAAAAAAGTTTAAACAGCTCTCATTGCTGGTTTCGGTTGTGTACTGTATACCTGAAGAAATGCCCAAGGAAGAAGATATGATCTTAAAATCAAATAAAGACTCGTCTCCCTGAGGGGCCAAAGGTTTCTGTATCAAAGGCAGAGAAGGCACTGGAATACTATAATCTGGAATAGAAGCTTTTTGGAAGATAATAATAAACATCTTGCAATAGTACTGAATTGCATGTTCCAAATATAGTCATTCAAGTATCCTTTCACTGTACTTGCCTCAGCATATTAATAGTTTTCTTTAAACCAACTTGTCTTTTACTTATATATATATGTTTTAAAAAGAGATCTTATATCATAAGTAGAAAACCAGGAGTATTTGCCATAAACAGAAACTAACTTTGAAAATTAGTGCCATGCAAACCAAACAATGTTGTTAACTTTTAGCTCCAACCTGGGGCTTGACAAAAGCTCTGAACCTGGGCCTGTTCTCTGTTAAAAAAAGAAAAATAGCAAGATAGGCAAGAATTAGAGAACTGTTAAAACACTCAAGTGGAAACTCTTCTTGATTTAATTAGAAGGACTGAAAGATATTTTAAAAGAATAAATTTCTTAGTATGTGATTCAGGGTAATATAAAACCAAGTCCTTGTACTATTTTGTGTACCATCATGGTATACAACCCAGACTGGGTTTCCATCTCAAGAAGCAAGAAAAAGAAATACAAATGAAACAGACCAAAAAACAAAAAGACTGGAAATAAAGAAAAAAAGAAAAATCGATGAAATAGAAATGGAGGTAGAAACAAAATAGGAATAACACAAAAAATTGTTTTAGTGGGAAGATGAATAAAATTGGTAAATTCTGACTATACAATTAAGAAAAAAAACTGATGCAAGAGGAAATAGGAAAAATAAGTAATCCTATATTGATTTTAAAAACTGAATCGGTAATTAAAAGCCTGCCCCACCCCAGAAAACAGAACAAAACTGTATGCTCGGATGGCTTTGTTGATAAATTTTTCTGAATACTTAAGGGAAAATTAATATACCTATCAAGAAGAATGAGGAAACAATTCCAAATTTGGGGGGTTTATGAGGCCAGCATAATTCTAATATCAAAAACCGCCAAAGACATTCTAAGAAAGGACTATTATAGGCCACTATGTTTTAAGAGTAAAGACATTACAATCCCAAACAAGATAACATTAATACATTGAATCTATTGATAAAGAAATGCGATTATACATTGACCAAGTGAAGTTTTAAGAAACTACAAAACTTATTTATTATTCAAAAATTGATCAAAGTAGTTCACCAAATTAACAAAATAAAAGAGAAAAATCATAGTATCACTTCAATAAATGCAGAAAAAGCATTTGCCAAAATTCAAGTTATACATGATAAAAGCTCTTAGTAAACTAGGATAAGACGGGAACTTCCTTAATCCGATCAAGAGTACCTGTAAAATTCTTAATGTTAACATTACATAAATGGTAAAATATTGATCTCCTTACCCCCAAGGCCGAAAATAAGACAAGAATGCCCACTATCACCACTGGTATTAAGCCTTATGTCGGAGGAACTAGCTAGTTCATTAAGACAAGAAAAATATACATATAAAGGTTGGAAATGAAGAAGTGACACTGTTTTTAATCAGACAATATAGTGGAATGTACACAGATTTATCGAGTAACCTTGCTAAATTGAATTATTCAATAGTGTGAAGATGTCAATTCTTCCCAAATTGACCTACAGATTCAATGAAATTCCAATCACAATTCTAGTAGATTTTTTTGTGGAAATTCACAATATTTTTATGGAAATGCAAATGGCCTAGAATAATCAAGACAGCCCTGAAGAAAAACACAAAGTTGAAGGATTTACACAACCAAATTTCAAGATTTGCTATAAAGCTACAGTGATTCATACAGTGGTACTGGCCTGAGGACAGGCAAATACATCAACAAAATAAACTAGAAAGCCTAGAAATATACCCACATACATACAGTTACTTGATATGCAATAACAACACAAAGGCAAAAGTAGAATCTTTTCAGTAATGGTTTTATAGCAATTGTATATCCATATAGAAAAAAGAACTTTGCCTTCTACATCAGACACAAAATATTATTTTGAGATTGATAGTAAAAATCACATGTGAAGGATGAAAAAATAAAGCTTCTAGAAGAAACAGAATAATATCTTCATGAACTTGGATTAAGCAGAGATTAAATAGGACCCAAAAAGCACTAACTGTAAAACGTCAATTAATTGGACATCACTAAAATTAAGAACTTCTACTTATCAAAAGTCAGACACCATTAAAGGAGTGAAAAGGCAAGCCATAGCCTGAGAGAAAATATTTGGAATACATGCATCCAACAAAAGACTTACATCCAGAATGTATAAAGAATTCCTATAAATCAGTAAGAAAAAAGACCAACACCTAAATAATAAATGAGCAAATAAATTAGTTGGTGTGGTGTCACACAAGCACCTGTAGTTCTAACTACTCGGGAGTCAGAGGCAAGAGGATCACTTGAGCCAGGAGTTTTAGGCTGTAGTGAGCTATGACTGTTCCACTGCACTCCAGCCTGGGCAACAGAGTAAGATCCTGTCTCTAAAAATGAAGAAACAAGAAAGGTCAAAAGACAAGAATAGACACATGGCAAAGGAGGATATTCAAATACCTAACTGTCTAATAAAGCTATGGGAAAGTACTTAACATTATTACTCATAAGGGAAATAGAAATTAAAACCACAATGAAATAACACTATATACTCATCAGAATGGCTAAATTTAAAGACTGATGATACAAACTACTGATTAAGATATCAAGCAACTGAAACTCTCATATTGATGGTGACAGTATAAATGCCTACAAGTCCTGGGAAGTTGTTTGGCATTATATAGCAATGTTAATACATAACTATCTTTTGACTCTACGATCCCACTCTTAAGTGTATATCCAAGAGAAATAAAGCCTGTGTGTACTAGAAGACATGTACAAGAATGTTCATAGCAGCTTTCTTCATAATAACCAAAAATTGGGAACAAATCAAATGTCCACCAACAGAAGAACAGGTAAATAAATCCTGGCGTATTTATACAATGAAATACTACACAGTAATGAAAAATACACAGAATGACATATGTGACTCTCACAAATATTAAACTTAGCAAAAGAACCCAGACACAATAGAGTACATACTCTATCATGTCATTTATATGAAAGTCAAGAAGAGGAAAATGGTGTAGTTCATTTCATCGCAATTCATCTCAAATGTACACAAATGTTACATGTATAGAGTACATAAAAATAAGAGAATCTCTGTTCTTTTAGTAAATAGACATTATCAAAAGGATCAATTCCATTAGCCCTTCTGAATGCCTGTCTTATAATCTAATCACTGTTTAGCTGGGAAGACTGGGTAGGAGCATGATGTTCTTGGAAATTTATAAAAAAAAAAAAAAAAAAAAAAAAAAAAAAAAAGCCCTCAGCAGTACATTACATATCAGATCCTTGTGTGAAATAATGTTTTAAGATAACCACTGGGTGCCCACCCCAAGCCAGGATTTTCCTGCAGCTCTTCCTCCCACTCCAGCTTGTGGGGAGTTCAGTGCACTTTGTCTCAGGGTAGGAACTACACAGCAGAGAAGGAGAGAAGCTGTTTTAGGTCTAAATGCCTTAAGCCACAGCAGGACCAGAAAGAGCACAGGATATAGGACAAAAGATTTCAAAGAACACATAATGGCTCAGAGCCAGTTTTACCCACCCTCCAAACTAACTCTACATAATTCCTGGATTAATGGCAGAAGAGGACTGGAGGGAAGTATAAAAAGCTGGGACCCTGAAGAGGTCCCCCTACCGTTCTCCCACCTCCTACACTCTCTCCCTCTCACCCCTTCCCTGCCTTCCGTGGGGGTGGAAGGAGGAGTGACAGAAACCCAACTAGGTTTGAGGAATCTACGTGCAGAGGGCATCTATTCTTGCTTTCCAAGCAGAATCTGGGGTGTGGTAAGATTCCCCGGTTGATCCTGCACTAGCAGGACACAGGGGTGACCAGTAAAGATGGTTCTATGGGGTGTCCCAGATGAGGGACCTAAAGCAACCTCATAGAATTCCCGCATGCTCGCAAGCAGAGATGGGAGATACATGGAAAAGTAGACAAAAAAGTTGGCTTAGAGAATAAAATGAGCCACACTTGGGGAGGCCCAGATGTCAGAAGTGGGGATGGATAACAGCACACCTATGGACTGAACAGTAAAGAAAATGCTGTGAATCTTAGCAGATGCCAGCCTCACAGATGATTCCCAAGAGCCAGATGTCCTTTCCCAAAGCTGTGACATAAGCCTCCTGGAACCTAGCCACAAACTCAGGGAGAAAAGGGAACCCTGAATTGGCTGAGATTAAGTTTCTGCCACCAGACAGGATGAAAGCTAAAATATGAATTCAGTTGTCAAAGAAAAACAAAGAAAAGTATTTCTACCCCAATCAGGAATGTATCCTGGGGTTTCTACACCTTATGCTTTTCTAGAGTGTGAGTGTTTGGGCTGTGGGTACTCCAATCGTCTGCTCATCCTGCTCTCATAAGCAGCGCGACAAGGCTATATGGAGACTCTGGATTTCCCTGTGCAAAACCCATTCTACTTCCAGCTATAAGGCAGTGTGAAGCAGCAGAAGAATGGGGGAGGTGGCCTCATTCACTTTTAGAATATGTGACAGAAAATTTATATACATATGCACATTCTCAGATTTCCTCTCCAAGCTCGTTCAAGTGGATTCTGCCTTTGCTTGTTCAATATTAACCATTTTAGTGCCACCCGTAAGAGAATTCTGCCTTTGCCAGAGAGGGTCTCCTGAGGTTTGTCTACAGAAGAATTGAGAGGGCCAGGGAAAAGGTAGAAGAAGATGAAGGAAGTACCATTATAATCTTGGGGAAAGAGAGATGGGGGTGGGGGGTTGCATGTGTTCAAGGTGTGAATGAAGTACCCAAACACTGATGGCTGCAATTTCAATTCATAGTCAGAGTTTTTAATAGTAAGCAACAGCACACCATCCACTCTGGTGGATTTAAACTGAACTGTCAAAAGGGTTTTGAGTAGCTCATAGAAATGGCAAGAAAGCAGGAGAACTGGGTTTGGAGCAATCTATGTCCAGAATGATCCTAAAACCTCACCCCAGGACTTCTCTGGGAAGGATGCTGCCAGTACTGCCACTTGGCCCACTGAGTTACAACATTATCACAGGGCTCCTCTCAGGTCTGCTGCTTTCCTTCACTAACTTTGGTTCCAAGTGTGGAGCAGGTGTGTCTGAGAGGCTAAGCCTAGGTCATTTGCCTGAGATCTGGGAACATGTGTAATTGTTATTTTTCAGCTTCTGTGGTGTGTGGTGGTGTAAGATACAAAAGAAGGGAGAATGTCCCCAAACATCAGATGAGGTCATGGGCAAGAAAGTCAGAAAGATGGCTCTTGTCTATCACTGAGGCTAACAGCCTCATAAACCTGTGGGCACAAGTTTGTTCTTTAGTATTTGTTTAATGCCGATTCCATGTTCCTTTCCCTGCACTACTGAGTCACAATCTAGGAGAAAGGGGTCCTGAAACTGGCATTTTAAAAACCAGCACTTCAAATGATTTTTATGTGCCTCAAGCTTTTATATATACCATCATCAGCCCATGGGTATAGCTAACAATCACTCTAAAAATCACCATATTTTGAAAGCATTCACATCCTGGGGAATAAAGTATAACTCTCTATAGGTGGTTGTAGAGTCTATGGCTTTAGAGTGTATTGGATTAGTTCCAATTTTACCCTGTATAAAGTTCTGCATATTTAGAAAAGTTGCTTTTTCTCTGATATGGCTTGAATCTATCTCCTAAAGTTCATGTGTTGGAAATTTAACCTCCAATGCAACAGTGTTGGGAAGTGGGACCTTTAAAAGGTGATTAGGTCATGAAGGCTCTGTGCTCATGAATGGATTAATGTCATTATCTAAGGAGTGGGTTTGTTATCATGAGAGTGAGTGTTATAAAAGTGAGTTCATTCTTGCTTTCTCTCTTTCTCTTTTGCCCTGTCTCACCCTCTTTCATTTTGCCATGGGATGATGCAGCAAGAAGGCCCTCACCAGATGCCAGTACCATGATCGTGGACTTTTCAACTTCCAAAATTGTGAGAAATAAAGTTATTTCCTTTATAAATTACCCAGTCTGTGATATTCTATTACAGCAATACAAAACAGACTAAGACAATCTGAACCTTAGTTACACCACCTGTAAAATGGGATAACAATAATATAAACCAATTAAGGAAGGATAGGCTATGCTGCTGAAACAAACAGCTTGAAGTCTTGATGGCTTAACATAGTAAAGGTTTATCTCTTTTTAATAAATTGTTTTTAGAGTAGCTTTAGGTTCAAAGCAAAATTTAGTAGAAGGTACAGAGGTTTCCTAACAACCCTGGCCCTGAACATGCATAGGCTTCCCAATTATCAACATCTCACCAGAATGGTACCTTTGTTACAATTGATAAACCTACATTAACACATCATTATCGCCCAGAGTCCATAGTTTACAATATAATTAATTTTTGCTGTAGAACATTCTATGTGTTTGGACAAATGTATAATGACATATACCTACCACTATAGTATCATACAGAGCAGTTTCACTGCCCTAAATACCCTCTGTGGTCCACATGTTTATCTCTCCCTCCTCCCTAACCACTAGCAACCACTGATCTTTTTACTGTCTCCATAGTTTTGCCTTTTCCAGAGTGTCTTATAGCTGGAATTACACAGTATATAGCCTTTTTGGATTGACTTCTTTTCACTTAATAATGTGCATTTAAGTTTCCTTCATGTTTTTTCATGGCTCACATCCTTTTAGCACTGAATAATATTCCATCATTTGGATGTACCACAGTTTATCCTTTCACGTACTGAAGGACATCTTTGTTGCTTCCACGTTGGCAATTATGTATAAAGCTGCTATAAATATCCATGTACAGGTTCTTGAATGGATATAAATTTTCATTTCCTTTGGGTAGATACCAAGCAGCATGATTGCTGGATCATATGGTAAGAGTATGTTTAGTTTTGTAAGAAACTGCTAAACTGTCTTCTAATGTGGCTGTGCCATTTTGCATTTCCAGGAGCAATGAACGAGAGTTCCTGTGGCTCCACAGCCTTGCCAGCATTTGGTGTTATCAATTGTCTGGACTTTGGCCATTCTAGTAGGTGCATTGTGGTATTTAATTATTGTTTTAATTTGTATTTTTCTAATGATATATGATGTATAGCATTTTGCCATATGCTTATTTGGCATCTGTACATCTTCTTTGATGACATGTCTTTGACCCATTTTGTAATTGGGTTGTTTGAGTTCTGATGTTGAGTTTTAAGAGTTCTTTTACATTTTGGATGATAGTCTTTTATCTGTCTTTTGCAACTATAGTCTCCTAGTTTGAGGCTTATCTTCTCATTTTCTTCAATTGTCTTTCACAGAGCAGAAGAAGTTTCAAATGCTAATAATGTCCAGCTTATCTAATTCTTTATTTCATGAATTTTGCCTTCGGTGTTGCAAAGTCATTACCATATCCAAATTCATCTAGATTTTCACCTACATTACATTCTAGGAGTTTTTTATTTTTGCATTTTATATTTAGGTCTATAATTCATTTTCTGTTAATTTTTATAAGAGTGTAAGGTCTTTGTCTAGATTTTTTGCATGTGGATGTCCAATTATTTGAACATCATTTGTTGAAAAGACTGTCTTTTCTCCATTGTATTGTCTTTGCTCCTTTGTCAAAGATCAGTTGACTACATTTATGTGGGTATATCTTTGAGTTCTCCATTCTGTTTCATTGATCTGTTTGTCTATTCTTTGCTAATACCACGTTGTCTTGATCACTGTAGCTTTACAGTAAGTATTTAAAGTCAGTATCGTTTCTCTGACTTTGTTTTTTTCCTTCAATATTGAATTGGCTATTTGGAATCTGTTGCTTCTCCATGTAAATTTTAGAATTAGTTTGTCAATATCCACAAAATAACTTGCTGGGATTTCTATTTCAATCGTGCTGAATCTATGGATCTAGTTGGAAAGAACTGACATCAACATTTTTACAATATTGAGTTTTCCTAGCCATGAACATGAAATATTTCTACATTTACTTAATTCCTCCTTGATTTCTTTCATCAAAGCTTTGCAGTTTTTCTCATATAAGCTTTCCACATATTTTATTAGATTTATACCTAAGTATTTGATTTTGGGGGGTGCTAATATAAATGGTAGTGTGTTTTAGCTTCAAATTCCACTTGTTCATTGTTATTATATAGAAAAACTATTGACTTTTGTCTATTAACCTTGTATTCAGCAAAACTGCTATACTCATTTTTTAGTTCCAGGAGATTTTTTTGTTGATCCTCTAAATTTTCTACATAGCAAATTACATAATCTGTAAACAAAGACAGTTTTATTTCTTTCTTCCTAGTCTTTATACCTTTTATTTTCTTCTCTTGTCTTATTGTATTAGCTAGGACCTCAAGTATGATGTTGAAAAGGAGAGGTGAAAGGGTATATTCTTACCTTGTTCATGATCTTAGCAGGAATCTTTGTTTCCCAGCACTGAATATGATGTTTGCTGTGGGATTTTGTAGATATTCCATATTAAGTTGAGGGAGTTCTCTTCTATTTCTAGATTACTGAGAGTTTTTATAAGTGACTGCTGGATGTTGTCAAATGCTTTACCTGCATCAATTGCTATGTTTGTGTGATTTTTCTTCTTTAGTTTGTTGATGTGATAGATTACATTAATTTATTTTCAAATGCTGAACCAGGCTTGCACACTTGGAATAAATACTCCTTGCTTGTGGTGTATGATTCTTTTTACTGGATTCTATTTGCTAATATATTATTAAGGATTTTTGTATCTATGTTCATGAGAAATACTGGTCTGCAGTTTTGTTTTTTTGCAATGTCTTTGTCTGGTTTTGGTATTGGATAATGCTGGCCTCATAGAATAAGGTGGGAAGTAGTCCCTCTGCTTCTATTTTCTGCAAAATATTGTAGAATTGGTATAATTTATTCCTTAAATTTTTGGTAGAATTTACCAGTGAACCCATCTGGACCTGTTTCTTTCTGTTTTGGAAGGTTAATAATAATAATTATCATTATTATTATTTGAGACAGAGTCTTTGTCCAGGCTGGAGTACAGTAGTGCCATCTTGGCTCACTGCAACCTCTGCATCCCGGATTCAAGTGATTCTCATGCCTCAGCCTCCCAAGTAGCTGGAATTACAGGCATGTGCCACCACTCGCTGCTAATTTTTATATTTTTAGAACAGACAGGGTTTCGCCATATTGCCCAGGTTGGTCTGCAACATGTGGCCTCAGGTGATCTGCCTGCCTCAGCCTCCCAAAGTGCTGGGATTACAGGTGTGAGCCACTGCACCTGACCTGGAAGGTTATTAATTATTGACTCAAATTTTAAATATATATGTATACATATAGACACACATATATTGTTTATGTATATATACACATATACATATAAATACCTATACACACACACACATATATATATATGCCTATTCAGATTGTCTATTTCTTCTTGTGTGTGTATTTTGGCCACTCGAGTCTATCATTGAGTTGGTACATTTAATCTAGGTTATCACATTTATAAGCATAGAGTTGTTCTCATAGTACTTCTTTATTGTCCTTTTAATGTCCATGGGAACTATAATAATATTCCCTCTTTCATTTTTGGTATTAGTAATTTGTATGATCTCTCTTTTTTATTTGTTTTTTTTTTTTTCAAAAAGCTATTTATTTATTTTATTTTATTTTATTTTATTATTTTTTTTTATTATACTTTAAGTTCTAGGGTACATGTGCATAACGTGCAGGTCACATATGTATACATGTGCCATGTTGGTGTGCTGCACCCATCAACTCGTCAGCACCCATCAATTCATCATTTATATCAGGTATAACTCCCCAATGCAATCCCTCCCCCCTCCCCCCTCCCCATGATAGGCCCCAGTGTGTGATGTTCCCCTTCCCGAGTCCAAGTGAGCTCATTGTTCAGTTCCCACCTATGAGTGAGAACATGCGGTGTTTGGTTTTCTCTTCTTGTGATAATTTGCTAAGAATGAGACTTCTCAATTTTGTTCATCTTCTCAAAAAATAAGCTTTCAGTTTTGTTACTTGTCTCACTTGATTTCTTCTTTTCCATTTAATTGATTTCTGCTCTAATTTTTATTTTTCTTTTCTGCTTACTTTGGATTTCTATTGCTCTTCTTTTTCTAGCTCCCTAAAGTGGAAGTTTAGATTATTTATATTAGTTCTTTCTTCTTTTCTAATATATGCCTTCAATGCTATAAATTTTCCTCTAAGCACTGCTTTTGTTGCATCCCACAAATCTTGATGAGTTGTGTTTTCATTTTCATTTACTTCAAAGTATTTTAAAATTTCTCTTGTGATTTCTTCTTTGACCCATGTGTTATTTAGAAGTATGTTGTTTAATCTCTAAGTATTTCAGTATTTTCTATCTATGTTTCTGTTACAGATTTCTAGTTTAATTCTATTGTGCTATGAGAAGACATTGTACAATTTATATTCTTTCATATTTGTTAAATCATGTTTTATGCCCTGAAATGTGGTCTCTCTTAGAAAATGTTCCATGTGAGCTTGAGAAGTATGTGTACTGTGTTGTTGTTGGATGATGTAGTCTACAGAGGCCCTTATATCCATTTGATTGATAGTGTTGTTGAGTTGCACTTGTCCTTGCTGATTTTCTGCCTTTTGGATCTGTCCATTTCCTTTACAGATTGTTCATTATGAGTGTATAGAAATGCAATTGAGTTTTGTTTGTTACTTTGCTGAACTCAGTTATTAGTTCTAACAGCGTTTTTAAGAAATCTTTAGGGCTTTCTACATATAAGATTATATCACCTATGTCAGTGATAATTTTACTTCTTCCTTTCCAGTTTGGATGCCTTTTATTTCTTTTTCTTGCCTAATTGCTCTTGCTGAACTTCCAGTATGCTGTTGAATAGAATGATAAAAGTGGATATACTTCCCTTGTTCCTGATCTTAGAGGAGAAGCTTTAAGTCTTTCATCATTGAGTATGATGTGTATTGTGAATTTTTCACATATGATTTTCATATGTTTAGAATTTTTCATATGTTTCATAATTTTTCCTCCTATTCCTACATTGTGGAATGTTTTTATCAGGAAAGGGTGTTGCATTTTGTCAAGTGCTTTTTCTTCATCAATTGAAATGATCATGTGACCTTTTCTTCATTTTGTTAATGTGGTATACTACATTCTGTGGAAGTCACATCAGCCAAGGGGGAAGGGACTTGCAACAATGCTGGGAAATGCAACAGCAATGGCTTCTTCTTTGTCTGCATCTCTGAGACCAGAAGAGCACCAATCCACGATATTCAAGAACAGAATCCTTTTAGCCCAACCTGGCTTCTGCAAGCTGTTTGCAGGCTGTTCCAGGAACATGTGCACAGCTGCTTGTCCCAGAGCTGAGGCATGGGGGATGGGTAACTGCTCCTCTGCTAAGACCAGAAATTGACTGAAATTAACTGGTATTTACCATCCAAGCCTTCCCCTGAAAGTTTTAAGTCTTTAGTAGACTCCTGCATTCCAAAACCATTACATTAGCCAGATTCTTCCAGTGCCATTGGTGTTTAGGTGAGAAGACACATTCCTGGTGCTTTCTACAGTGCCATCCTGCCATAATTCTCCTCCACAGTTCTATTAGCTTTTTCTCACATATTTCAATTCCCTGCTGTTAGGCACATACTCACTGAGGATTGACGACCCTTTCATCACTTTGTAATTCCTCTCTTTATCCCTGATAACTTTCCTTCGTCTGTAGTCCATTCTGTGTGAAATTAATATATAGCTATTCTTGTTTTCTTTTGATTAATGTTAGTGTGTTGTATCTTTCTTCAACTCTTTAGTTTTTATTCTTAATTGTTCTAACAGCTTGTTCAAAATAATAACAGAAACAATGTATTCATATATACATGTTTATGTATAAGTGAAATGAATAACAATATGATAAAAGGGATGTGAGAGAAGAACTACAAATATTTTGTTACTATAAGGTACTTGCACTACAGAAGTATAGTGTAATTTAAAAGTAGACTTGGATTTGTTATAAATGTCTACTGCAAACTCTAGGGCAACCATAAATAAAAGTAAAAAAAAAAAAAAAAAGAACTATTTGTCCTTGTTTGCAGATGACTTGATTGTATATTTAGAAAACCCCATTGTCTCAGCTGAAAATCTCCTTAAGCTGATAAGCAACTTCAGCAAAGTCTCAGGATACAAAATCAATGTGCCAAAATCAGAAGCATTCTTATACACCAGTAACAGACAAACAGAGAGCCAAATCATGAATGAACTCCCATTCACGTTAGCTTCAAAGAGAATAAAATACCTAGGAATCCAACTTACAAGGGATGTAAAGGACCTCTTCAAGGAGAACTACAAACCACTGTGCAGTGAAATAAAAGAAGACACAAACAAATGGAAGAACATACCATGCTCATGGATAGGAAGAATCAATATTGTGAAAATGGTCATACTGCCCAAGGTAATTTATAGATTCAATGCCATCCTCATTAAGCTACCAATGACTTTCTTCACAGAATTGGAAAAAACTGCTTTAAAGTTCATATGGAACCAAAAAAAGACCCTGCATTGCCAAGACAATCCTAAGCCAAAAGAGTAAAGCTGGAAGCATCACACTAACTGACTTCAAACTACACTACAAGGCTACAGTAACCAAAACAGCATGGTACTGGTACCAAAACAGAGATATAGACCAATGGAACAGAACAGAGCCCTCAGAAATAATACCACACATCTACAGCCATCTGATCTTTGACAAACCTGACAAAAACAAGAAATGGGGAAAGGATTCCCTATTTAATAAATGGTGCTGGGAAAATTGGCTAGACATAAGTAGAAAGCTGAAACTGGATCCTTTCCTTACTCCTTAAACGAAAATTAATTCAAGATGGATTAGAGACTTAAATGTTAGACCTAAAACCATAAAAACCCTAGAAGAAAACCTAGGTAATATCATTCAAGGCATAGGCATGGGCAAGGACTTCATGTCTAAAACACCAAAAGCAATGGAAACAAAAGCCAAAATTGACAAATGGACTCTAATTAAACTGAAGAGCTTCTGCACAGCAAAAGAAACTACCATCAGAGTGAACAGGCAACCTACAGAATGGGAGAAAATTTTTACAATCTACTCATCTGACAAAGGGCTAATATCCAGAACCTACAAAGAACTCAATCAAATTTACAAGAAAAAAACAAACAACCCCATCAAAAAATGGGCAAAGGATATGTACAGACACTTCTCAAAAGAAGACATTCATACAGCCAACAGACACATGAAAAAAGGCTCATCATCACTCACCATCAGAGAAATGCAAATCAAAACCACAATGAGATACCATCTCATACCAGTTAGAATGGCAATCATTAATAAATCAGGAAACAACAGCTGCTGGAGAGGATGTGGAGAAATAGGAACACTTTTACACTGTTGGTGGGACTGTAAACTAGTTCAACCATTATGGAAAACAGTATGGCAATTCCTCAAGGATCTAGAACTAGATGTATCATATGACCCAGCCATCCCACTACTGGGTATATACCCAAAGGATTATAAATCATGCTGCTATAAAGACACATGCACACGTATGTTTATTGCAGCACTATTGGAATAGCAAAGACTTGGAATCAACCCAAATGTCCATCAGTGACAGACTGGATTAAGAAAATGTGGCACATATACACCATGGAATACTATGCAGCCGTTAAAAAGGATGAGTTTGTGTCCTTTGTAGGGACATGGATGCAGCTGGAAACCATCATTCTCAGCAAACTATTGCAAGAACAGAAAACCAAACACCGCATGTTCTCACTCATAGGTGGGAACTGAACAATGAGATCACTTGGACACAGGAAGGGGAACATCATGCACTGGGGCCTATTGTGGGAAGCGGGGAGGGGGGAGGGATAGCATTAGGAGTTATACCTAATGTAAATGACCAGTTAATGGGTGCAGTACACCAACACGGCACATGTATACATATGTAACAAACCTGCACATTGTGCACATGTACCCTAGAACTTAAAGTATAAGAATAAAAAAAAAAATCACCATGCATTTCGATCCCCTAGTACTTTTAAAGCTAGGCTTTTAAAAATAATGTGAAATTCAATTATTTAACTTGTGAAGAACCTTTATTCAAATGGCCATGTATAAAAGGCACTATTAAAAGCACAGTTGCCCAGTGTAAAAAAAAAAAAAAGAACTACAAATGATACGTTGATAAAAAAGATAAAGTGCTCATTAAAACCACAAAAGGCAGAAAAAGTGTAAAAGACAAAAATAAAAGCAAAAATCAAGGGCAACAAATAGAAAACATCACAAATATGTTAGATGTTGATGCAGTTATATCAGTAATGACTGTGAATATCAATCGTGTAAATACACTGCCTTAGACAGTTTGGGGTGCTGTAAAAAATTCTTACATGCAGTAGCTTACAAACAACAGAAATGTATTTCTCACAGTTCCAGAGGCTGTAAGTGTGAGATGAGTGCCCGCGTACTTGGGTCCAAGTGCGGGCCCCCTTTCAGGGTGCAGACTGCCAACTTTTTGTTGTATCTTCACATGACAGAAAGAGAGAAGGAGCACAAAGTGGCTGAAGATAGGTGGCTTTCCTGGGCAGCTATCTTTGAACATTTGAGCTCCTTTAATTGGGCCACGAGTTGGAGTTATTTGCCTTTAGTGTGATGAAGAAGAGAAGGAGAGAGAGAGCAAAAAGCACTGTAGGCTATTGCAAGGCCAGGTTGGAAGGGGTTCATAACTCATGTCTATATTTCATCTGTCAGAAGTCTTTTATATGACCCAATCTGACAGTAAAGGAGGCTGGAAATGCCATGAAACACATGGATTTGGGAGAACACTTATGGTTTTCACCACACCATCTGATAGGACTTATGTGAGAACTAAGTGAGTAACATTTATAAAGCACCCACAAATATTTTATTCTTTTATTTAGATTTTCCTGGTTTTTGTTTTTGTATTTTTTGTATGTTTTTAATGGGGAGGATGATATTCTTTTATAGATCATCCTTTTCAATAACTATGAAGTAGTGAGTCTTACAGGTGTACTATAACAGTCAAACACTTTACCAAATGTTGGGCATCCTTACTATTTTAATTAACACTGTGGTGAATATTTTGTGCTAAATCCTTGCACATCCTCAGCTCTTCCTTTATTAATATGGGTTTTTTTCCATTTCATTTGGCTCTCTGTGTTTGAGCTGGGCATACATAGCAGAGAATGACTGGCTGGTCATGCTGGTCACTTAACCAACCATGCAGATTGGAACTGGTGGAACAGGTTGGGTTTATTGCTGTAAAAACCAGCCAACCATAGCTTTGACTTTTAGAATTATTACCATTCCCTGGAGATTATGCCCCAACTCAAACCTTCTCTGGCATACATATTGCAAGAACTGCCTCATGCATTATCTCATATTCTTAAGAGAATACACTGTCATCTTTGCCTGAGTCAAGAGGAGGCCCTGGCAGCATGGTCTATGTTACTATTTATAAAGCATGTTTTATACATGCTAGAGGGTGCCAAATGTATTAAGTCAATGAGAGTCATTTGCACAATGCATATGGGATCAGGATATAAAATGATTTGAAGTCCTTTTTTGGTACAGAGAATATTTTTATGTTATATAAAATCTACAGATCAGCTTGCAAACAGAATTTTTAAAAATCTGGCAAAAATGTTTTTATAAGGACCATTCCCCTTCTCTTGGATCTTTTTTTAATACTCACTTTTGATTAAATAGGGTTCAGACAGCGGTTAGTAAAACCCTTAAATGATTGTGCCACCAACCACTATTTTAAAAACATCTCAGCTCCTTGGTTGCCTACATTGCCTACACAGGACAGAGTCCCAACCCTTTAGCACTTACAGTTTCTGTATCCTTTCAAGTCTGGTCCCAAACCTCCCTTTGCAACTTTATATCTGTCTGTCAATCCTTTCTTAGTGCCCACTATGGATTATAACACTTTACATCACGACTGGTTTAAAATCTATCTTTCCCTCTCTATAACTTCTTTTTTTTTTTTTATTAACCATAATAGCCTGTCCCTCTCCTCTGCCTACATCTAAGAACCTAATACCTGAAATACAGTAAGTAATCAACAAATGTTTGCTACTCATAATAGCTAACAAGATAAGAATGGCTAGCATTACTATGTTCTAAGACCTTTGCTTATGTTATCTCATTTAATCCTCACAAGTTTGTGAGAGTGACACTATTATTATTCCCATTTTATAGATGAGGAAACTAAGGCACAGAGGTTAATTAACTTGGCCAAGATTCTAACAACAAATGACAGAACTGGGATTTGAACCTAGGAAGTAGTAAAGCTCCAAAATCCTGGTTCTTAACCTACACTAAGTGAAATTCATTGCAAAATGACAAGTATTCACCACGTCATTGGGACAGAGACCACATGTAGGGGAGCAGTATAGCTTTTTTGATAGATGCACAGCTCCACAGATGGACTATTTTGGTTTAAATTCTGTTTTTACAATGAGCAGCTTTGTGAGTTTGGAAAATTTAAATTTTACTTAAATTTTCTAAGCCTTGTTTCCCCATGCATTAAGTGTGGAGAATAGCAGCCCCAATCTGATAAGATCATAGTGAACATTAAATAACATAATCTTTATGAAGCCTGAAGGATAGTGCCTAGCATATCATAAGAGCTCAATCAATACTGTATACATATAGATATTATTACCAGCTCAAAGACCTGAATTTATTGCTTTTTGCTGTCTTGGAGTGAATATTCCAAATGCTTTGGCAAACAGGTCATTCGTTCCCCAGTCCCCTGCTTCATGTGCAAATCTGTGCATGTGTGTATATTGGTCACACAGCGGGTGACATGAACATGGAATTACAAGATTCCTAATTCAACTAGATGGCCTTCCAAAGTGCATTCTGCACTAGTTATATTTGTTAGGGCTTTTCAGGGAATCAATAAACAGTGCTTCAGTGTCACAACACAACAGCTCTTGGAGACCTTCTGGTTCCAACATTGCATGAATCGAAGATCAAGGCCTCTCCTAGCCCTTAGGCAGTCATGAGAATTTATAATTAGAGAAAAGATTGGAGCTCCATCCAGAATCTAGAAAAACACTCTCCCTTCAACTGATCCACTATGACACCAGCACCCAGCATCCAGCCCACAAGCCTGGCTAAGCTTGACTTTCCAGAGACTAAACTCTCATTGGGTTCTTCTCCTATCAGGAGGGAGCTGGATGGGATTTACCCATGACCTCATATGTACTCTTGTTATATTTCTTGTGGGTCCAGGCAGCTGTGCCCTGAAAATACAGCTCTGACTAGAGGAAATATGATCTCTTTTCTTTCATCACCAATGCTCCAAGCTAAAGCTGAAGGTAAACTGAACTTCTGAAAAGGAAAAGAAGAAATCATCCAGCCCAATTCAGAAGAATGCTGGGAGAGAGAGAAAGGCAGAGTAAACAGTTTTTAAAGATGAGGCAGCAATAGACCATGGCAATGATCACAGTGGATAAATGCAGAGCCCCCAGCCTACGCAGATGGGGAGCTCACCTCCTCCACCCCCAAATGCAGGCAGGACAATTGCTAAACAGCCTTAAATTCAGTCTGATACTAGTCAGGCTCTACTGATGAGAAAGGGCTTGGAGTATATCTTAAGCTGCCTGGGGTCATGTGAGTCAGCTGTACTTTCGGAGGAAGTGGTCACTGGGAGGGGAATATAGAATCATAGATGTTAGTGTTGGAAGGAATTTACTCAGTTCTGCCCCCTCATTTTGCCTGGGGAGGAACCAAGGGTTATATCAGAGTGAGTCCACTTGCCCAACATCACAAAGTGAATTTAGGGCAGAGCATGACTGTTAGTCCATCGTCCTATTCTGTCCCTTTCCTCCTGACACTTACCCCTTCTGCAACTCATGTGTGGCCCTTCCATCCTACCCTCTAGTCAAGCCTTTAATATAACGCAGGCTGCATATTGGAGCTGTGCCACCCCGGTGTGCTGCAGAGTGGAGGAGAACACGTGACGGCATTACATAGGAAATGTCATGGCGTCTGTTTTTCCTCCCACTTGTGGAAATTAACTTCATTTTGGATCCCATATATGGGGTTAATTTTCCACCCAAAGGAGAGACTACAGAGCTCCCAGATCAAAGACAAGAACTGAGGGCTACATCACTCAGGGAGATTTTCCTAAGCAAGCAGACGGAAGTGCCAAATATGTTTCCAAACACTGGACACAGTCATTCTTTTGTTACATGTGACTAATGCTTATCAACATTTTCTTAGCAAGAAAAGAAAGAGAATCAATGTCAGAATGCTTCTAGTAACTTTTATCGAGTACTTATTGTTTGCCAGGTAGTTTTATTTCATCCTCAACAACACCATTTAAGGAAAAAAAAAAAAAAAAAAAAAGGAAATAGAAGCACAAAGGGGTTAAGTAACTTTCCCAAAGCCATGCAATTAGTAGTCTGATTCCAGGACTTGACTCTTCATCACGCTTTCAAGTCTCTTGTAAGACTGCATATAATTCTTGCTTTAAAGCATGGGTTTAGTCATTCTCTTCAAATTTCTATTCACTTCGTGAAGTCTTAAGTAAAGAACCCTTCTTGTTATTATTGTTGATCAATAGCTGAACCAAATCTAACAGTTCAGATGCTGGTGTTCTATTGATTTGCAGTTCTCACAAAATGTTCCTTTGACAAGACTTCTTTCTGTTTAAATGTGCTACAGGCTATGTAACCAATGCTAGCATGTTGGTATATTTCCTTCCGGTCATTTTCTTTTTTTTCTAATGTGATAAAAACCATAACCACATTCAATTTCTTGACTGCTCCTTTACCATTTTTTAATGAATAAATAAATAAATAACGTTTCATTGAGTAGCTCTTTCATTATGAGCTTATGATGATACAATAGTAGGGCACATAAAACCTTCTGATGAGATGTTTGGGCTGTTTCAAAATTCCTTATGTCATCCACAACTGCAATACATTATTATTTATTTACTAGATATACTTTATTCCAGGTTAACAGAGATTTTATTCTCTGAAGGAGGCTCAAAGCAGCGTTTGTGTGTTTATGAGTTCAGGTGGGAAGAGTCGAAGGAATGCATCTGGGTCATGAGCCAACCCAGAAGTCTCAGTAAGTTCAGTGAGCAACATGAAAGGCCTG
The DNA here is from genome assembly GCF_002776525.5 of Piliocolobus tephrosceles. Classification (NCBI taxonomy): domain Eukaryota; kingdom Metazoa; phylum Chordata; class Mammalia; order Primates; family Cercopithecidae; genus Piliocolobus; species Piliocolobus tephrosceles. Next base: position 172,664,944 of record NC_045435.1, on the reverse strand, counting down.
CATACGTCAGAAGCAGCAACAGAAGCAGTTGCCACACCAACCAAGAGAATACGTTCAAGAAATTTCAGAAACCCGAAACATCACTAGGTCTCAATGTCCCAAGTAAAGAGAAAGCTTTCATATTTCAGGAACACTGACTACTAATCCACACGGAAGCAGTTTTTCTGGAAGTGAGATAACAGTTGTGTTTTCCAGATTACTCAGGGCATCCTTAGCTCTTTGTGATCAACAAAGTTGACAGCATGCATGCCCATCCACACAATCCAGAAGTGATCACTTTCGGCTCATTCATGTAACAGAGGTGGGAGACCTTGGGATGATGAGGCAGAAAGGCCCAGGTTAGGATCTCAGCTTTACCCCTTCCAGCAATATGACTGTTAGTTAATATGACTATTTCTCAGTTTTCTCACATGTAAAATGGGAATCCCATTTAAGAGAATGAGTAAATAAATGAATTAAAAACATAAAAACAACAAAACATTACATAAATGTCAGCTCTTAGATATCGTTAGAGCATGTAGAAATGCTGACTATTTTATAATCCTTATCCATCTTGGAGGCTTAGGGTGGAAGTGGTTACATAAGTATTTTATACTCATTTAATAGAGTAGTTTGAGATTTTTCAATGGGAGATATTGATAAATGTTTTATTTCCCCTGCTGTAGGAGTCTCTTTCGAGACTCCTATCTCCCTGTCCCTGACCCCCTAGACATCCTAGTGATATTCGAAGTGCGAGCAGTGGTGTCTCCAGAGAACTGAGCAGCTTTTCTGTTGTTTGGCACCAGGAAGGCCCCCTGCCTTCCTGTGGGGTGATACGCTAGCCCATTTTGCCAAGTTACTTATCTACAGGGCGTCTGTAGACATTTGAGCTTGTGCTCCTCCATTCTGGGCAGTCATGATTGAAGCTTGACATTCTCATTTAATTGTTCATCCACACAGTAAATTCAGTTACCAAATTTTTTGGTTCCATTTTTTCAGTTGAGTGTCTCCTTTCTATTCTTACTGCTGCTCCTAAATTCCATCCACATTACCTCTTGCTTTACCTGTTGCTATCACGGATTTGCCCTTCCTGCTTCAAGTTTTCCTTCTTTTAGTCCCTCCTACAGATCACTGGAAGATGGATTATATTCCTAAAATAATGTCACATTTTTGCCTCAAAACAATTTATTGTCTCCATATTCCTTTATGAATTAAATACAAACTATTCCAACATGATAGTTAAGGCCCTTTATACAACATCCATGTAGCAGAAACCAATAATTTGTTCTCTCCCCCTCCTTAATAATAGATACGCTTTCCTTTGCTGAATGTTAGCCAGACACTTGGCTGCTCTGAACAAGGACTGCATTTCCCAGCCTCTGTTTTAGTTACGTATAATCACGTGACTTAATTCTGCCAATGAGATGTGAGTAGAAGTGACATGTGCAACTTCTGGGAAGTGCCTTGTGGAGAAGATTCCTGTCTTTTGCTCTCCCTTCTTCTTCCTGCTGTCTGGAATGCAGAAGTGGTGGCTGCATGAGTCTTAAACTATAAAGTGGAAGCCACATGCTGAGGATGACAGAGCAATGGCATAGCAGGAGCCTGTTCCCTGGCCCCATGTGTCACTGCACCAAACTGGTGTCCACTTGTCTGAAGCAGTAAGACCAAACATCCACACTGAGGTTTGCAGCGGGAGAAAGGAGGGTTTTTATTTGCAGGGCATCAAGCAAGGAGAATCGGGCAGCTCATGAACCTAAATATACTTTGACTCTGCGGTTAATAAATCTTAGCAATTCTGTTTTGCAAATGAGGAAACTAAAGCCCAGAATAAACAGTATTATTTCAGGAAATTGTGCCTCATTACTAGATATTATCTAAAGATTTTCATCATAACCAGTTTCCTGCATCCACAAGGGTCTTATTTCCCCTATAATCATTCAATATTTCTCAAAATATGGTCTGTAAAAGACTATAGACTTAAGATATGGATTCTGGGGCCCTATATTCTATGTCTATGAATTAGACTCTCTGGGAATGGGATTCTGAAATCTACATTACAAATAAACTTCTCCAATGATTTTATACACACTGAAGTCTGGAAACCTCAACTGTACTGTAATTAACAAACATTAATCCAGAAGACCTCAGCACTTGACTAGGCACCAGAAACTCCCATGGAAGTTGAATTGCCCTATTATTGGGCCCCAAATTCTGAGGCAGCAGCTTTGGGGACTACTTCATTCCACTCTCAACTAGAACTCAACCATTCACACGTTTGAAAGTATTGGAACTTCAGAGGACTACACATTTGGATAAAATATTCATATTTTAAATGATCACACAGAGCACTGAATAGTGTGTTCTACTAGGCCATCCTGCTGTGGAAGAAAGTTGGAACACTACATTTAGGTAAGATTTTTCATGGGATTCTGTGTATTTCTCAAAAAACTACCTGAAAAACCTGTTGATCAAGCAAGGCTAAGCTTTTTATCCTATTGCGGAAAGAGAAAACACCACCTTGGCAAAATCTTGGTTGTGTCTCAAAAGGGGAAAGCCAGGGGAGGATATTTATAGTATTTTAGTACCTGGGATGGAAGACTTTTATGACAAGTCTTGCAAGGCAGGAAACTAGGATTGGGGGGAGTTTATAACACAATATCTTTGGGTTGTTGGGCACAGTGAGGAGAGGGTATAGAAGTGAGTATTGGTGAACAAGCTGTTACTCTTGGTAAGTCAGTCATTTAATTGGTTCTCAGTTAGCCTCTGGGAACAAGAATTTCCTGGAGCAAGTAGGTAAGTTATTTGGTCTGGTCCCAGGATTGTTGAACACAGAAGAAAAGTATGTTTGTTTCCATTCTAATTGAAATAAAAAATATTTGTGCTGAAGCTTCAATTATCCCTAAAAGTCTATTTTCTGGAATTTTACTTTCTGCAAGCACTATGGTAGAAATAACATTTGTATTTTATTTAACAGTTTACAGAAAGAAAACACACATTTCATGTTTTTTGATACAACCTGTGAGGTAGTTAAACCAGGTGATTTTAAATGCCCAGTTTACAGGTGAAGAAATTAAAACTCAGAGAAATTATGTAATTTGCCTGAAGAGTAAAGTGCTTTATACAGGACTTGTGTCCTGGTATTCAGACTCCAGTATTCACACCCTTAAACAGTACCACGAATAGGTTTGATTATGTCACAATATGTTTTGTTGTTATTGTTGTTGTTTTTTTTTTTTAATGTTGCAGAATCTGGGGAGAGTTCTTTAAGCTTGATTAATGTAATTTGGTTATAGGAATGCCAAAAGGAATTCATTATAACTTGGCCACAACTACAAACTTCCAGAATCATGGACCCTAGAGAAGAAACTATAACTGGCCAAGAATAGAGCAATAATTAGCTAAGTATAAATCAACCAAGAAATAAGAAATAAACGATGACTTCCTGAGTGCAAAAGGCACTGTGTAGCACTTTAGTCCTGGTTACTACTAGCTTGTTAATGCAGACAACCTAGAAGCAAGTACTGTGAATTCCAAATTATTAGCTCCTACAAACTGAAATGTGTTTTTTGAGTATGCAAAGGCCCCCAAGGCTGACCAGGAAGTTATAAAGTTTTTCAAGTAGAAACTTACTGGTGGGGCTTAATGAGCCATGTCACTTCCATTAATGAAATGAAATATGCCACATTTCCAAATCTCCCTTTAAATTGCAAATCCATCTAAATGGGTCGTTTCAGATAAAGAAATGCCACAATTTCCCTCTGGATTGGAAAGCACAGTCTATGATGATCTGGGGAAAAAGCCCACAAAGTCAAATAAGGGAATATATCAGAGATATAGTAGATGGAACATACATAATGAACTATATCTTGGACATTGAATGTCCAAACAGATTAAGTAAATATCCACTGCCGCTTGAAGGGAGAAAGAAATAAATTGTCCCATGTGCTTTTCTCAAGCAGGGCTCATACTCTAAATCAGAGTCTCCCAACTCTCATTGTATTTTACAATCACCAGGAAAGCTTTGAAGATTCCTGATATTCAGGCTTTACCCCAGACCAAGTGGGTTTTAAAACTCCCCAGGTGATTCCATTGTGTTGCCAGAATTGAGAACAAGTGGCCTAAATCAGTGGTCCTCAAAGTGCAGTCCCCAGACCAGCAGCATTGCCATCACCTAGAAACTTGTTAGAAATGCAAATTCTCTGACCGGACACCAGCCCCTCTGAATCAGAAATTCTGGGGCTGGGACCTAGCAATCTGCGTTTTAACAAGCCCTCTAGGTGATGCTGGCATATGCTGAAGCACTTTTGAGAAGTACTTCTCTAAATAAAAGGGCAGTGTTCCTCCACCTGCAGCTTAAGGGAGCATAAGCCTGACCTGCCCCAAACACTGCTTAGGACATGTGGTTTTTGTCTGAAGACAGATGCCACTATTGACACAACACCCAGGCCTCTGGCTTTAAAGTAAACTGTGAAGTGCCATGTTATCTATAAAATGTGGAGCTTAAAGGTGGAAGGGAACAACAGAAATCCCTGGCCCCAATTCCAGGGCTGATCTTATGAGGCAGGCTGGTCCCAAATAGTGCACCTACTGGGACCACGGTCAACATTTGGGGTTTGCCTCCCAGCACACCCTTTCTTCTGACTATAGGGCCAGATTTTTGTTGATGAATCCATCCTCTCCCACTTTTAGTCCCCTTGGTGGGTCCCATGAGCGAGGTTGTAAGGTACATGGATGTGCTTTGGTCAAGGAATAGGCCAAGGCGAATATCCAGGCATGCATGACTCAGCAAGTTTGGCAAGCAGGCACACACCTCCGCTTGTTATATAATCTATTTGTGTAAGCTCATACTTTGCTCTAAGTCACAAAGGTATAATTGCCCTGCTAACACTGTACAGGGACTCTTGGGGCTCAGCTAGGTTCAACATGGCTTAACATGGTGGGTGTGCTGGTGTCCAGAGAAAGAGAGAGAGAGCCAAAGTTGTCTGTCTTGCAGACAGACAGAAGGAAGCCACACAGCTCAGTGCGCTGGTGCCCAAAAAGAGACAGCTAAGCTGCTGACCCTGAAGGCAAGGGAGAGTTGGCCAAGCAGCTGCAGGCATGGGGGGCTGTAGGAGCCACAGTGTCAGAGCAAATAGCTGAGATAAAGGTGGACAATGTGAATAAGCTGCTGAGAGAGCTGCTGCTGAATAAAACCACATTCACCTGCCTATGCCCCCACCGAGTGTTCTTTCTACTCATCCACCCACTCCCCTCGGACTTCAGTATGGGCTGGACCCAGACCCCAGGACCTGACAGAGACCAATCGGGGAAAGGCTATGAGGACTGCAGGCCCGCCTTTTTCTCTACTCCATCTCCTGCCATCCTCCTAGGCAACACCAGAATCACACTGGATGGCCATCTGATTCATTGGCCACGAACATTCTGAGTTTCTTCGTTCCCAATGACCTTTCCTTATACTCCATCTCACCCATTCCTGCCCACACATCTTTAAATTCATGAATTCAAGTATCCTTTCTTTGGTCCTCAGCCTTCTCTGTTTTCAGTGTTTTTGCTTGGATACTCTTGTTTCAACTCTTTTTTGACCTCACAAGCCCCTCTCATCTATTGTCCCTCACCTTCTTCCTCTATTGCTCCTCTTAATAAATGAATGCCCCCAGTCAATGGTAGGGAATAAAGAATGCATATGTTTTAGATCTTAAAGCACTCTTCCTGTAATTGTTACTTAAAATTCATCATTCTGTTCAAATCCCTGCCACCCTGCTATGATGGATAAAGTGTCTGCCATCAAAGGCAAAGGTCCCCGTTTGTGCTCTGGTCCCTCTCTCCAACCATCTTCTAAGAAACCTTATGCTACTTGTTATCTGCCCTTATTTTCTCCTACCTTTTCAATCTCATTCTAGCAACTGGGTCCTTCTCATCATCTGTTAAACATGTTCTGACAATTCTGATCTTAAACTGGATTTTTCCCTGTATCTCCTCCATCACTGTTCTCTTCTCACCTTTCTGGCTCTATCTCCCCATGAGATTTGTCTATATTTCCTTTCTCAACTGGTTCACCATTTGTTCCTTAGGACTTTCTGATCTGATTTCTGTCTCTACCACACTAATGTGTCCAATAACATCAGTGTGGTTTAATTTAGTAGACATTCTTCGGTCCTCATTGTCATTGACTTATTAGAAGAATTTGACACACTAACCATGTCCTTCCTCCACTTCCTTCTTTAATACCCCCAACTGTTAACCCCAACTAGAAGATAAACTTCATGAAAACAAAGGCTTTGTCTGACTTGTACCTGCTGTATCTGCATCCTAGAACAGTTCTGGCACGGTTCAATGAACAAATGAATCAATCAACTATGTAAATACTCATTTCATCTTAGTACATGAGGGAAAGTACAACATGAAAAAAAGGATAATAAAGGAATCTAAATTCATATTAGGAAGTGGCTTATGGGTCAGGAAGGCTTCTCCTGGTTTCCATGAGCTACACGCTCTGACTTTTCTTTCTACATGTCTGTCCTCTCATTTCCAATTTCCTTTGCCAGATGCTTTCCCCTTCTCTCTCCCTAATGTTTCATCATTCCTCAAGAATTGTCTCCAGACCCTATTCTCACACTATATTTCCTCTCTAGGTAACTTCATCACTGTCACTGATGCCTTTACAAGACTTCCTAGTTAGATGTCCCCAGTCTAGTCCTTCCTTCTGAGCTCCAGACCCATACAGCCAATATACCCCTGCCTGCCCAATGTCTAACAACCACCTCAAATGCAACATATCCAAAATTAAGACACAAACCAGTGCTTTCCAGTCCTCTATATTTGCTTCTTTTTCATGCTGTCTGTCTTAGCAAGTGATACCACATTATGCCTAGTTACTCATACCTAAAACTTATAAACATGAAGGAAAGTAAATGTGGAAAAGAACACAGTAGAGGGATCTAACCTTATATTACTTTTACTATCTTGGAATCAAGTATAACGATTTTAGACATTTCTGTAACAGGTATACTATGTTTCTTGGGCTCATTCTTTTTTCCCTACATACTAGATATAGGTAATCTCGATTATAGTTCACATGTACAATTTTCTTTTTCAAATGTTTGTTTTAGCTGAAGTTATTAATTGCCTCTTTTTTTGACTCACTAGCTAGGTCTTCTCATACCTCTACTAGCTCTGTAAAACATTTCTAAATACAACACTTTTATTTTATTATGAATTGACAATTTATAATTGTATATATTATGGGTTACAAACTAATATTATGATTTATGAATATAATGTGGAATAATTAAGTCTAGCTAATCAACATATCTGTTACCTCACTTATTATTTTTCCTGTTGAGAACACTTGAAATTTACTCTCAGCAATTTCGAAATGTACAATACACTATTAAATATATTCACCATGTTGTGCAACAGGTCACAAAATAAAACCTCATTCCTTCTGTCTGAAATTTTGTGTCATTTGACCATGATCCCTTTATTTCTCCCACTCTCTAGCCTCCGTAACCACCATGCTACCCTCTGCTTCTGTGAGTTTTCTGTTTTAGATTCCACACATAACTGAGATCTTTCTGTGCCTGGCTTATTTCACTCAGGATAATGTTGTCCAGTTCATCCATGTTGTCACAAATGAGAGAATTCCCTTCTTTTTAAAGGCTCAATAATGTTCCATTGTATATATAAACCGTATTTTCTTTATTCATTTATCTGTTGATGGACACAGATTGATTCCATAACTTGGCTATTATGAATAGTGCCGTAATGAACATGAGAATACAGACATCTCTTTGACAAACTGATTTCAAATATTTTGGGTAAATATCATTTCAGGCATTAAGTGGAATTGCTGGATCGTATGGTAATTCTATATTTAGTTTTTTGAGGACCCTCCATAAAGTTTTCCATAATGGCAGTACTAATTTACATTAACAGTGTAGAAGGGTTCTCTTTTCTCCACATGAACTCATTGTTTTAACTGTATTTTATTTTAAATGTTGAGGTTGAGAAATTTGCCGCCATTCTGATCTCTAACACTTATGTGACATGCTTTTTCTCTGAAAGATTTTGAACTCCTTGATTTAGTTTTGGAGATCTTAAATTTTATGATGATGTGCCTTGATACATATTTTTTGTGCATTTCTGAGACGCTTTCAATCTGGAAACTTAGGTCTTTCAGTTCTGAAAATACTTCCTATATTATTACTATTAGAATTTTATATATTAATATAATTTTCTCTTTACTATTTTTAAATTCTCTCTTTCTGCATCTAAAGTCTTGGGGTTTTCTGCATCATCTCTTTTTCCTCTAAGTTTTGGCTTTCTGTTTAATTTTGATCTCTCTCTTCTATACCAGAGGCTTTTCTTAAAGGCTGATCATCCTTGGATACCATAATTCAGCTTAAGCCATAATGTGTGTTTGGGTGGAACTTGTTGGTGGGTGGGCTTTAGTGTAGGGCAACTGCGAGGCCATCTTGCTTTCTCACAGAGACCTTCATTTGTCAGTTTCTGGGTAATTTCTCTGTGGCAGTTCAGTTTCTCCAGAAAGGATCCTCTGATCTCCTGTCTGGGTATGGTCTACGAGTTTCCTTTGACTTCCTGGAGCTGGTGATTGGGAGTTTCTGTGGTTGTACTTTTCAGTTAGCAGACTCACTTAATTTTCATCTAATTCTGTGCCTTGGTTCCTAAATACAGTACCCTTCTAGCTCAATCTCTCCAGGGACTCTAACTTTTGTCTACTGTGAGGTTACCAGAGGGATAGTCTAGTTGAGATAGTAGGGGGAGGTCCAACTACTGCTTATACAGATCTTCAATTGCAATGTTTACAACCCTGTGCTCTACTTCTGCCTTTAGTGATAATGTATGCCTCCCATTCTGGAGCTTCTTCAGGGTCCCATGTGGTCACCCAGCTTGCTCTTCCTTGGTCTGTCTCTCTACAGGTGCTTAGGTTTCACTCGCATCCACTCTGCTAAGCCTCTTCCCACCTCTTCATTTGCTTTCTATCTTTATACTTGATGGTTCAAAGTCACCAAGGACTTCTGGTTTTATTTAAAATGGAGGTTCGCATTGCTTTGTTTTGTTCTATTCTAGTAATGTAGGGGCAGTTTTTGAAAGAAGAAAGGCAGAAAGAGCTTTGCTTTACTCAGCAATCTTGACACCAGAAGTCCTCACTTCTCCATTTTTGACTTCAGCAACTGGGTTAGATGTATCTGGCATTTGTCAAAATGAAGAAAGCTAAGAATAAAATAGGTTTGGAAAGAACCACCAAATTTTTTTTGGTCATGTTGATTTTAAGATGCCTTTTAGATATTTTAATTGGAGATGCTGAGTAGAAAGTTGGATACAATGAATTTGGAGTTCCGGAAAGAAAGGACATAGACTCTATTTAGAGTCACAGGATCAAATGTGATTACCTAGACAATCTGTGCAGATAGTGGCGGGAAGAAAGTTCAGGCCCAGCATATAAACATCAAGCAAAGAAGGAGATATCAGCAAAGGAGACCGAGAAGGTGCTGTTGGTGAGAGAGGCAGAAAATCCAGTGAGTGCAGTATCTTGGAGGCTTAGAAAGAAAAGTGTTTGAAGGAGTTCAACCATATACTGTAAGAGTGAAATAGGATATAAACAGAGAGGTGGCCATTGCATCTGCCAACACAGAGGTTATTGGTGACCTTGACCAAGCAGCCTCACAGAGTGATGGTATCCAGAGAAGCTTGAAAGGAGTGGCCTGAGAAGAGAATATGAGTGAAGATGTGAGACCACAACTGTAGATGACATGCTCACCAACTCTCCTGCTATGTATGCCTTGTTCATCATTAAATCTTTAGCAACTAGTAACCACACATAAAATATATGTGGATCCACTGAAAGAATGAATCTGCTCCAAGTGTTCCTACAGTGCTAGGATCTTTTCTGAAGCATGTTCTTCCATTGTCTCCCACCCTGGTTTTTCTGCTTAAGGCAGAAAAAACCCTCTTTTGTGCAGACTTACCCCAATCTAATTTTCTTCTTTCCATTAAAACCAATCTCAAAAAGTAAGCAAGCAAGCAAGCAGGGGACCTAATTAAGAGCAAAAAAATATGATTATACCTGAGTAACTTACTAACTCATCTTGGCAAAATAAACAGAGAATTAAAATTCATCTTAGGATGATGGTGCTATTATTTTAAAAAGTCAACTCAAAATTTTTATGATATTTTGATTACATATATCAGTCAAACAATAGTGAAAGAAGAGGGAAAAAACTTGATCTCTAGAAAGAATCCAAGATCAGTCATCTGCATTTTAGTGTGGCTACATGTAAGGGATGACGTGACTAAAGTTGCAGAAAATCCGTGCCAGAGAAACATAATATTAATGGTAATTAGAGTCAGCTCTTCATATATCTTCGGGTTCTGCATCCACAGATTCAACCAGTTGCCAATATGGCCAACCACAGATTGAAAATATTTGGAAAAAAATTTAAGATAATACAACAGAAAAAAATTTAAAAACCCATATAGTATAACAACTGTTATATACAATATTTGCATTATATTAGGTATTGTAAGTAATCTAGAGATGACTTAAAGTATGCATGAAGCTAGGCATAGATTATATGTAAATACTACACCATTTTATATAAGGAACTTGAACATCCACAGATTTTGGTACAGGGAGGGGATGTCATGGGGTGGGGGGAAGGTCACAAATTGGTTTACCCAAACCATTCAAATGCAAAGCAAGTTTGTTTGGCAACAGGAATTGCACCACTCAGCTGAGAACGTTCTGTAGCCTGCTGGACAGAGGCCTTTGGGGCCCGTGAATGGAAACAGGCTTTCTGCTCGAAAGACCAACTCCCATTAGCTATGAAGTCTTGGGCAGTTTCCTTTCCCAACGCATCTAGTATTTTTCCTCACTTTACAAATTAAGACTTTATTTTCTGGATGTCCAACATGTCTCATGTAGCAACTAAGACGTGTTTATGAACCTTTTGGGAATCTCTGGAATTTACATGGAATTCCATTGATAGTGTGATGATATATAAAACAGAATGAACTCTATGTGCTGTGTGGCATGGATAGGCCTGAACCCAGTTACAACTAATTTCTGCATTAATTGAACTTGAATTCAAATAACATATTCCTTTGCCTCACAATACATTAGGTTTCTAAAGATTACAAATGCATCATCAAGATGGCCTAATTCACTCTTGCTCTGTAGACTGGTTGTTTTGGTAAATACCCAGTTTTATCTGTGTTTGCTTTATTCAGTGAGCTAGAGCTTGTTTCTCCTAAGAGAGACCTGATTGAAGGCAGGCAGGAGGGCAGGCTCCCACTACAGACCAGCTGGCTTCCCAGGTCTAAGACCCTCCTATATTCTGTGAGGCACTGTCTTTCATGCTGTTCACAAATTGGTCCAAGAGGCATTCTTGAAGATTAAAATTCACACAGAAACAGCATGTTTGGCTTTCAGAGGATCAGCCATGTCATTTTTATGTCTGCATGAAGGATGGTAACTCAAAATTTTCCAAGCTGGGCCAACTCTGCAAACAAATGACCTGCATGTTGTCAAATCACCAGCTCAGGCCAAGGCGGATACTCACTGTGCCTGGCCCATCCGACTCCCAGCAGTCCTCTCCAGAAAGCTTGTCACAGTTCTGAAAGGTGACATTTTAGCAGTCTGTTTATAAAACTGCCAAAGGAACATTTATCATGAGGTGCAAACAAAACAGGCACAGGAGAGAAATGTTTTGCACCACAATTCCCAGAATTCTGAAACATGTCTCCTAAACACTCTGAGACACCTGTGGTTAACCTGTGTAGTAAGTATCAGAAGCAAGTATCAGAAGAATACATGGACCAGGTGTGGTGGCTCATTCCTGTAATCCCAACACTTTGGGAGACAACGGCGGGAGGATTGCTTGAAGCCAGGAGTTCAAGGCCAGCCTGGGCAACAAAGCAAAACCCTCATTTCTAAACAAATTAGCTGGGCATGGTGGCATGTGCCTGTAGTCCCAACTACTCGGGAGGCTGAGGCAGGAGGATACGCTTGAGCCCAGGAGTTTGAGGCTGCAGTGAGCTGTGATTGCACCACTGTGTGCATCAGGACTCTGTGTATTAGTCAGTTCTCACACTGCTAATAAAGACATACCTGAGACTGGGTAATTTATAAAGAAGAAGAGGCTTAATGGACTCACAGTTCCACATGGCTGATGAGGCCTCACAATCATGGTAGAAGGCAAAGGAGGAGAAAGGCACGTCTTACATGGCTACAGGCAAGAGGGAACTTGTGTAGGGCAAGTCCCCTTTATAAAACCATCAGATCTCATGACACTTATTCACTGTCATGAGAACAGCATTGGAGCCTCCTCCCCACTATAATTCAATTACCTCCCACGGCATCCCTCCTGTGACATATGTGAATTATGGGAGGTACAATTCAAGATGAGATTTGGGTGAGGACACAGTCAAACCATATCACAAAACAAAACAAAACAAAACAAAACACCCATATGTCCTGTAATGTACACACATTCTGAAGTGAAAACAAGCTGGGAAGTCCAGTATGGCTAAGAGTGTCAGAATCCTCCACAACTGTGTTCAAGAAATTATTAAAAGAATATACTGAGGGGACATTTTTCTTATTACAGCAGAGGTGACATGAGTTCAAGAGGTCAAGGAATTGCTGAGTTAAAATATTCTTGACTGACTGTATTAGCCCCTAGCATTATATTAAAATTTGGCAAGCCACTCATGATTGGAAAGCAAAGAGACACTTGCTTCAACCCGATGGTGATAAATCAATCACTCACCAGGAGCAGTAGCCACTGACACACAGACATAAGAGTATTATGCAGTTTTCTTTAGTGATTTACCCAGCTTGCTGTCTGCCTACTTGTTTGAACATCTTTGGGGAAATACTAGAATTGGAAGTTAGTGTACTGAAGAAGCTACCATCAGAACATTATTCACTAAGTGAGAAAACCTGAAAATAATCAGAAAGATCTGGCTGCAGGCATTGATGCCAGACAAATATAGAGCCTGCTTCTCACCTCCCTGGAGGTCACAGGCCAGGCCATCCATGACACATTTGGGAAATTACGGAAATAAACTGACAGACCAAACAGTCTTGTGTTGTACCACTCAAACCCAGAAGGGTGTAGAGCTAAAAGGTGCTCTGAACTCCTCAGGATGCCCCCAACACTAACCTCAGTTACATGTATATGACAGGGGTGTCCAATCTTTTGGTTTCCCTGGGCCACGTTGGAAGAAGTAGAATTGTCTTGGACCACACATAAAATACACTAACGCTAACAATAGCTGATGAGCTAAAAAATAATAATAAAATCACAGAAAACCCTCATAATGTTTTAAGAATATTCATAAATTTGTATTGGGCTGCATTCAAAAGATCTCATAATGTTTTAAGAAAGTTGATACATTTGTGTTGGGCCGCATTCAAAGCGATCCTGGGCCCCATGTGGCCCGTGGGCCGCAAGTTGGACAAGCTTGGTCTATGGACAAGGCATAGACCTTATCTGTCCTAGATCTAGTGCTAGACTAGATACCATTCCATCTCTCTTTGTCCCTCTTTGTCTTCTCCCCCTTCCCTCCCCTCTGTCTCCCCCTTCCCCCTTCCTGCACAGCAGATTGAAATAGAGAAGTAAGGGCTGGGTCAGAGGTAGGTGTTAGACGATTTTCATGGTGTTCTGCAAAAGAATAGAGCAACGTCTTGGCCCCTATCAATTAAAAGGCATTTTGAGGAGCCACTTTCTGGCTGGAGTAGGAGGTGGGTAAGGGACTGAAAGTAAGTCTCACACTGATATATTTGTTTAGGTGACTTCTTCTTTCCTAGGTCACGGGCATCTTGAAGGCAGGAGCCATGTCTTAAGATTGACTTTTAAAACAACATGTATTTTTATTTTCTAATTGTGAAAGAAATACATACTCATTGTAGAAAAAAACTGAAACACATTTTTAAAAATCTCATTTTACACCTAGGTTTTAGAATGGTGTCTGGAACATAACAGGCACTCAATAAAACTGTGTTGGAGAGGGAGGAAGAAGGGAAAGTGACATCAATCTCCTCATTAAAATGCACATAATTCAGCAGTGGTCATGTGGGGGACAGTGAGTCAGGAGGTGCTAAAGATGCACTGTGTGGTGCAGGAGCACAGGTTGCCTGCAGCTCTAGCTGCTGCCTCTAATATCAGAGGTTTATCGGGGGTAGATGTGAATTTACCAGACAACAAGGACCTGGTATTACTTAGCCTGGAAAAAAGAAACCTTGGAAACAATTTAAAATTAGTATGGTAATAGTGTTTCCATTATACAAAGTCATATATGCTTCTGAGAGACAAATGGAAAAATGTGAATGAATCCCCTAGAGTTCCAGTCCTGTTGATATTTTGGCACATTCTCTCCAAGCACGTTTTCTAGATGTTACGCTTTTGTCATTGTTCTTTTCCGTCACTGGGATCATGCTCAATCCATGAGGGGTCATGGCCCATCTGTGGTCATGAAACCTATGTGGTGGGTCTAACTAGCATGGAAAAAAACAAACTGGAAGAGCATATAAAATGCTAAAATGTACTGTCCCCAGGATAGGCAAGCATTGTCTCATGCAACCTTTGTTTCAGTGATAAAATATGTATGGGTGTCCTGGGTCAAGATGCAAAAACAACCATTTACCCTGGTTGTGGTCAAAAGATTTGAGAAACAGTGTACAATATTTCTTTCTGCTTGTTCCCCTGACTAATTTAATTTAAAAAATGCTTATGTACTATTGCATTTTAATGACAATATCATTATTAGTAGTCTAATAAGTCATTAAGTTGATGTACTGTAACTTACCTAACACTTCCCCTGTTGCTGGGCACTTATTTCATTTCACAATTATAAATAATATGGAAATAAAAAATATTTTTACACAGTTTTTTTTCCACTTACAAAACTAGATTCCAAAAAATGAAATGATTATATCAAAAGATATCATTTTCTGTGTAACAGAGATGAAATTTAATAGGCTACATAACTGGAAAATGCAGTTTGTAAATTTCTTTCCTTTCTGTAACTGAATTTGACTAGTTCCTACTTCCCGGTTTCTCCTCATTAGCAGATAACTTAATCTCATCACTTCAAGATAAATTAGTCCCTCTGGTTTAAAATTCTGTTTGTTCTTGGTAATTACTCCATCAATTTAGGATTCTTGCTCCTCTCTGCAGCTTTCCCAGGTGAAGCCCTCAGATGGGTGCAAATCTGGTCCAAAGTTATCTACTGGCCTTGCTAACCTCCCCTGACATGTACCCGGTTCTACCAGTTCTTGGGCATCACTCCATTCCTGTTTCATCCGTTTCTGCCAGTCATGGGCAATCCAGTCTACACAGTCTGCCTTCTCCTGGCCCTGCCCAAGACTTCTCTAGCCTGCTGACCTTAGCTGCACTGCTGTCCCCCTCCTGGGAGCACAGAAGCTCTCAGCTGTTTCCTTTGACCCATACAGGGAGTATAGGATGCTGTGAAGCTAGCCACGGGTTCATCTGCTTCAGTAGCTCCACAGCTATCACTACTCTGACATTCAGGTGCATGGATTTTCCACAATGCTTGCTCCCTTCCAGGCTTCTCCTGGGAAGCCAGGGAATGGTATCTTCTGCTGTAGGATCCTTGTAAATTTATCTGAAGGATTTTCATTTCCCCAGGTTGTGCCAGCCATGGAGGTGTATAGTTTGCCTCTCCCTTTAAGAAAGTGACTTGCCATTCAGATGCAAGAATGTCATTAGCTGACAGGCCCCAGCTATGTGTTTCTTCAGGTTCTTCCTCAGCTTTTGAGCTCAGGCCACACTCTTCCCAGGCAGGGCCCAGTCAACAATTGAGCAGAGCGGGGATCCTCAGGTATTGCTATTTCTGCCCAACAAAGAACTCCTCTAAGAGGCTTTCTTGGCTCCAGAGTTCCCAGGAGTGGGCAGAGACAGTCAGATCTGGATTGCAGTTGTAGACAGTCCCTGCTCAACCTTCCCCTTTCATCTATCGCAGGTACCCTGCCCTGACACTTACCTCACCCCATAAATTTCTTGCACTCCTAACTCCATCCCAAGGGCCCAAGTGACACAAAGGCCCTTTTCCCCAGAGCAATGGGCCTTATGCCCCTTCCCAGAAACTATCAGCATTTAAACCTTGATTACTTCACTCCAATTCTCCCTTTGCTATCATTAGTCAAGGATATGTTTCCCTTTGGTGAGAAAGTGGATTTGACCTCATCTCCCCGTCATATGCCATAAATCCCTGCTTCCATTGCTGCCAGGCACTCACCTCACCGAGCATCTCTGCATGCTGGGCAACTACTGGGGACTTTCCCTCATATTCAGAGTCTTTGGAACCACCATCTCCATTCTACAGATGTAGGATATTAGATTCAAAGTCCCTGAGGTCCTATGCAGATCGTTCCTGAAGAACAAGTACAAAGTGAAGCACAGAGAACCCAGCTAGCGGGAAGGAGCTCTGATTTTGTCTTTATTTATTTATTTATTTATTTATTTTGCTTGCATTCGCCTAACCATTAGCTGGCTAGTGGTATGTAATTTACATGACTATTAACTGTAATATTAAGAGAAAATGAATTTCTAAAGTTTCATAGAGTCATGAGAGCTCCTGATGGAACATTTCTTCAGGGCAGTCCAGAAAGTACTGCTTATAAAAGGTCTCAGGGAAATGCTAATCATCATAATAACTTTGATAAAATGTCTGAAAAGATGTGGTTTACATGGGACACAAAGGAGTTTAATCCGTGTTTGAGTTAATGAATGAATTTTTATATATAGAATATAGGATATAGAAAATTTAATAACAAAGAAAAGAAGCCCAAAGGTTTTCACCTGGCCCAGTATCTGTGACTTCTACAACTACGAGATGAGGATGTTCGTGATGGACTGAGATATACTAGTATTAAGTAAACCCCAAGGAATTCTCGGAAACTGGTTCTTTTGTGCAGATGACCTATCAGTTGTAGAGGAAACTGAAGGGAAACAAAGCAGACAGTCTTGGGCTGGGAGCACAGAGCTGGTATTCATGGGTGGAAGCAGGTCTCTCTGAGGCCAGGCTGTGCACACAACAGCTGTTTATGGTCTAAGCAGCATTCAGCTGGTGACATGCATCCTAGAACAGTCCCTCTCAAAATTTAATGTGCATACAAATTAAAGGGGCATCTTGTTAATAAGCAGATTCTGATTCTGTAAGTCTGGGTCAGGGGCCTGAGACTCTACATTTCAATAAGCTCCAAGGTGATGCCATGGACACTGCTAGTTCATTGGCCATAGTTTGAGTTCCAAAGGATACAGAACATGCTCAGACAGCTTCATGCTTAATGCCAGAGGCACAGACACTGTTTGAATAATTTATTCCCCCCCATCCCCAGCCCTCACTTTCAAAGATTCCTTTGCAGTTTCTTGTTAAGGAAAGTTACCAAGAAGCAAACATAAGCCCCTCATAGCCTACTGCAGCCTTGTTTCTGTGAAACCATCATCTCTCCCAGCCTAAGACAAATATTTCCTAAGTAGGAGATATACGCCCACAAAACGATTTTATTTGATAGAAAGACATGGCATTAAATGACCTTGAATCAATAAGGGTATTACTTCCTTTCCAGTTCTCTTTCCGTCCTCCTAAGTATGTCAAAGAGAAAGTCTCTGTTAGGTGCTAGTATGTCTTTGAATGCTTGCTCCTCTCCTTGTGATTGGTTGCTAACAACAGAAAACCCAACTAAAAATGCCCTAAATAAATGAAATAGCCTAGAGGGTGAAGGAGGTGCTCAGGCTGGTCATCTCATCTGGCTCTGGAGCCTCCAAAATATTGGCCTTACTCTTGGGCTAGAAGTAACCCTTCCAATTGGCTGTGGCAGCTCCAGGCCTTGCACTTATACTCAACATTGGCTAACAGATATTTTGAACTCCCAAATAAAGAAGGTTAGTTGTTTAAGAGACATCATCTGCTACTCAGTTCCTGTGGGTTGTAGTCTGGTGGGTTCTCATCCTAGACTGGATTAGAATCACATGAAAGTTTTAACAAAGCAAATGTCTGGGTTCTACCCTCCAAACACTATAGATGGTTTCCTGTGGGGTCTGTGTGTTAGCATTTTTTAAAAGCTTCACAGGCTATTCTAACATATAGCCAAGGTAAGAACCACTGTTGAGACCTCTGAGAAATTATTTTGAAATGGCAATGAACAGGAATTTAGTGTGGCCCCATTTCTGCAGCCATCTTGTAACTGAGTAGTTTAGCTTTAAAACACACTTTTCAAACTTTTTTTCCCCTTTTTCTCTTTTCTCCCTAGTCTCAAGATGTAGCCTTGAAGTTAACTGCAAAAACCTCTTTTTTTCTTCTCAGTCTTAAAATATAGCCTTGAAGTATATTTTGCTTCACATCTCTCCATCTCCCACCATACACTCTTACATCATGCACATTTATCTAACTACATGATTGTTACGAAGATTCAAGGGTAATCTTCTGACAAACCAGACACGGAGAGCTAGGTGTGAAATTCCAGAGACGATCTCAAGGTAATTAGTCTACAGCCCAGCCACCGCTGAGATGACACCAGCACATGCTCCAGGTGGACCGTGACTCAAGACAGCCACCAGAACAAGGCACACAGACCTCACACCCAGCGCCACCCCCAGGTGCCACCTTCTCCAAGTTCTTCCTTAAAGCCACTCTCCCCAGTCTAAAGTTTGAAATGTTTATTTTAAGGAATGAGTCTGGCCATTTCCCCAACTGCTAGCTTGTGGAATAGAGTCACTTTCCTTTCACTGCATCTCGTCTTTGTTCATTTGGCTTTACAAGCAGTGATCAGCCGAGTTTGCTTTTGGTTACAATCTCAAAAATTATAACTTGTCTTATGTATCTACTATCAATCCAGTTAAGAAGAATTTAAAGATGTGCACTGCTGTTCAGAGACCAAAGGGGCAAAGGCATTATTTTAGTAGATACCATACATTTAGGAAATACTGTTTTCCAAGTAGTGCTCGCATAATAAATTTACAAGGACAATTAAAAATGCAAGAAGTTAATGTTAGATTATGATATCTCTTATGCGTGCTTTGGAAAAAAATGTGTGCACTAAAGCTTAGAGTATTTAAAAGCTATTTTTAAAAGTTAATGTACATTTTCTTATATTCTTATTGATATAAAAATATTAACCTAGGGGTATACAGCTTCAAACTTCAGATGCTCATCTGTTCCAGATTTAGCTAAGTGTTTGAAGATGAGTATAGTCGCTGAGATCTAGAGTTATCATGGTTTCAACATATAATCACCATCAAATGCATGTGAAAGATCATATATTTGTACATGGGTGATTTTATGCTGCTTATGGCATTTATAAAATAAGGTACCTCACTCTTCACTATTCAATAGTACGATCAATGCAACAATACCACAGTACTAATGGGGTTGCTAATGTACTTCCATATTTCCTCCACGTGAAATTTTACTGGTAGCTTTGGTCTTCCTTTTCTGTCATGGGAGTGTTGACATTTTTAATCCAACTACCTTGTAGCATAAATGAATGCTAACAAAGGTACTTTGAGTTTCTCTGTAAGAGTTAAGGGTGAAATGCCAAGGAAGGCTCACAACATCGAAGTAAACCCGACAAGGATAGAATGAAACTCCTGCAATTCTGAAAGGTGTCTGATTTGCTAAGAAGGTTCCTAAAATGGCTCTGGGGCTGGACAAAGAATGAACAATTTGTTGTAGATAAATAGAAGAGAATGTGTGACCACCATTTGCCGTATTTTCCCATCCTGCTCACATTTTTAATTCAACAAATGCTTATCAAGCACCAATATGTGCCAAGCCCAGACATTGAGGCAATGAATGCAAGCATAGAGATCTCCACTGGAAGCCCAAGTCAGGTCAGAAGACAAGACTTTGTCTCTAACTAGACAGCTCTTAGGGGAATGAGGTTGACATCCAGTTCAAGGAGGACTAAATGTGCCATAAATAGACATGGTTACTCTAAAAGAGAAGGCCTACTGGGGATCATGACAAGCAAGTAAATCTTAGTTTGGAAGGATAAAGTTCGTTTAGAGGGTGTCAGAGTAATTTTTCTCCTGGAGTGAATTCATGTATCTGGACTACCTCTGCTCCAGCCCCCAAGACCTTGACTCACATTTTTTCTCCTCCCCTTGCCCTTCTGACCACCACCATTCCTCATGCCATCCCCTGGCACAACCTTTGCCTACCGTCACTAAACCACCATCTGCTCCTGACTGCTTGTCCTGTCTGGTCCTCATTGCAGGAGCCCATATCCTTGGTATGATCCTCAAAATTTATATCATTATTACAAGCCGTTAACATTGACACTTTAATATTCCAAAATCATCTCCGAATTTTACTTTTATATTCCATACTGAAAAAAAGCTTTGCCTAGAAATTTTGCTTAAAGAATTAAAGTGTAAATAGAAAGATAATTCATAATTTAAGTCATTAGTATTTCTTAACACAACTGTAATAAGTTCATGTAAGATCCTATGCCATGATGCCCAAACACGTGAATTTTGAGCTAACAAATAAAATGACTATACAGTATCAACAGTATTTATACTACAGAGGGAGAAGGGTATATTATATAACCTTATTTCAAATGGTAAAGCAAGCGTCTGAGCATGCATCATTTCAAGTGTGAGAGCAAGCATCGGTGCTTGCTAACTAGTCAAGTTGTGTACATGTTTCAAGCGACTGCTACTTTTATTCCAGGCTCGCTTTTTGACAAGTGTCCATTTAAATGTATGTCTTAATTTGATTTGTTTTCCTTTGCTACTTACCAAAGACAATGTTCTTGAACGCCAGTACAGAAAGAGTGAGGCCTGACATGCTCTCCCTTTAATTTGTCAGTATTGATGATTTTATGGTTAGACCTGTGTGCAGAGAAAATAAAGGGAGAAAGTCATGCAAAACAAATTATTACCTGTCAAACTCTTTTTTTAAAATTTAACATTAGAGATTATAGCCCCAACAAATGGATTTTTTTCCCTCCCTACTTAAAAGCACTCTCTTCTGATTGATATTTAATGCTTACAGTGACCACACGGGACATGTATTGTTTGCAGCCATGTAAGCTGCCTTCATTTAAAGGGTTCAATATAAAAGCCCAGAAGGATGATTCATTTATTTAGTTGCCTTTGGTCAAAACTGAAACAGTTCCTGGGCACTTTAAAGGAATATTGATCATTCAGCCCACTATGCTATTTGCAGAAAGGCAGATGAAACCACTTTGTGCCTTTCATAAAAATCCTTTCAATTATAGTTGAAAGAGCTTTATTTACACCTGCCAATGCTGCCTTTTATGTCTCTGCTTTACTTTCTGCAGAGATAATTTTTGTTCCATCATGTCTTTTAAAAGTGTAGGTCACAGTGAATAATGATAAAACTCATGAGGAAATATGGGACTCCACAGGGGACAGTTTCAGTTCCTTCTTGAGATTGTCATTAGGGTTGTTCCCAAGTACTCCATACACATGGTAGGATTGCACCTCTCTGCCCACAGGAGGTTAGGAGTGGTCATAGGACTTGCTCTGACAGAGAGGGGTACATGAAAGTGGTGTGTGTCACTTCCAGACAGGTTTAAAAGCCAGTGTGTACATGGCCATATTCTCTTTTCCCACTGCCGTGACAACCTGCCATGGTCTAAAGAGTAGCTTCTTCAGCCTGAGTCCCAGAGAGAAGACATAAAGCAGTGGAGCAAAACTCCTGCTGGCACTTGATGGACAATGGCACAATTGTACACCTTTGCTGTTTCAAACCATCGAGATTTAGGGGCCAAGTCCCAAGGAGAAACTGTCTTGTAAGTGCCGATTAGAAGGGAAATTTCTTTAGATGTCACAGTAACCACATGAGAGCATTGTCTTTTATATAAATTTAATAAATAAGTTAAAATTCTGTATTTATATAATGATTGACCCCGTCCCTTCTCCCTCCCAGCATTATTTTTATTTTTAAATAGGAAAAATAATGTGACCTTTTGGGACACAAACTGCCGTTGCCACTTTCATTTTGAGATGTATTTCTTTAATGGCAATTTTATTACTAAAGAACATGTGTCCCCAGCAAAAGACATGACCATCAGAGTGAACAGGCAACCTACAGAATGGAAGAACATTTTTGCCATCTACTTATCTGACAAAGGGCCAATATCCAGAGTCTACAAAGAACTTAAACAAATTTACAAGAAAAAAACAAACCCATCAAAAAGTGGGCAAAGGATATGAACAGACACTTCTCAAAAGAAGACATTTATGCAGCCAACAGACACATGAAAAAAGGCTCGTCATCACGGATCATCAGAGAAACGCGAATCAAAACCACAATGAGATACCATCTCACACCAGTTAGAATGGCGATCATTAAAAAGTCAGGAAACAATAGATGTTGGAGATGATGTGGAGAAATAGGAACGCTTTTGCACTGTTAGTGGGAGTGTAAACTAGTTCAACCATTGTGGAAGACAGTGTGGTGATTCCTCAAGGATCTAGAACTAGAAATACCATTTGACCCAGCAATCCCATTACTGGGTATGTACCTAAAGGATTATAAATCATGCTACTATAAATACACATGCACATGTGTGTTTATTGTGGCACTATTCACAATAGCAAAGACTTGAAACCAATCCAAATGTCCATCAATGATAGACTGGATTAAGAAAATGTGGCACATATACACCATGGAATACTATGCAACCATAAAAAAGGATAAGTTCATGTCCTTTTCAGGGACATGGATGCAGCTGGAAACCATCATTCTGAGCAAACTATTACAAGGACAGAAAACCAAACACCGCATGTTCTCACTCATAGGTGGGAATTGCACAATGAGAACACATGGACACGGGGTGGGGAACATCACACCCTGGGGCCTGTCATGGGGTGGGGTGAGGGGGGAGGGATAGCATTAGGATAAATACCTAATGTAAATGATGAGTTAATGGATACAACTAACCAGCATGGCACATGTATACCTATCTAACAAACCTGCACATTGTGCACATGTTCCCTAGAACTTAAAGTATAATTTAAAAAAAAAAAAGAACATGTGCCCCTGAACAAGCCACTTAATTTCTCTAAGCCTCAGTTCTCCTGCACATGGAGAAGGAAGGAATTGGAGTAGACACACCAGACTTCCTTCCTGTGGTCTCCTACAATATATTAGCTCATTCGGGCTTTTAAAACAACGTACCATAAACCAGGTGTCTTATAAACAACAGAAATTTATTTCTCATAGCTCTGGACATTGGGGAGTGTAAAGTCAAGGCACAAGCAGTTTCAGTGTCTGGTGAGAGCTGCTTCCTCACAGACAGCTATCTTCTCCTTGTAATCTCTCATGGCTGAAGGGGCAAGATCACTACAGACTCTTTCATAAGGGCACTAATCCCATCCATGAGGGCCCCACCTTTGTGACCTAATCACCTCCCAAAGGGCCTGCCTCCTAATACCATCACCTTGGGAGTTAGGATTTCCACACAGGAATCTTGGAGGAACATAAACACTCAGTGAAGCAGTAGCATTCTGTGTTTAATACGTAGTTCACAGAAATTAATAGAAAATTAAATGAAACTTAAAACTCAAATCTTTTAGCTCTTCTTCCAGTTCCTGAAAAGTGTTATTAAAGCTTATAGCAATTTTGTTATGAGACTATATCTTCCTATGAGAGAGAAGCCTAAAGTAAAAAAGGAGAATTTTCTAAGGAATGAAAGAGTTTAGTAAAATTTTGGTTTTGATTTGTTGTTGTTGTTCATTGGTGTGTGTGTGTGTGTATGTGTGTGTGTATGTGTGTGTGTGTGTGAGATGGAGTATCTCTCTGTTGCCCAGGCTGGAGTGCAGTGGCATGATCTAGGCTCACTGCAACCTCCGCCTCCCGGGTTCAAGCAATTCTCCTGCCTCAGCTTCCCAAGTCGCTGGGATTATAGGTGCCCACCACCATGCTCGGCTAATTTTTTGTAGTTTTTTAGTAGAGACGGGGTTTTGCCATGTTGGCCAGGCTGGTCTTGAACCCCTGACCTCAGGTAATTCACCCACATTGGCCTCCTAAAGTGCTGGGATTACAGGCGTGAGCCACTGTGCCTAGCCTTGTTTTGTTTTTTAAATGAACTTTTGATTCAAGTATACACCTACATATGAAAAAATGCACAAATCAAAAGTGAAGAGCTTGGTGAATTTTCTCAAAGTGAAATACATTCTTGTAACCAGCCCCCCGAGCAAGAAACAACATAATCAGCACCCAGAAACCCTCCTCACACCACCCCTTGACACAAAGGCTGTCACCATGCTGACTTTCTCTAGGCTGACTTCTAATGGCAGAGATTAGTTTTGCTACTTTTTAACTTCATTGTTGAATATCAGATGTACTCTTGCATCTTCCTTCTTTAGTTAACAATGGATTTATCCATATTTTTGCAAGAAATCACAGTTTGGTCCTTGTCATTGCTATACAATATTCTGCTGTGTGACTTTATTAAAATTTAGTCATTCTACCGTGATGAACACTGGGATGTTTTCAGGTTCGGGCCACTATTAATAGTGGACATTTTAAGTATTTGGTTAATATTTTTTCCCCTACATTTTCAAATTGAGGGTTCAGGAGGTAGATATCTTTAGACCTAAGTAAGAGGACCTAGCTCTGTGGCAACGATTGCATGTTGGAGTATCTCCCTAGGGTTGAAGGAGAGAAAGCAGTTCTAAAGTCCCAGGCAGGAAAAGGAGAGAGGAGAAAAGGAGGGAGGAAAAGAAGGAAAGGGAGAAGCAGCAGCAGCAGCACTGTGGAGCCAGAAGATTCAGTACTGGTAAATTCTGCTCCTTCTAGCTAGGAGATGCCAGTGTCCTTTTAGCTTAATCCTTTGAACCAGCAAGCTATACTGTGCAGAATTCCCTACGAAGCATTTTTCTGGAGCATCATTGTTAAGTCAATGTAGTGAGTCAGCAAAGATAGTAGATGCTTAGAAGGAAAAATTTTTTTTAGACTTGCTATTGAAAGTTGAAGTAATTAGGCCAGGTGCAGTGGTTCACACCTGTAGTCCTAGCACTTTGAGAGGCCAAGGTGGGCAGATCACTTGAGGCCAGGAGTTCGAGACCAACCTGGGCATCATGGTGAAACCCCTTTTCTACTAAAAATACAAAAATTAGCCAGCTGTAGTAGCATGTGCCTGTAATTCCAGCTGTTCGAGAAGCTGAGGGATGAGAATTGTTTGAACCTGGGAGGTAGAGGTTGCAGTGAGCCAAGATCATGCCACTGCACTCCAACCTGGGTGACACAGCGAGACTCCGTCAAAAAAATAAAAAAGAAAGAAAGAAAAAGAAAGAAAGAAAGGAAGAAAGAAATAAAGAAAACTGAAGTAATCTTGAGCACAAATACAGTATGTCAATTACTAAATGAAAATTGCATTAAAATTCATAATGGAGAGGGCGAGTGAGCAATTGCCAGTTCACTTGCTCCCATTTTTGGCAGATCTTGAAACATCCCCCATCCCCAACTTTGACTGTGTAATCCTATTTAAAAAATAGCAACTGATCCTTAAGCATGACTTTGCCCTCTTCTTTTCTTTATAAAACCATGAAATTAGGAGAGAATAAATAAGAGGTCGCATGCCCATAAGCTTGTCAGTTCAAACGGTAATACTTGTTTTTATTACTGAATGTGGGGCTTTTTGTTTTCTTTGCCTCCTAGAATGCCAAAGCCTGCTGCCATATAACCCATACCATTTCACCCTGAATATCCAATATCCAGCCCCTCCCTTCAGTTGTGTTTCTCTTTACACATGTTTTGGTGAGTTAACCCACTAGTTATTGGCTGGAAGAAAGCAGTTGTTTAGATAATGTAACTTGTTGACATACACACACATAAAAAAGCCGAACTCTAAAATATTTAAAAAGGTTTATTCTGAGCCAAATCTGAGTGACCATAACCCAGGGCATAGTCCCAAGAGGTCTTGAGACCATGTTTCCAAGGTGGTTGGGTTACAGCTTGGTTTTATACATTTTAGGGAGACAGAAGTTACAGGCAAAAACATAAATCAACAAATCAATACATATAAAGTATACACTGATTCAGCCTGGAAAAGTGGGGCATCTCAAAGGTGGAGAAGGAAGGTGGTGCTTACAGGTTGTTGGTGGATTCAAAGATTTTCTGACTGGCAATTAGTTGAAAGAGTTCAGCTTTGCCTAAATGGTTGAAGTCAGCAGAAAGAAATGTTTAAGTTAAGATAAGGGGGAAAGGTGGTTGTGGAAGCCAGTGTTCTTGCTATGTAGATGAAGCCTCTGAATAGCAGGCTTCAGAGGCAGTAGATGGTAAAGTCTCTTTTCAAAGCCTAAAAGTATCAGACTCTCAGGCAAATCTCTCCTGGATCAGGAAAAGACCTAGAAAGGGAAGGAGGTTCTCTACAGAATGCAAATTTCTCTCTCAAGCAAGAGCTTTGAGGACCATTTCAAAATATGTGAATGAAATATATTTTGGGGTAAAATACTTTGATTTCCTTCAGAGTCTGCTATCTACCATGTGATGCTGTACCTGAGGGAGGTCTGGATTTGGTTTTGTATTGCCACAGAGAGTCTGTGTTGTCAGTCTTATGATCTCTGTTTTAATGTTAATGCCAGTCGGTTGTGCCTAAACTCCTGGCAAAGGGAAGGAGTTCTAACATATCTCCCTTCCCCTCATAGCCTGAACTAGCTTTTCACGTTTCTTTGGGACTCCCTTGGCCAAGAAGGAGGTCCATTCAGTCTGTTGGGAGCCTTAGATTTTGTTGTTGTTGTTGTTATATCTGCCTATTAATGTTGACCAAAAAAGCCAAACTCTGTAAAATACTTAAAGAAATTTATTCTGAGCCAAATATGAGTGACCATGGCCCAGGGCACCATCGCAAGACATGTGCCCTGGGTCATGGTCACTCATATTTGGCTCAGAATAAATCTCTTAAAATATTTTACAGAGTTTGACTTTTTTTCAATCAACAAACTTAGTGAGTACTTTATATACATTCTCTCTAATCCTCCGCACAGTGTTAGCATCTCTGTTTTGCAAATGAGAAAACTGAGGCTCAGTGAGGTTAAGACCTGTGTTTATAAGACTCGAGATCATTATTTAGATATGTCCTTGTCTTTCATCTTTCCACCTGGAATATGTCTGTGCTGAGACTTACATTCTCAACGCAAAGTTATAGAGATGCATTAAATGGTGCCTGGTACCCTTAGAGTACTCATTCTTATTGGAAGGCTATTTTGCCCCCTGGGGGACATTTTGCAATGTCTGAAGACAACTGGAATGAGGAAGGTACTATTAGCATCTACTGGATAGAGGTCAGGAATGATGTCAAATATCTTCCAACACACTAGCAGCCCCACACAGCAAAGAATTACTCATCCCAGAAAGTCAATAGTGCCAAGCTTGAGAAACCTGCCTTGCAGTGTGTTTGTGCATCATAATGGTGTTTATTAAGCCTATAAGAGTGTTGAATTGTATTTGAAGGTGGCAATGAGGAATAGTTGAAAATATATCAGGAATCAGAA
The DNA here is from genome assembly GCF_002776525.5 of Piliocolobus tephrosceles. Lineage (NCBI taxonomy): Eukaryota > Metazoa > Chordata > Mammalia > Primates > Cercopithecidae > Piliocolobus > Piliocolobus tephrosceles. The sequence goes on along the minus strand of NC_045435.1, from coordinate 172,637,444 downwards.
GTTCTGTGTTCTAGTTCCAGATCCAGGACTAACAAAACCTCAACTTCCCTGTGAGTAAATTGGTGACAATAGTATCTGTATTATCTATTTATTAATTCATCAAATTTTTATGTATTACCTTCTATGCATGAGGCAGTACTCTAGACATGGAGTGTGCAACAAGGAAGAAAATAGGCATCATCTCTGCCTTCAAGTAGCTTAGTGGAAAACAGATAAGTAGAACTATGGGGTACTGTGGAGCACTCTGGTAACCTAGCAAAGAGACAGCTAATTTACTATTGTATAGTCAGAGAAGTAACCTCTTAGCTGACAATCAGGAAAAAGAAGTTAGGCAAGCAAAGGAGAAGGAGAAAAAGTAGAGGATAGGACAGTGTTTGCAAAAGCACAGGTGAGAAAGAGCATAGAACAATCCAGGAACTGAAAAAATACGCAGTATGACCAGACAGTAGAATGTGAAGGGAGGAAAGAGATGTGCCCGGGGAGGAAAGCAAAGGTCACCTCTTAGGGGATTTTGTGGGTCCACCTAAGGAGGATGGAGGCAAAGGGAAAAGAAATGAAAGGTTTTAAAAGCAGGGAGCTGGCATGATCAGATTTGAGTTTTAGAAAACCATTTAGGCTCAAGGTGGAGAATGGATTCTAGAGACTGTGAGACCAGTTGGAAGTTTGTTACTGCTATCTCAGCAAGAGGTCATGGTGGCCCACAACTCAGGTAGAGGCAATGGGATAGATAGAAGTGAATGCATATGAAAGAAGTTCAATCAATTCTTACTGCTGAGATGTTGACAATGTTGACAAGATATCCCTGTCTTAGAGCAGCAGAGTTTCCAGAACAAGGGATGACTGCCACTGCTGTGTCTGAAAGCTGGAAGTATCTCCAGTCCGCACATCAGGTTGGATTCTGTGCAGGCCTGTGTCTTTGCCTCATTAGAGTGAAGTTTTGCGGTGTCTGAAAAGCAGGACCTAGGTCACATATCCACACTCAAGCTGCAAGGGATGTTGGTAAAGTGAGTCTCTGGTATCTCCTTGAGAAGAATGCCCTAAACTTAGAAAGGATGCTTCAAGAAGAAAGGCAAATATGCCCCTACAGTAGACATGGAGAGTGATTTGCTAGAACCTATTTAGAAAGCAAACCTGAAAATACCTTACAAATTAAAAATATTCTTTCTCCTAAAAACCCCACTTCTTGGAATCTATTCCCTAGAAGTAAAATTATCCATACTTAAGAACATATGTACATTGAGATATTATGATAGCATTGTTCTTTGGGCAAAAATTTAGTAACAAAGTGAATGTCTTTCAATGAGAAAGAGTTGAGTAAATTGTGCTGCATCTGTGCCACTAAATATGTACTCAGCCTAAAAAAAAACTGAGTTGGAGTTAAACCCAGTTGGGACTGGGACTCTGAAAATCTGAGAGGGACATGCTGAGCCACTTAAAAAAAACTCCTTATATGTAACATAGATCTTGATGTGTACCATCTCTCTGGGAATGAGGTGAGAGAGGTCTTCTTAGTAACACTGGCTCATCCCTCCTCCTCATTCAACACTTTGGTCCAGATTGAAATTGCTGCAAGTCTAGCTCATAACTGCTGTTTCACTTAGGAACACATGCTACCCAAATAGGCTGGCCCACCGATGATCTCAAAGTTACCAAACTTCAGTTTACTCAGCCTCCCATGGAAGTTTGGCTCCTGGTCTTGAATCTATTCTCCATCACAATTGGGCCAAGTGGGCTCTGTGACTCAGCCCTATCCTGCAGGAAGCAAAGTAGCAGAGAAGCACCTGAAATAAATTCCTGTATCTGAGCTAAAAACACCTCTTCCTAGAATTCCTGGGTAAAAGCTTAATTGTATAATAACAGCTTGGTGGTCTGTCTCAATCTGCTCAGGCTACAGCAACAAAATACCATAGAGTGGGTAGTTGATACAACAGATATTTATTTCTCACAGTTCTGGTGGCTGGAAGTCTAAGATCAAGGTGCAGACAGGTTCAGTTCCTGGTTGCACATGGTTGTCCTCACATGGTGGGGATGGGGAGTGTGCTCTGGTTTCTTCCCCTTCTTATAAGGGCACTAATCTTATCATGGGAATCTGCCTTTGTGGCCTCATCTAAACCTATCTACCAAAGGCTACGTCTTCAAATACTATCACATCGAAGGATAGGGCATATATGAATTTGGAGGACACAAATATTTATGTATCTGAGGCATTACAGCATGGTCATTAAGAAGACAGGCTCTGGAGCCGGACTAAATCCTGGTTCTGCCACTCACCAGCCATGTGACCTTGGGCCAATTACTTAGCCTTTGTGTGCCCAGTCTCCTCATATATAAAATGGGATAGGAACAATACTATCTCATAAGGTCGTTATGAGGCTAGGTTAGTTAACACATAATGTACCTATAGAGCATGTCTCAGACATACAAAGAGCTCAGTAAATGTTATCATCATCACTCCTTTCTGGATCCAGGTATGTCTCAAATTAATCTCTTCTCAGAATACTCAACCTGCAGGTACCCCAGCAGCTTTCTTTCTCTCCCAGCCTTTGGTAGAAACTCCCAGTTTAAAAACTAAACAAAGCTGTATTTATTACACAAACAGTATTACAGTAATGGGGATTTATAAAGGACATGGCTGAAATTCCTGGGGGTGGGAGAGCGAGGGAGGGATTTTAGAAGTTCACTACAGCCACCCCAGTTCAGAGCTCTACCCCAGTAGCGTTCTGTACTTGCAATGTTGCTATTTTCCATTTTCTAAAGCTTTATTTAACCATTGTAATTTGTGGCTTTCTCCACGACTAAGTATAGAGCAAAACATAATAATGCAAACTGGCTCATGCTGAGCTGAAATGAGTAGTGTTCTCTCACCAAATCCTCTTGTGAGCTTTAATAACTTCTTTAATTTCTCTGTTATTTTCCAATATTGTATACCTATTCCAGAAGTACTCATTTTGTCTTCCCTAAACCAGCTTTCCTCTGCTGGGAAAATTACCAAATTATTCGACTCCTGTCCTCCTTCCACACCTCTAGTTTTTGGTTTTTCAGCTTCCATTCTGGGGTTTACAACCAATTTAGCAGTTGTTGATCATGGCGAAAGTGTAAAACTGAGACAGTACTGGAGATGAAATGGCTTGTCAGAACAGTTCATGAGAGGGAAATCATTTTCAGGACAAGAGGAGAGAGAATGGGCAAGACTGTACATATGCATTGTACTTGCTTGTGGGTAATAGAGTGGACTCCAATGTAGAGCGAACTTGGGTCATTTTCTCTGATTCCCTGACACAGTATTCCTTTTTAAAAAAATTAAAGATTACTCTCTAACAGAAGGCAAGGAAGTTTCTTGTCTAGATTGAGTTGTGGAGACTACATTTAGACTATAAGCTCTTAGAAATAGCAAAATATTAATTCAGAGTTTGTCATGGGAACTCGGAAAATACGAATTAAAATCTAGAGACAGAAAGAAAGAACCATGCTTAAAAATGATAGTGGGTTCATCAGTGATTACTTACAGCTGCTCTCACAGATTACGTGTAGTGGCCGTGTCCTTTTCTGTAGATTTTCCTACCAAAAGATGACTATGTGGACGTTTCAGAGTACCAATATGAGAAGGGTGAGTAACTTGAGCTGAAGTTTAGGATGAAAGGAGCAGGAGAAACCTGGCTCCTTGCTGGGATGCACAGGGCTTTGGAGTACCTTCCAGGAGAGGCTGAGATGCCCCTCTACCCACATTCCTACCAGACCCAATTGCTTACATTTCCTTGAGCACTCAGTGTGCTTCAGCTCCTCTGTGCCTGAAGCATCTCTCCTTTGCACTTACTGCTCCTACCCAAACCCAATTCAACTAATGCCAAGTCTTCTCCAGCTAGAATTAATCCCTCCTCCCCTGCATTCTCATAGCCTGTCTTATCCTGCTCAGTTCTAATGATGCTCCTAAAAGCAGACCCTGAGTAAAAGATTTGGGTATGAGAATTTATTCAGGAGAAGATCCCAGGAAACATTGTGAGGGAGTAGGAAGTGAGACCAAGAATGGAGAAAAAGCCAAAAAAAGAGTGCTTTAATGTGCAGATTACTGCTATGAGCAAAGAGGGCTCAGCACCATTGGGAATGCTCTCAGAGTCTGAGTGGAACATGCTCAGTGTCCTACTGAAGAGCAAGGAACTTGCCACCTTCATCAGTGGTGAGTTGTGCTGGAGACTAAGTCTCTGGCACTTACAATCTGCCTATAAGGCACTGAGCTGCTCTAAAGCTAAAGAATGCCTTCAGATCAAAAAATGCTAGAAGCTATAGCCTCTAGGGGACTTCCCACCTGTGAAGGGAAGGAGGTGGTCAAGGGGATTTGAACTTGACAAGGACATCCTGCTACAATGATTGCCTTTGAAGGCAGAGAACAAACTTTACTCATCTTTATATATCCAAAGTATTCAACCTGCAGCCTTATCCCAAGTAGGTGCTTAATAACTTAAATAAGTGAGGTTGGTTCACACTTAACACATCTGATGAACCAATGGTACATTCAACACGTATATTTTGAAATGCCTATTATGTGCCAGCGAGTTCTCAAACAAACCTTGTCTCTGTTCTTCAGAAGCTGACAGTCTCACAGCAAAGTCAAGCAATCAGCAAATAATTACAATATGGGGGGACAGGTATATTAACCGATCTTGTCAATGTATGTTTCACCCCTTGATACTACCACTATAGCACAAAACCTATCATTTAATTTTCAGCAGATTAGATTTTTACTTTCAAAGAAAGGAGAGTTTATTTCTCCTATAGAGGATAGGAACAGGTCTAATATTGATGACATTGTTTTTGGTATGATTTCTGGGTTAATGAACATGGATTTGAAATAGCCTACTGTTGACTGGAAGCCTTACTGATAACATAAACAGTTGATTAACATGTATTTTGTATATGGTATATATTATATACTGTATTCTTACAAATAAGCTAGAGAAAATAAAATTTTATTAATAAAATTTTATTAAGATAGAGAAAACACATTTAATATACATTTATAGTACATTATTGTACTGTATTTATTAATACCATAAGTTTATGTTATCTGTTTATAAGATGAATTATCTGTCTGAAGCAGTGGGCAAACAGAGCTGCAGACCTCAATCTTATAGCAAGTGATTCAACTTTTTTGTAATGTCATGACTCTCTGTGCTTCTTGGGGACAATTCCAGTATCACTAGTGAATACGGGTCCCACAATATTATTCAAGATTTACAGTATGCACTCAACAAAACGAAAAATATGCGACAACCACAAAAGATCACTTTTTAACTGTGATACACAATTTACTGGAAAGGTGAACTGCTCACGCAGAGATGATTAGCATCACATGATGTTTTAAGTGGACACACGCAACACTTGTGCTCACCATGACAGCAATAGGAAATGGCAGTGAAATTATTACAGTAGTATAGTATGTGCTACAATTAATTTTATGTAGTTATAATTTAATACTGCATCTTTTTGTTTGCTTACATTTCTCCTGACTAAAAATGACATCATGTACAGTCTATGTAAGTTTTGATAAATTTTAATATTTTATAATATATTTATGTACATTTTATAGTAATACATGACAAAATATACTAGTATCTACATATATTTTATACATTCATACCATGCCTAACTTTTTCTTAATTTTAAAAATATTTCCAGGCTACATAATTCATCTGCAAGTTTCTTCAAATTGTTGCAAACCTCCAAAAAATTGTCCAATATATTTATTGAAAAAAATTTGTGTATAAGTGAAGCCATGCAATTCAAACACATATTGTTCAAGGATCAGCTGCACCTTACCTACTGAGAAGCAAAAATAAGAATTACATCCAACACTTTCTCAGAAACTAGGCAAGCAAGAATAAAATAAATTGTTGAGTGTTGAAAGAAAAAAACTGCCAAACTAGAATTCTTTACCCTGCAAAATTATCTTTTAAAAGTGAAAGAGAAATAAAGGCTTTCTCAGAGAAACAAAAACTAAGGGAATCTGTTGTCAGTAGACATGTCTTACAAGAAATGTTAAAAATAAGTTCTTCAGAGAGAAGGAAAATAATGTAAGTCAGAAACTTGGATCTACCTGAAGAAAAGAAGAACTTCAGAGAAGAAATAAGTGAAAGTAAAATAAACGTTTTATTTTTCTTATTCTTTTTTTTTCCTTCTTCTTCCTTTTTTTTTTTTTTTTTTTTATTTGAGACGGAGTCTCACTCTGTCCCCAGGCTGGAGTTCAGTGGCGTGATCTCAGCTCACTGCAGCCTCCACCTCCTGGGTTCAAGCGAGTCTCCTGCCTCAGCCTCCTGAATAGCCGGGATTACAGGCACCCGCCACCACGCCTGGCTAATTTTTTTTTTTTTTTTTTTTTTTTTTTTTTTTTTTTTTTTTTTTGTATTTTTAGTAGAGACAGGGTTTCACAGTGTTGACCAGGATGGTCTCCATCTTTTGACCTGGTGATCCGCCTGCCTCGGCTTCCCAAATGCTGGGATTACAGGCGTAAGCCAACTTGCCCAGCCTATTTTTCTTATTCATAATTGATCTAACAGTTAGTTTAAAATAATAACAGCAACAATGTGTTCAATTATATACCAATATATAAGTAAAATGACAGCAGTGGGCCGGGCACAGTGGCTCACGCCTCTAGTCCCAGCACTTTGGGAGGCCGAGGCGGGCGGATCACGAGGTCAGGAGATCGAGACCATCCTGGCTAACGTGGTGAAACCCCGTTTTTTGTCTCTACTAAAAATACAAAAAATTAGTCAGGCGTGGTGGCGGGCATGTGTAGTCCCAGCTACTCAGGAGGCTGAGGCAGGAGAATGGCATAAACCCGGGAAGCGGAGCTTGCAGTGAACTGAGATTGCTGCCACTGCATTGTGCAGCCCCTGCGACAGAGTGAGACTCCGTCTCAAAAAAAAAAAAAAAAAAAAGACAGCAGTGATACAAGAGGCAGGAAGGAAGAATTACAAGTATTTTGTTATTATAAGATATTAACATTCAAAAATTAGCCAGGCATGATGATACATGCCTGTAGTCCCAGGTATTTAGGAGGCTGAGGCAGGAGGATTGATTGAGTCTGGGAGATTGGTGGAGGTTGTAGTGAGCCATGATTGCACCACTGAACTCTAGCCTGGATGACAGAATGAGACCCTTTCTCAAAAACAAAAATAGTTATTCACACTATCCATGAATTGGTATAATGTTATTTGATAAAAGTATAATGTAAACGCTAAGAAGGGGAAAAATAGAATTATATAAAATACTCACTTAAAGCCATAAAAGGTAGAAAAGAGAGGAAGATAAAAATAGAAACAAAGAACAAGAGAAATTCATAGAAAATTGTAATAAATATGGTAGATATAATCACTTTAAATGTCAATGGTCTACCTACACTAACTAAAAGACAAAGGTCTTCAGAGTGGATAGAAAAAAGGACCCAACTATATGTTGCCTGTAAGAAACCCACTTAAAATATAAAGATACATGCAGATTAGAAGTAAATAGAGAAAGATAAACCATGCTAACACTAATCAAAAGAAGGAGGAGTTGATATATTAACTTCAGAAGGAGCAGACTTCAGAGCAAGGAAAGGTATTAGGGATAAAAAGGGGGCACTGCATAATGATAAAAGGATCAATACTTCACAAAGACATAATGATCTTTACTGTGTATGCATCTAACAACCAAATGTCAAATACCTGAGGCAAAAACTGATAGAAATGCAAGAGAAATAGATGAGTCTGCTATTGTAATTGGAAACCTTAACACCCATCTATCAGAAGTGGACAAATCAAGCAGGTAGAAAATTGGTAAGGATATAGTTGAACTCAACATCACCATGAATCAACGGGATATAATGGACATCTACAGACTACAGTCATGCGTCACTTAACAACGGGAATATGTTCTGAGAAATATATCGTTAGGCAATTTCATCACTGTGCAAACATCATAGAGTATACTTACGCAAACATAGATGGTACAGCCTACTATACCCCTACATTATATGGTGTAGCCTATTGTTCCTGGGCTGCAAATCCATAGAGCATGTTACTGTACAGAACACTGTAGGAAACTGTCAGACAATGATAAGCATTTGTGTGTCTAAACATACCTAAACATAGAAAAGCAATGTGTTGTGCTATGATATTACAACATCCCTAAGTGATAGGGATCTTTCAGCTCCATTATAATCTGATGGGACCACTGTCATATATGTGGTCCCTTGTTGACCGAAACGTCATTATGAGGGGAATGACGGTACTTCTATGGGACATAAAACACACCACAACAAATTTAAAAGATGAGAAATCATACAACTTCTACTCTCAGATCACAATGGAATTAAACTAAAATCAATAACAGAAAGATGACTGAAATCCAAAATACTTGGGGATTAAACAACACACTTCCAAATAATACATGGGTCAAAGAAGAAATCTTAAGAGAAATTTTAAAACATTTTGAACTAAATGAAAATTAAAATAAAACACCAAAATGTGTAAGATGCAGCAAAAGCAGTGCTTAAAGGAAAATTTATTGAATTGGACACATATATTAGAAAATAAGAAATATATAATAAAGGACTATTATATTAAATATACAAAGAACTCTTAAAACTCAACAATAGAAAAATAACGACCTTATTAAAAAGTGGACAAAAACCTGAACAGACCCCTAATCAGAGAAGATAGATATATATGTAAATAGTCTGTTCCATATATATGGAAAGTGAACATATATAAAGATGTTCATCATATTTCATAAGAGAGTTACAAATTAAAACAAGTATTAGAATGGCCAAAATACAAAACAAAACACTGACAACACCAAATGCTGGTAAGCATGTGGAACAACAGGAACTCTCATTTATTGCTGGTAGGAATGCATAATGGTACAGCCATATTGGAAGACAGTTTGGCAGTTTCTTATAAAACTAAACATATTCTTACCCAAAGATCCAACAATCACACTCCTCAGTATTTACTCAATGCAATTGGCAGCTCCACACAAAAACCAGCACATGGATGTTTATAGCAGCTTTGTTCATAATTGCCAAAAATTGGAAATAACCAAAATGTTTTTTAGTAGGTGAATGGATATCAACTGTGGTATATCCTCATCGAGAAATATTATTGAGATCTAAATAAATTATCGAGTTATCAAGCCATGAAAAACGTTGAGGCAACTTAAATGCATGTTACTAAGTGAAAGAAACCAATCTGAAAGGCTACATACTGTACAATTCCAACTATATGACAGTCCAGAAAAGGCAAAACTCTGGAGACAGTTAAAAGATCAGTGGTTGCCAGGGTTGAGGAGAGAGGGCAATGCAGAGCATGGAAGATTTTTATGGCAATGAAACAATTCTGAATGATACTACAGCAGTAGACACTGATAAACGTCATCATACATTTAACAAAACCCATAGAAACATAACACCAAGAGTGAACCCTAATGTAAACTATGAGCTTTTGGTGCTAGTGATGCATCAGTGTAGGTTCATTGATTGTAATGAATGTATCTCTATGGTAGGGGATGTTGATAGTGGAGGAGGTTGTGGGACAGGGGGATATGGCAACTTTCTGTACTTTCTGCTCAATTTTTCTATGAACCTAAAACTGTTTTAAAAATTAAATTGTATTAATTTAAAAAATAATGTCTTTGATTGAATTGTTAGAAACACAAACCTATATTTTGCCAAATTAAAAATAATTCTTTTTTTGTACCATGGTATAACTAATTAACTTTTGGGTAACATAATTTGACATGAGAATTCATGGTGCCTTTTTACATTTATATTTAAACTAAATATAATTCAATAAAGTACTTATTATGGATTCTACTGCCACTCACTTTGACAAGTACTATTGAGAAATATTAATCTTCAAATACATAGTTCAGAGATGCTAGATCATCTTTATTCATGAAATTATGTTCCCAGAAACAGTCTAGATTTCATTTACACAATTTGTGCTGCCCTGCATTTCATTTCCACATTTGTATTCTCTGCCTCCCCTCCTAAGCATCCTAAGGGCTCACATAATGGTATATGATTTGCAATATACATAGAGAATGTTCCTAAATTGCTTTGAATTTTAAGCTCAAAGTATATATTGGTAGGTAATTGTTAAACTTTTTACTATATTATTCCAAATACCAGTAACAATTGTTTTCCCAGTCTTATCTATCAACAAAAGAAATTTTATGCACAGAGAGATTAAGGAACTGCATGATCACCTTCTGCCAGACTCTGTATGAAGAGAGTAATGAATTTAGGGGCCAGTCCTTGCCTAACATCTCTTTAGATTCAGAGGACATTTCACTGACACTGCTGCCTTCTCCTGTAGCTTACCCTGAACACACACATACTTCTCAAGTGGGATCAAGACTTTTTGTTTTGTTTTTGTCTTTCTTCTCCCTACTTTGTCTTTATTGAGCATGTATTATGGGTGTAATAAAAACATTTTTTAAAGCAGTAGGATGTTTGCTTGTTTGAAAAGCTTCTAGATGAGAGCTCTAACACAGGAATTCTTAAGTGCTTTTTCTCTACTCTCCCCTTAAGCAGCCTGGGGAAGCCTATGACAGCTTCCCAGTAGCACATCCCCTCTAGAAGGAGAAATGCCTGCTGATGTGAATAGAATGTCAGCCTGGGTCACACTGTGAACTGAGTTGGCGCAGTAAATGGATAGACAAATGCACAAACAAAGGAAAGGAAAGTGGTAAATGTTCATTATGAACCTCATGAAGCGAATGAGAAGCTTCAGGTGCAGTGCCTGCTGCCTTAGTACAACACATGCCCTTTCAGGTGACCAAGCCCATCTTTTTCATCCTGTGAGCATTTCAATCAGGACGTTTTAAACATTAAACTTCCCCACTTTTCATAAGGCTGGTTTAATTTGCAGACCCTGACAGATGACATTTCTCACAGTGTGTCCCTCCCTGTTGGGGGTGGCACAGGACTCCAGGCCTAGCATCATCAAAGCCCTGCCAGAGGCTTATGGCTTAAGCGCATCAGTATGACCTGGCCCTGCCATTTGATGGGGCCCCAGGGCATTTGGGGGCAACACAGGAATTCACAATGAGAAAGTTACTTGTGGCCTCTGTTGGAGATCCTTTCAATTAAAGCTTTTAACATTTTTCACAAGCAACCCCCAGGGATTCATTCTCATCACCAGCTTTGATGGATGGCAGGCTAACACAGCAAATGACTCACCCAGCTCACTGCAAACACTATCAAAACCCATACACTCTTCCTTCTCCAAAAAGCCCTGTAGGCTCCTGACAGGCCAGATCAAGAAGCTCTAAGAAAAGTTAGTTTTGCTTAAATAAATGCTACTTTCAGCAAACATTGCTCATCGCTTGAATTTTTTGTCTTTGAATCATTAAAAAATGAAGTGAACAATGTTCTGTAGTCTCGTAATAGATGGCACGTTCTCTTCATAGACTGGGCAGCAATCTGGTATCAGGAAGCAAAACAGGCATGATTAAAATTCCAGTCCTGCTACTGACTGTGTGACTTTCGGCAAGTTGCTTAATTTCTCTACACTCTTATTCCTTCATCTCTGCAAAGGGGCTAATAATACTTACCTCATAGTTTTCATTGTGATTCAAAGGAGGGACCTCGTCTGTATCCAAGGTATTGTTTCTTTTATTCATGGGTCTATATATGAAGAACAGTACGTATGCATGATGTATATATCTATCCATTTTTCCCACACATATGTATACATACACATAACACCTAACATCTAAGACCTGAATAATTACATACAAATATTTCAGATTTCCAGTTTCTCTCGGAAATAAATCAGAAGATCTGGCAACGTGAGGTTGAGTTTGATGGGCAGCTGTCCCTCAAGTCATGGCAGGTACACATGGTCCCACCACTTCATTTAGTTTGTGAACAGCCTATCGCCTTTGGTCATTTGACTGTGCCATTTTCTGTCTGCATCAGCCCCTATAACACAGGTTTTAATGGCAAGAACTCTTCAGAAAAGCAGAAGCAAACTCCAGTCAAATAGATTGGGGTTGGGTAGGCTGGGAGTTACTTTCAATGAGGGACCTCCTTTGTCTTTCACCTTGTTGAAGAGTTAAACTTGGAAGAGAGAAATTCAGAAAAGATGGGTCAATTTTTTTAATTAAGAATTTTTTGGGGTACAGCCCTGGTCAAGAAGGCCCTCTGTCTTTCTCCACAGTTGCCAGGCTGAGCAGATGGTTTTGTAGGAAGTGGGAATAAAGCTATGGGTCCCAAACATATTTCAGCAGTAACAGTGCTTGTGGGCACTATCCATCCTTAGGGAGTGTATTAATTTGTCAGAGTTTTTTTGGTTGTCACAGTGGTTGGGAGGACACCACTTGCATTTGGTAGGTAGGAGTAAGGTGGTAGAGTCCCTGCAATGTGCAGAAAAAAATCCTCACAATAAAGGATTTGCTGCATGCCCCACAAATTTTGGACATCCTGCCAGATATTTGTATATTTATAATTATCATATTAATAATTATCTGAAAAACATACTTACAATTGTCTTAACTAAATTCCAACCCCATTATGCATACAGTGTTTTCAAACAGTCTTACAAAACACTGAATTTTCTAGGAGTTCAGGCATGGTGTAAAGTGAGGAAAGAGTGTACTTTCTTTGTTCAGAAATTTACAAAGAGCTGGTTCCCAGTTCAGAAACTAGCTGAAGCCGTCACTGCTTAAGGTATTCTGGCTGACAATCCGGCCAATGGAGTCAGTCTGCCTGTGCAGATGCCTCATTCAGCACGTTTTTACCTATGGTTGCAAATGTCTGACTATTTCATTAGCGATAATATAGAGTGTGCTGCAGTGGAGAACTGTGTACCGTCTACAGGACACCCCTCCAGGTTATCTGGTTCTAATTCCATGGGGACTATGCTACAACTTTGTAAAATATAGATAACTGACAGCAATGCAAAATAATTTTTGTCTGCAGACATGCAAATTCTGACCTATTTGGTAAATGTTCAATTGACCTCTCTACCCCACTATTAAAGAAGTTAGTTTTGCCTTCATTTGTACATTCATTTCAATATTCCTGATCTATAAATGTGTCCATTATTTGATTACTCTCTTAAACAGGTTATAACATTTGCCTGGTTCCTCATTTTGAGTTAATTAAAATATACAACATATGCTCATTTTTATATCTGGGTGAGAGTCATGATTTTATCGTTTTTAAAAAATTATCTTTTAATGGTAGTCTTGTCTCGACATTTGCAAATTGAGATACATATCTTATTAAAAATGACTTTCTATTTGTTCTCCTGTTATAACAGGATGCTATATTTATTTTTAAATGTGTCATATATAAATTTCATTCCAGTATACTAAAAGGGGTGTTCAAATATTTGTTATAAAAGGGAGTGTGGGACCTGACAGGGTTTAGAATCACAGATTCCATCAGAAATTCTCTGAACAAACCCACATATGTAACTGATGAGTTGGGTCATTATTTTTCCCAGTCAGACAGAAAGATCCAGAGCTCCAAGTAATTTACAGCAACCACTGGGCTGTGAATTGTTTTGGGAACTTCTCACCTTTCACCCAAGTCCAGCTTCATTTAGATAGGACAATTACAAAATAGCTATTTATGAGTACCACTGACCTAAACTTCTTCCCCCATCATCAAATGCCAAGACTATTCCATACAAATGGCATTGTCATCTGGCCACCTTAGGTAATGTCAGAAAAGATTAAATGAAGACATTTTATCTTACTTCCCCTTCTCTGATTCATAGTTTTTAATCCCAAGATGAGAATACCCCAGAGTGTTCATTCTCCACATCACATACAGGGAAGCCGGTCCTGACTTGCAGCCCCTATAATAAGTCTTACAACCAACTATTCTAATACATTCATATGTTGCCACATTTTAGAATCCAAAAGGAATAGGATTTCAGGCTGAAATTTCTTTAACTCAGAAAGAAACAATAAACCAGTTCACCCATCTTGGTACCATTTCACCCCTAGCTGCTGGCTGAGAATGGCCTCAGCTGACAATGATGAATGAAAGAGAAAATAGATCCACTCACGGTTGTATACTACTAAAATATCCTTATTTCAAGATATCACCATACTTTTTACTTAATAAACACATTTACCCCCAAAAAAGTACAGAAAACTTGGCAAATAAAAATAAACTTTAGAAAATTTGCAAGCCTGGCTTATATATTGCTTTATTTAGAGGATAATTCTCACATTTTTTTCCTTCCACCTACCAAAAGGAACATGCATAATAAATGAAACTAAGCTTGGCAGGAAACCCATCGATAAGGTTAATTTAAAGTGTAGGCAGAATAGCAAATATCCATATGGCTATCAAGGGGTTTGTTCTTGTTTCAAAACCAATTGACTTCCAAACAACGGAATATGCCTTTCTGAAGAAACCAGATAGAAAGAAATCCCAGCCACCTAAACATCCACATCCCCATCATGATAATATAGCTCCTGGGAATTCATTTTTAGGGTCACTTAAAATATAAGAACAAGGCTGTTTGGCTTCAAACTCTGGCTTCCTCACAAGCTTTATGATGTGGGTTAGATACAAAAGCTCTATAAGTCTCAGTTCCCTCACCAGTAAAATAAGGAGAATATACAATGCTATGTAACATTACATACTATACACATGGTTCAGATGACTGCATTAGATAATCCATAAAAATGTTTAACAATTTGCCTGGTATTATTGTAATTGTGAAATATTGAAGACTTGATTTTTTCAATGATGTAAACTGGTGATAGGGTGAGTGCTATAACAGGGAGAGTATCATTTTAGAGATTAATGATTTGAAAAGAACAGCCCCTTCAAAGAGAGGATCAGGAGATAAGACCTGGGCAAATGGTAGGCACTTTTGTTTCGTAGTGTGAATGAATTTGGTTCTCACTAAGGCTTTACTCTTTTCTTGGCCCAAGTCCTCCACCAAAAACTATACTAGGGGATGGCCCTGAGTCACAGTGAAAACAAGACAACTATCCTGTTGATTCCATTTGGAGTTAAGTATGCACACACAACACAAAAAATGGCAATCTTGGGAAATGAAGGTTTTAAATGTCTGCAGCAGTGAGGTGTTAATACTGTTTTCTTGGTAACTAGTGATACTATATGTTGCTATGGAGTTTCAGTCATTACAGGGCAAATGGTGTCTGAAGATGTTAGTTGAATCTAGGCATATCTTTTCAATAAATGAAACTCACTCGAGGCACACAGAATTTGTGCTTTTTCAGAGAGGATTAAAGGCAAGTTGTAGACCCCTGGGTATAGTATGATACCATTTTTTAAATTATTTTGTAAAAAAAAAAAGAAAGGACAAAAATAATATCACAAATGTGTGTGTGTATGTGTGTGGTATATGTCTAAGCATAGAAATTAAGTCTAGATGGAGACCCATCAAATTTTAAATGTGGTTTTACCCGTGGGAAGATGAATGGTGAAGATGAAACCGACATCAAAGAGGAGGCAATTCCTTCTTTAAATTATGTTGCTTTATAAACAGTTAAGCAGCATGTACTACTTCTACAAAAGAAAGGAAGGAAAGGAATAAGGAATGGAGGAATGGAGTACTTAAGTTCTCCTTTTTCCCCTTTTGTTTCCTCTCTAAGGTCTCTTCCAGCTCTAAAAGTTTGAATCTATGTGTAAAGAAAAAAAAACTAAGAATACAAATGACTATGAAGGGTATATTCACAAAGGCAACCTTTACAGTATGTTCATTGCCAGTACAGATTTATTCCATTTAAGTCTGCTGTTTGAACTGACCCTAGAACAAAAATTGTCTTCCAAAACATTAAAAAACAAACAAACAAACAAAAAAGATTGGGAATGGTGGCTCACACTTGTAATCCCAGCATTTTCAGAAGCCAAGGCAGGAGGATTGCTTGAGCCCGGGACTTCAAGACCAGCCTGGACAAAGTAGTGAAACCTCATCTATACCAAAAAAAAGAAAAAAGAAAAAAAAGTTAACTGGTTGTGGTGATGTAGTCCCAGCTACTCAGGAGGCTGAGGTGAAAAGATTGCTTGAGCCTGGGAGGTCCAGACTGCAGTGAGCCTAGATCATGCCACTGCAGCCTGGGTTACAGAGTGAGACCTTGTCTCAAAACAAACAAACAAAAAAAGAAAATTATACTCAACATAGTTTTGCTTCAGCATCTTTGAGTTTATTGATTGGAATGTGGCAATCTCTAAAAGATATAGAGGATCATATTAAACAAGTCAGAATCCATCTGCCCAAAATGCCTCCACCCTTCCCATCTCAACCAGGTAAAGCCCTACTCAACACTATTGATTAAATTCCTAGCTGTAGAGTTCAAAAGTCATGCGTTTTTATTGTAACTTTGCTGCTTAGCTGATTACCTCAGGCAAGCTAATTAACTTCTCAAAGCTTCAATTTCCTAGTCCACGAGATGAAGAGAATTAAAGCCTGAGCAATCAGGCAAGAAAAAGAAATAAAAGGCATCCAAATGAGAAAGGAAGAAGTAAAATGATCTCTGTTTGCAGATGACATAATGTTATCTGTACAATGTCCTAAAGATACCATATACACCAAATAAATAAATAAATAAAGCCTTATTGGAACTAGTACACTCATTCAGCCAAGTTGCAGGATACGAAATCAACATACAGAAATCAGCTGCATTTCTAAACATTAACAATAAGCCAAAAAAATTAAGAAAATTTCATTTCCAGTAACATTAAAAAGAATAAAATACTAAGAAATAAACATAACCAAAGAGATGAAAGACTTGTGCACTGAAAACTATAAAACGGTACTGAAACAAATTAAGGAAGATACAAATAAATGAAAAGATATCCTATGTTCATGGATTGGAGGACTTAATATATATATATTTTTTAGATGGAGTCTCCCTTTATTGGCAGACTAGAGGGCAGTGGTGCGATCTTGGCTCACTGCAACCTCTGCCTCCTGGATTCAAGCAATTCACCTGCCTCAGCCTCCTGAGTAGCTGGGACTACAGGTGCGCACCACCACGCCTAGCTAATTTTTATATTTTTAGGAGAGATGGGGTTTCAACATGTTGGCCAGGATCTCTTGACCTTATGATCAACATGTTGGTCTCAATCTCTTGACATTATGATCCTCCTGCTTCGGCCTCCCAAAGTGCTGGGATTACAGGGGTGAGCCACTGTGCCTGACCAAGGAAGACTTAATATTGTTAAGATGTCATACTACTCAAAGTTATCTACAGATTCAATAGAATCCCTATCAAAGTCCCAATGGCATTTTTTTGCAGAAATAGAAAAATGTGCCCTAAAATTTATATGGAATCTCAAGGGAACCTCAATAACCAAAACAATTTTGAAAAAGAACAAAGATGGAGAACTCCCACTTCCTGATTTCAAAACATTACAAAGCTTCAGTAATCAAAATAATGTGGTACTGGCATAACACAAATGGACCAATAGAATGGAATAGTAGCTCAGAAACAAACTCTCATATATATGGCCAAATAATTTTCAACAAGGTTGCCAACACCCCTCAACAGGGAAGAAAAAAAATCTCTTCAACAAATGGTGTGGGAAAAACTGGTTATCTGCATGCAAAAGAATGAAGTTGGGTCCTTATCTTATACCATGTACAGAAAATTAACTCAAAATGGATTAAAAACATAAATGTAAGACCTAAAATTGTAAAATTACCAGAAGAAAACATAGGGGAAAATATTTGTGACATTGAACTTGACGGTGATTTCTTGGATATGAAAAATGATTTCTTGGATACAACAGAAGTATAGGCAACAAAAGCAAAAATTAGGCAAATAGAACTATATAAAACTTAAAAATTTCTGTGCATCAAACAACACAATCAACATAGTGAAAAGGTAACCTACAGAATGGTAGAAAATATTAGCAAATCATATATTTGTTAAGGAATTAATATATAGAATTTATAAAGAACTTCTATAACTCAACAACAAAATAATCAACTCTTAGAAAATGGGCAAAAGACCTGAATAGATGGTTTTCTAAATATGATATGATACTCAAATGGCTAATATATGAAAAGATGCTCAGCAGCACTAATTACCAGAAAAATGCAAATCAAAACCACAATGAGATATCACTTTACACTCATTTGCATGACTGCTGTCAAAAACCAGAAAATAACAAGTGTTGGTGAGGCTGTGGAGAAATTGTATCCCTTGGGCACTGTTGGTGAGAATGTAAAATGTACAATCACTATGGAAAACAGTATGGAGGTTGTCAACAATTTAAAAATAGAACTACCATATGATCCAGCAACCTCATTTCTGGATATATACCCAAAATAATTGAGAGCAGTATCTTGAAAAGGTATTTGCACACTCATATTCATGGCAGCATTATTCACATAGGCCAAAAAGTGAAAGTAACCCATGTATTCCATTCATTGATGAATAAATGGATAAACAAAATGTGGTATATACAAACAATGGAATATTATTCAGCCTTAAAAAGAAAGGAAATTCTGTTACATGCTACAACATGGATGAACCTTGAAGACATTATACTAAGTGAAATAAGCCAGTCACTCACACACAAAAATACAGTAGGACTCCACTTATCTCTGGTATCTAAAGTAGTCAAATTCATAGAAACAACGTAAAATGGTAATTACCAGGGGCTCGGGGAGATGAAAAGGGGAGTTGTTATTTAATGGTTATAAAGAGCCAAATTTAAAAGATGAAAAAGTTCTGGACATCTATTTCACAACAATGTGAATATACTTAACACTATTATGCCGTGCAATTAAAAATGCTTAACATAGTAAATCTTATACAACATCTTTTTAACACAACAACAACAAAAAAGAAGAAAGTTAAATGAGGTGCATGTGAAGGACTTAGGACGGTGCTTGGCATGTAACAAATGTACATTAAATACTAGCTAGTAGCTATTAATGGGATTATCAAATGCTACCCCTCCAAGACAATTCCTTCCCTTCCATCCTCTCCTCAACCTTTTCCCCACAGATACAATGTTATTTTCCAAGCTGTACTTATATTCTGTCCTGTTTTATAGCTTACACTTTTGTACTGTCAATGCAGGAAGAGTGGATTATTCACCATTGTGTTCCCTCCTGGGTCCTAACTGGTGACATGCACATAGTAGGTCCTCACTTATTTAGAAGTTACATTTTTTTCTCTTTTCTTTTTTTTTTTTTTTTTTTTTTTTTTGAGACGAAGTCTCACTCTGTCACCCAGGCTGGAGTGCAGTGGCCAGATCTCAGCTCACTGCAAGCTCCGCCTCCCAGGTTTAGGCCATTCTCCCACCTCAGCCCCAGGAGTAGCTGGGACTACAGGCGCCCGCCACCTCGCCCGGCTGGTTTTTTATATTTTTTAGTAGAGACCGGGTTTCACCGTGTTAGCCAGGATGGTCTCAATCTCCTGACCTCGTGATCCGCCCATCTCCGCCTCCCCAAGTGCTGGGATTACAGGCTTGAGCCACCGTGCCCAGCCTTTTTTCTCTTTTCATTACAAGTTCTGTACATCATTAATATAGAAAATGTGGACAATAGTAAAATAGAAAATGGGGGAAAAAAATCATCCCAAATCCTACCACTTGAAAGCAATCAGAGTTAATATTTTATTTTTTTCAGTAAATACTTCTTGAATTAAACACTCAAAATAAGATGCTAACTTGCCTTAAAAGGAAGGTAGGATATGGATATAAGTTTGGAAATTATCTTCCTTGGGGGTATTTCAGGGTAGGTTGAGGCACCTGGTAGCCAAGAGCTTGATGGGGAAGTTGAAATAAAGGAGATCATATAACTATGATAATACAAATATAGTTCTTTTACTCAGCATATAATGTGTGTAAGTCAGAGATTATTTACCTAATTAATGAGGGAACCAGCAGGATGATAAAGCTGGTTCAAAAGAAGATACACAAGATGAATACATACTTAGAAAGAGATAAGATGTTGAAACCACCAAGTTCCAAAGGTAGATATGAAACAAAGCAAAAACAAAAGCAATACAACTATAGCCTCTACGGTTATCTGTTCTACTCAACATAAATGATTTGCACCCTCTAGTAGACCAATTCACATGCAACTTAGTTAGTTAATATCTAACTTTAGGGGAACTGGATGCAAATCAATAGCCAATTGTGCCAGACAAAGTTCCTGCCCTACAGTGTCACAGGACTTGGGGTAGACCTATTGGACAGCTCTCCACCATGACATTGAAAGGCACACAGTCATTCATTCTCTTGCTTTATTTCTGAAGTTTTAATAATTTTTCTATACTGGGAGCCTCAAGTTATTGAATAATTATTACTAACAAATATCAAACATTTATCATGGACCAGTATTGTGCTAAATGCTTTCCATGCAATATCTCACTGAATTCTCACCACAACCCTGGAAGTAGTACTATCATTATCTGCTTTTACAGACTCTTCAATAGAAGTCTCAGAAAGGTCATTTCCCTGAGGTTATATGGGCGAGAAAGTAGCAACCCAACCTCAGTTTCAGATCTGTCTGCCCATCCCTAATTATTAATACAACAGGAGTCTCCACAGTAGGATGGAGGTACTGCAGAGACAACATGAGAGAAGGCATTAGGGTGTAGAGAAAAAAGAGGGGAACTTCCACTGAGGGTGACTTAAACTGCTATCCTTTATATTCCCTATTACATGTATGATTTAAGATGTATATATAAATATATGAGGGTATCTTAGTTCAGTCCTGCTACTATGACAAAATTCCACAGACTGGGCAATTTATAAACAGAGTAAATGTAACTTACAGTTATAGAGGCTGGGAAGTTCAAAATCCAAATGCCCGCAGGTTCAGTGTCTGGTGAGGGCCCAGTCTTTACTTCCAAGATGGTGCCTTAAATGTTGTCTTTTCCAGAGAAGACAAACACGGTGTCCTCACATAGTGGAAGGACGCAAGAGCACAAATGACCTAGTTGGTTTCCTGTAACACTTTTATAAGGTTCTAATGCCATTGGTGAGGGAGGAACCCTCATAGACTAATCACCTCCTAAAGGCCCTACCTCTTAATACTGTTGCATTGGGGATTAAATTTCAACATTAATTTTGGAGGGGACGTAAACTTTCAAGCCAAAGCACAGAGATACATGGATAAACATACATGTGACAATCAAAAAATTTTGGAGCCTTCTGCTGTAAAACCTTTAGTTCACTGAGGCTGTGGTTTACTCACATTTTCACATCTGCTACTTGGCATTTCTGACTCACTTCTCTAACCTTACTCATCTTGTTTTCTTAAAACATTTAAGATTTTGATATCCAGCTGTGTGGATTGAGAGCCTCACCTCTTCCTTGCAATGCAAGGCGGATAGAGCATTTTCATTTCTAGAGAGATTAGGAGATGCTGGGAGGCAGCATTGTTATCCTTCTGTGCCCTGGCTGGGAAGTCCTAGGGAAGGCAAATCCGCTTTCCCATTCCTTTTTGTCCCTGGCTCTGGGCTTTGTGAGGGTGGAGGCAAGAGAGGTTTACCATGAAATAGAGAGTAGTTTACACAACATGATTCTCAAATTTTCACACAGTGCTTTCAGAAACCACATTGGTGGGTGGCTGAAGTGATCTGAAGATGAAAGAAGGGAAACAGCTCAGGTCCTAGCCTTGGAAAAACCAAAGAGCAATGCAGGCTTGATACAGAGTCCACAGGAATTAAGGAGATTTGTTTCTGAAGCAAAGTGCCAGGATTCTCCCCAGTGCCAAACAGAGAAAATGCTTGGCATTTCTGGAGCAAAGCACTCCAAGTGTGCTGTAACTTCAGTATTATTAGGCATTTTTTGAAATTACTAGTTACACTTGGTTGAATAAATGCTCCTAAATGCAATTAATGTATTATATGTTAACTTCATGGATGAGCTAAGAAAAATACTCATTATCTTGTCTAAGAGATACTACAAAGCAATATGCACATACTGCGAGGCTTTGTGTTGTTGCCACAGTTGTAGGATACAAACAAGGAGAGACCAGAGCTCCCTGGCCCAGCTAGGGATGTCCCTTCAGCTCCCCAACACCCACACACAGACTGCCTCATGCACAGCCCTTGCCCCAACTTGGAAGCCCCCATTGAGAAGCTGTGTTTGGGTAAGTTGGGAAGTGCAGCCTCCTGCCTGGTCCCAAATGCACCCCCAACCTTCATGGACCTCCCCAAAGGTGGATGATAGCACAAAAGTAGAGTCTGATCCCAGGAAAAAAGAGGAAGCCTCCAGAAATAGTGTGGCTTTGACTCTCAACCTCCCACTGCAGCTCTCCTCAAAACAATCCTCATCATTTTTTTTAGAAGAATGAGATAAGCTCACCAGATAATTTCCTCTGGGCTTCCCTCTCCAGGATTATAAGGAGACTCCAGAGTGGATTGTGGGTACTGAGTCTCAGCTCCCCTTTGCAGAGAAGCTTTGCCATTTGCTTGACAATTCATTGTGCCAGGTACTGCACTTAGAAGGCTTCACTCCTTTGCATAGCCACTAGCAGTGGCTTGTACTACCTCCTTGTGAGGTCCCTTGTCAGCAGCATAGCATAATTTGGGGGATTGTTAGCTATGTAGAACCTCACCTGGCCCAAACCCTACTGAAACAGAATATGCATTTGAATTAGATTCTTCAGGTGATTTGGAAATGCATTAGTTGGGAAGCACTGATTTGAACTGTTTGAGAAATTAAACTTTATTTAACGGATCTGAGATCATATTCCAGCTCCACCACTTGTTGTGTGACTTCAGCAGAACCACCCAGCTAAACCGCTCTTGAATTTTTCTTTTTTTTTTCCGAGACGGAGTCTCGCTCTGTCCCCCAGGTTGGAGTGCAGTGGCGTGATCTTGGCTCACTGCAACCTCTCTCCTAGGTTCAAGCTATTATCCTGCCTCAGCCTCCTGAGTAGCTCAGACTACAGACACCCACCACCATGCCCAGCTAGTTTTTGTATTTTTAGTAGAGATGGGGTTTCACCATGTTGGCCAGGATGGCCTTGATCTCCTGACCTTGTGATCCACAGCCTCAGCCTCCCAAAGTGCTGGGATTACAGGCATGAGCCACCGCGCCTGGCCTGAATTCTTGACTTGCAGAAACTATGTGAAATAATAAATATTTATTACTGTTTTAAGTTACTGCAGTATGGGATTATTGGTTATGGCACAATAGGCAATTAATATGCCCACTATAGTAGCCAAATATATATACAGTCTTTCCCAATAAAATTTTTCATACCTAAGATCAATCAAAAGAAATAAAAAGAAGGAAATAAAATTCTCTTTCACTGGCACTTGATAAAGCAGTCCAACAGTTACAGAAAAGCATAAAGCACACAGGTCCAAGATAAGAAATGTTAGCAGAGGGGACATATCCTTCCCATGTCCCCTTAGTTTTCCATCGAAGGGTTTGATTAACCACTCCATTCAGGGAGGGTTCCCTTAGCATTTTCTTCCAGGAGCATATTTATGTCCCTTCACACTCTCATCCCTGGGGGAGCCAACTTAACTGAATGCTGCATTTGGGAGAAGAGACTGAGAATGCTCAGTTCTGTCTGATCCTCCCAGCTACAGAGGGAGGCCGACTCTGCAACTTCACACATAAGCTTACAGAAATGGCCCTTGCAGGGAAGGCCTGCAGTGGTCCAGCACGTCCAGAGAATCTGTGCAGGGTCTTAAATTGAGTAGAGTGTTAGGACCCATGTGTTCACATGCTTAAGCCATGTCGTCCAAGCCAGCTTTTATCAGTAGCAACACGTCACTTTGATTTTTTGATTTGGGGTTTTAAATTTAAGTCTTTAATCCATCTTGAATTAATTGTATATGGTGTAAGGAAGGGAACAAATTTCAGTTTTCTGCATATGTGTATCAGGTCTCTTTAAACTGTTTTCCCAACTAATCCTAATTCATTCCCATAAGGTACATCATTATCCCCATTATGTAAAGTAAGAAACTGAGATCCATAAGTGTACATTCATTCTTTCAACAAATATTTATTATGTGCCAATAATGTACCAGGAACTGCTCCAGACAATACATCAAAGTGATGCCTCTAGGTAAATGAGCTTGCCTAAGTCACAAAGTGGTAAGAAAGAAAGGAGCCTGGACTCAACTTCCGACTGACTCACCCTGCACTTTCCTGAGCAGCTGACTGTCACACAGCTGGGAGGTTCAAGCCAGTACAGAACAGGCACCAGGCAAAAGGTTTCATGTTTCATCTTTCATTCAACCCTCAGCCTTCAGGGGGCGCTAGTCACATTGCATCATTCTACCTGAATATGTCCCCAGAGTTGAGCAAGCCCTGCCTTTTCTGTCACTGCCATTTTACAGATGGGGAAACCAAGGCACATGGACAGTCCTAGGATCACAGAAACAGCAGGTGCCTGCCAAGCTTCAGGCTGTTTTGTAATCTTTGTGAGGACAAGATGTCCATTTCTGTGTAGGCTATTGCTGTATATGCTACAGGTATTTGAGCCACAGTAAACGATGGCTGAGCAGTGCCTGGCAGGGCCCTCCTGAGGGAGTCAGTGACCTTAGGAACCAGGGCGGGTAGCAAGTCTCATAGTTGTGGGTTCCAAGCAGATGCCAACCCTAAGCATGTGGTGATTGTGCATCTTCATGATTATATTTAGCTTGTATTGCATCACACACCCAACCAAACCTATTAAAACATAGTGTCTGCATCTAAAGAACTAACAATATGAAAAAGCAGGGAGAAAATGATGTGTACCAGGAGGAAGGGAGTGAGTCTTTCCTTTCCATGCTGTTTCCAGGTTTGCACTGAGAACTGATATCAGATACGGAATCAATACTTAATGCTTTTTGTTTTTACTACCCAGTAGCTTCAGTGGAAAGACATGGCCTGATAATGTGGACCTCTGTCCACTGATTGCTTGGGTACATCAACACGTGAATGGCCAGCAGCCTTGATCAGGTGGGACCCCAGCCTCATTCACAAAGTTTAGAACTCTGGATCTGGATGTGCATCAGAAGGACCCAGAGAGCTTGTTAAAGCATGAATTGCTGAGCCTCATCCATCGAGTTTCTAATTCTTTGCCTTTCTAACAAGATCCCACTTTATGCTGATGCTGTCCATCCAGGGACCATGCTTTCGGAACCCCCGGTATCCAACAAGGTAGTTCTGTGGATGCTAGAATGGGCCCAAATCCAAGAAATATGACTGTTGAGCGATAAACAGCAAGAGCGGGCAGGGTGGGGCAGGTAGTCAGGGAAGAGTTTCCTACTATTTTGTAGAGAAAATGGGTTGGCATAGACATTGTAGCTTGTGCATGCATTGACTATTTCTGGATGGTTACAAAGAAAATGTGAATATAGTTCTCTCTGAGTATATGTAAGGGATTGTTTTGAGGACCCCACATGTATACTCAAATCCACACACTCTTCAAGTCTCTCAGTTGGCCCTGCAGAACCCTACTATACCAAAAGTCAGCCTTGTATACACTCACGTTTCTAATCCCACAAATGCTGTATTTTTGATGCGCTCAGTTTGGGTGAAAAAATATCTACATATAAGTAGATTCACACAGTTCAAACCATGTTATTCAAGGGTCTACTGTAATTGCTGCCTCAGGGGACTGAGGGATAGGGGAGTGCTATGTTGGTAGTTCTGTGGGTCCTGCCCCAACCCCACACCACCCCAGATCACATTCCTGCCCTCCTCTCTGCCCTGTTCAGAGTGTCCTCCAAAGCCTCCATCACGCTTTTTCCTTGGGGTTGACTTCCTCTTGGGTTTGACCAATGGGATGCACCAGCAAAATATCTGAGAGTGAGAAAGACGAGCGATTCCTTCCACACTCCCTCCCTGCTTTGGTGCCATGTCTCACAATAGCTGTGTCTGTCCACAACTAGGTCCTCCAAGGCTCCGACTCTCACTGGGCTCCACTAACGCTCTTTCCTTCCTCAGGCTGTTGCCAGTCTCTGGGGCCTCCACATCTCTTGTTTTTTCCCCTTAACCCTGCACCTCTGTAAGCAGTCCCTTCAGTAAAGGCTCTTAATTTGAAGCTTCTGGAGGTAAATTTGGTTTTCTGCTAGGATCCTGACTGATAGAAGTGGGAAACTTACTATTTGCTGTCTATCCTTTTGTATCATTTAAACACTTTGACACCAGGTGTGGTGGGTCACATCTGTAACCCCAGCACTTTGGGAGGCCAAGATGGGAGGATTGCTTGAGGCAAAGAGTCAAGACCAGCCTGGGCAACATAAAAAGACCCTATCACTAAAAAAAAAAAAAGAAAAAAGAAACCTGGGATGGTAGCACACACCTGTAGTCCTGGCTACTCTAGAGGCTGAGGCAGGAGGATTGTTTGAGGCCAGGAGTTTGAAGCTGCATGAGCTATGATCATGCCACTACACTCCAGCCTGCATAACAGAGCAAGACCCTGTCTCTAAAAAAACACAATAAATATTTTGCCATGTGTTTGGAATATCTGTTTGAAAAATATAAATAACAAAAACTAAATAGTGGAAATGCAAATTCGATCTCAAATAATCTAGAACAGTAAGTTTCAAAGAGAATCACTGGAGAATTGGTTTTCTTCAGCACTTAATGTGCCTTCATCTTGTTTGGCTTTAGTGTGATGCCAATCATGAGTTGTTATTTATCTTCTCATGTTTCAGCCTGTCAGTACAGCTAAACTGAAAACTCCTGGAAGACAAGAACCATAGCTGATGCCTATTTGCAGGGCACATAGTGTCTAGGTAGCCAGGGCATATTATGGTAGAAAGAAATTTTTTAGTATTACACAGACTGAATTCAAATTACATCTATACCACTTGCTTGCTTTGATTCTTCCAGACTCCTGTCTCTCCTGGGTACCTTAGGGGACTCATAATATCACAGAAAATGTTTATACTGTTTGGGCATGGCCTCTTGAATGCCATAAATATTAAAACTTTAATGTTATTTCATGACCCTGAGAAGTAAACCATTAAACTCTTAGTTGTTTTCATACCGTTATCTGTGCAACATCCACCCTTACCCCATGCCTGAGCTGTACCCAATCTCTGGCTGGAGTAGGAGGGGAAAAGGAGCCAAACATTGGAAAAGGCTTGTACCTAAGGCATGAAACTTAGATGACACAAAAATTGTAAATAATGATTTTGAAAGCTTAACATCTATTTAGCAAGAATAATGATTTAAAGTAGGAAGCTGCCAGATGGTGCGCACTGTTAATAATGCCCATCTGTGAGCCCTATCATGAATTATGAAATTGATTTGGAGAAGAACATCTCCTGCTGTTTACCCCAGGTGCCAAAAATGTCTCTTTATAGCTCAAAGGGTCAGGAATGTGTGAGGCAGGCTGAGGTGCACATTGCTTAATAGTATATGATATTTTTACATAATAATAGAAAACAACAAGAAAAGAATGCTGTATTTTTAAGGTTATAAGATATTTGTGGCATCCAGGAGACCATGTCGGAACTTTCTGCTTCATACGCAAGCCTGCTTCCAGGAGCATGGAAGAACCTGACAGTAGGCAGGACTTCTGTCTCCAGTGTTGGGTCTGAATAACTCCTGACCTTCTGCCCCAGGTCTGGTGGCCCCAGCTTATCTGAGTCTCTTGATCCTCATCTGGAATCCTGATGAGGGCTTCAGGTTCTCTCGCATTACAGGCCAGTTTGCTGCTGCTTCTCCACTTTGCCCCTGCAAACGCTCCATCCCACTGATGTCACAACTGCAGATAATGAGTTTTCTGACCTTCCCCCGTGGGATCAGGTCAGATTGACGACCCCCACCTGGATTTTCTGACGGAAAAAGGGAATTAGACCCTGAGCAAGTTACTTATGCCTTGAAGGCCCAGTATCTCAGTATCTTCATCTGTAATGATACATCACAGAGAAGTTCCTGTAAAGATTGATGTAAAGTGCTCAGTGGAGGCTGGTAATGAGACTAGAGTAAACCAAACCTAAACCACAGCCCCAAGACAGTCCACTAACTCTTCCCAATACCCCCAGCACACTCTTTCCTTTGCTTTCTGTCTCACCTGCAGTGAATGCCCCCTTCCTACACCCCACAAAGCCCTAAGTCAACACTTTCCCTGTGAAGCCTCTAAACCATTCTCCTCCACCATGGTCTTTCCTCCCCAGAATCGCTGTAGGTATAACGTCCACATAATTAGATATTGCCTTATGCTGCTCTCAGCTATTCTCCTGTGCTTATCTTGCCTCTGATATAGATTACAAAACCCTGTGAGAGCCATGCCTTCTATGTCTTTGCACATTCTCCCATGATGTGTCTTACAAAGAGTTGGGGAGACAGAGGGAGCTTAATTATTCCTATTCCTGCGTAATGTATCTTGTCCTGTATCAGCAATTCTTAACCCTCACAGTGCGAATCACCTGGGGAACTTTGCAATATGCTAATTCTCAGGCCCCCTCCCAGGGATCCAGTTTCCATTGGTCTGGAACAGAGCCCACCTATGGGTGCTTGCTTAGAAGCTCCCCAAATGATTCTAATGTGATATGCAGCTAAGAGCAAGCACCACTGCACCATATTGGCCAGGATGACTTCGTCCTCAGCTGTACTTAATTCCCTATGCCACGTCAATTTGTCTTCTGGCTGCACTTTCTCCGTTTAAAAATCTCAAATTATATCTTACAAGTCAAGTTACAATCCTCAGCTACTTTCTGATATAATACACAAGAAATCATCTTTAGGCAAGTGAATACTTTCTGCCATTACCTCATTGGGCGGAGAATCAAGCGGTAAAAAACCCAGCCGAGTAATCCCCTTCAAGATGAGACTCTTATTAATCAATGATCCCTTCTGCAAGCACCTGTGTGAAGCCAGCAGTCACTGTGACTTCCTTCCCACAAATATATCAGACAGGAGAGCCAGCAAACAATGACCAAAGCTGTGCTTACGTATTGGGGTGACCTATAAGTTATAATAAGAGAAAAGGAAAAGGAGCAAAAAGCAAAGATGATGAATTAATGAGGCTGCTATGACAAAATGAGTTAATGGCAAATATGTAAAAGTGAATTCATGAGACTTTGATGGTGTTTACAAGTTTCATTTCTCTTGAACATCTCAATGAATTCAATATCTTCTGAAAAACTTCAAAAAATCTTATCCTTTGATGACTTTCTGCTAACGACAGGAAAAGCAACCTTGAGGAATATTATTCTTATTTGCCCCTCTTTGGCTTTCTACAGTTTTAATTACTAGGTGAAGTAAAACCATGAGGTGAAAGGAAAATAACCCAACAACCCACAGAACTCTTCAGCAGCCAAGGTGCTTTTAAATGCAAATTTTTATAAGATTGTTAAAACAAAGAAAAGAAGGAAACTGTGAGGAAGTGTACACTATACCCACAAATTTGTCTTCAAATTATAATATTTTTCAAGGTTTTCCAAGAGGCACCAATGAGTTTTTAAATATTCTGTCAGATTCATTTTTCCACAGTCACTTTAAAAAGAGCTCCGTTTACCTGCTTAGAATGAAGAGAGCTGTTATACTATTTTATAAACCATGGAGCTGCTTTACTGAGGATCTACCACTTCAACTTTTTCTCTATGGTGTACAGTTAAACTAGATTCTAGAATTCAATAATTCACTTCTGCATCTACCCACTCATTCTTTTCATGACCAAAATTTTTATTATTCATGAATCTTTGGTATTGAACAGGTTACTTTTTTACTTGGAAATCATTGCATGACATTTTAAAAAATAAAATTTGCCACTTTTTTCTTCTTGATAATTCAACAGAGAGGCCTACTGGGTGATAAGTGCAGTATATATATTTTTGCATATTTTAATTCCTCCCTCTAAAATATGAACAGAGGCCAAGGATCACCAACAATAGAAAAATCTTCCAATATACAAGAAAGTGACACCAGAACAAATATGCAGACTATGGGAATGTATATGAATGACATAATGAAGTGAGAAGAAGAAAGCATAGAAACAATTATAATTTATATCCTATGGAAGAAAAGAGAAGTTGTTTATATTCACTAACCAAGTCAAGCCTAGGAAAAAAGATACTTTCCAATAATAAGGAAAAGCTCATAGAAATTTAAACTATGATAGCCAAAATAAAAATCTCAGTGATTATTATCACTAAAAATGAGATGAAAAAGTCAAGGGCAGAATGATAAAGTCAAGAAAATCTACTATAAGTGGAACAAAAAGAAGCAAAGAAATGAAATAAAAGAGAGAAAGAAAAGTAATAACCCAGGAGGTCCAACAGTCACCTGTAATGTGTGGGGCTGAGATGGAGGAAACTGTAGACATTTTTCAGAACTTAAGGATGTGAGTTTTGGATGGAAAGGGATGGATCCTCGAAAGTCCGTCACAGTGAGAAAAAGAAAAAAGACCCAAACTAAGGCTGATCATTTAAAAATTCTAGAACACCAGGGACAAGAAAAGATCACATAGCTTTTGGTGATTATTTCAAAATAGACTTCAGCTTTCTCAGCAGCAATACTAGATAGTAGAAGACAATGGGGGCCCCAGCACAATGGTGGATAACGCCTGTAATCCCAGCAGTTTGGGAAGCTGAGGTGGGTGAATCACTTGAAGTCAGGAGTTCAAGACCAGCCTAGCCAACATGGTGAAACCCCATCTCTACTAAAAATATAAAAATTAGCCAGGCACGGTGCCACACACCTGTAGTCCCAGCTACTCAGGAGTCTAAGGCAAGAGAATCACTTGAACCTGGGAGGTGGAGGTTGAGGTGAGCCAAGATCATGCCACTGCACCCCAGTCTGAGCAACAGAAAAACAAAAAAGAAGATAATGGATGAATACCATAAAAATTCTAAGAGTACTCAAAAATTTAGCTCTTATCCATCCTTTCTTAGGAAAGCATCAAAGAATACAGATACCAGCAAAAATAGAAAATAAACTAAGAAATACAAAGTCATTGAGTGGAAGAAACAAGGGATTCTTCATAAAAGAATGATGATAGGAAGTCCCAGAAAGTTGCTCCCTATCCTTGCCAACATTTGATATTGTCAGTTTTTTGGTTTTTGTTCTGTTTTTATCCTCGCCATCCAGTTGGTGTGTATTGGCATTTCATTATGGTTTTTTATTTGCATTTTTCTGATAACTAATGGTGCTAGGCACATTTTCGTGTGTTTATTGACCACTTGGACATCTTCTTTATGCCTGTTCAAGCCTTTTGCCCATCTTTCAAATGTTACTGTCTCCTTTTTCTTATTGATTTGTACTAATTCTTGTATATCTTCTGGATATGGGTCCTCTGTCAGGCTTACCCCATACTCTGTTAAAGGTATATGCTTTTTTCAAAGTGTGAATTATTAGTCTTTTCCTTTATGGTTAATACTTTTAAATATTCTATTATTATTGGAGTTTTCATTCCCAAATTGAGAATATTCTGAACATGCTTTTTGTAACGTTTTAAAAATTTACCATTGTATCACAAAGCATTTGACATCATTATATTTCTGAAAGAACACTTTTTAAAATAGCCACATTTTTTTCCATTATATGGATGTATTATTCCTTAAATAACACTTACTGTTGTACATTCAGATTGTTTTAGAGCATTACTTAAATAAAATTATAAAATTAATAAGTGTGCTATAAATTAAAAACCTAAGATTTTTAAATGCAAATTTGACTGTTTCCAATCTTCATTACCCAGTGAGTATATATTGAGTACCTAATGTTTCCTCTGCATTGTGCTGGAGATTCTGGAGGATATAAGAGAACACATAAGGTGGGCCCTGTCCTTAAGGAGGTGACAATATATTTGGGGGTCCCAAATGTCACCTGTTTAGCAATTCCTTAAGGAATAATTGATAACTCAACTAACTGTTAATAGCTATATTTGAAATAGGAAGAAAGTTAGGGGAAAGCAAGATGGGGGTGTACTAAAATAGTTGGCTTCAAGCAAGAAATGGGTCTTGAAGGGTCTTCATATGTTGGGGTTGAGTACTTCGCAGAGTGGGGACTCCATGATCAAAGGTGTGGAATCAGAAGGAGTAAGCAGGGCCTATCTGAAGGGCAGAAAGGAGTTGCTCTAGATTGAAAGTTAGGGTAGATGTGGACCAGTTGAAGGAAATAAGAATGGATAAGTAAGATGAAACTGCATTAATGAGGGCTTTGACATGAGGAATTTGGATCCAATCCCATAGGCTCACTGCAGCTGGGGGTGAGGTGGCAGGGAGCCAGGCCATTGAATGGCAGTTTCCATAACAGCCTTCAGGTGAGTGGGAGGGTAGGCAGAGTGGAGTTAGAAGACAAATTAAAATGGATAGGAATTGTCCAAAAGGCAGGTGATGTTATCTTCAAGATTTACAGATAATACAATTTTTTAATGAAACAGAAAACTAGATATCTACTCCATAGTCTCTTGTTTGTCTCTAAATAATATCTTGGGTTTTTTAAAGGAGCATTTCAAAAACAAAGTATCTTGACAATCGTTATTAGAACCACTAACAAGTGTTCTCTCTAAAAAGAAAAAAAAAACCCTTTCTATACACAGGAATAGTGTGATTCTGTCACTATTTGGCAGTAAAAGGGAAATAGAATTCATTATACAGTGGTTTGGGGTTTTACTTACATGGAGAAGCATTAGAACATAGCGGTCTGGGTTCAAATTCCAGCTATGCCATGTTAGAGAAGTCATTTAATCTCCCTGAACCTCACTTTCCTCTCTTGCAAAATGAGTACAACAATAATTAGAAAAGCGCTTGACACGTAATAAATGTTAACTATGATTATCCTGGTCTCTGAGGTAGATGTTATCATTTTTATAGATTAATTGATCAAAATATTGGCTACATAGAGATAATTTATATTGGAAAAATACTGTCATTTATTATAGTGGTAAACAAGGGGTTAAAGGTTTTAAGAAATAAGTAATGAACAATGGGAACTTTCATCAAAACCACTGAGGACAAAGTACCGTTCCTTGGCTCTGCATCTATTATAACCATAGTATTATTAATAGTAATAAAGTGCTTGGTTTCTATAGAGCCTAAGACTTGGAAACAAAGCCAAGCGACATATGTATATATTTATTTAATTGTGGGAGACCCAGCAACATTTGGCGGCAGGCGCGGTGCTCCACTCAGTGGGATGAAATGCGTGCTTCACGCCAGCTTCTTTAGAGGGACTGTTATTCATCACAGCTGTAATGTTCCCTTCAGAGCGCTCCCACCGGAATGGAAAAGGCGCACTGGCAATTTATATACAAAAACCAACCCACGTTTGGCTTTGAGAATTCACTGGGAAAACTGTATGCAGTCTGTTAGTTATTCACGGACATGCTCTGATTTCTGATGGAAGTGCTGTGGTCTCATTTTGTTATCATCACAGTAAAATTAGAAAGCAGCAAAGAAAAATTAAAGGACTAGCATGTAGACATCTTCTAGCTGACAAAATGTTATATGGTAAGTTTTCAGAGTTCAGTGGCCGTGTAAAAATAGTCATAATTGGCACAGCCCTGTGTTTGGAGTGTGCACCCTGGCATTTGCCCCAACTATCCAGCCCTGCCCCCACATCCCCTTGATGAAGTTACATGGTTACCCTCTTCCCTAGGAACATGGAACAAGCCTGCAGAGACACAGCAACACCCTGCCTCTCAAAACAGTGCCATTTATGTGAAATATATTGGGACATCTCTTCACATCTAATGAATATAAATTTCTTTACAGTTGAATCTTGACTCAAAAGGACTAATATCTATAGTTAACCTTGCAGCTAGAATAGTTCTCTACCCCTTATTGGAATAGGTGTCTTAACTCCAAGATTTCTTTCCAAATAATATATTATTTCACATCTCCAGAGGTGTGATCTACTATTGTAAAAGCATGTTCACATCTACCAACACATCTGATCTTCACAAGAAATGTGAGAGGGAGACAAGGCAGGTAACACAATACCCATATTACAGATGAGGACACTGAAGTCCAGGAAGATTCACTAATTTGTGCCAAATCTCACAACTAGGAGGGGCAGTAGTGGGGCTCAAATCCGGTGACCAGTAAAGGGTTCTGTCCAACACTTTATACCACTTTCCTGAAATGGTTTTTATTTTGCAAGAGAAATAGGGCTTCATCTCCTGCAATGATGAGTTAAATCTCAATTTATTTAAATGGCAAAGAATAAAAATAAGTAGTTTCTTTTAGTCCCAGCCAGAAAAGCAAGCATGATACTGGATTGTTTAAGTACGAAATACATGAGAATGTGATGTTGTCATTTTCTTGGTTGCTTTTTTTCCCCCACGGAATCAGTTCTGTACTCATTTTAGTTCAACCAGCATTGGACTGAGCAACCACTATATAGCAACCGATATGTTCTGGCTCTTGTCCCAATAGTCCTTTGTGGAGACAGACAAGTAAATAGATAACACCTCACAGTATTCTGAGTCCTATGATCGAGAAGTATGCACCGGCTGCTAGGAGAGCCCAGGGGAGGCAGTGTCAATTAAGAAAGGCTTTCTGCAGGGGGAGACATCTAAGATTAGTTGGGAAGGATGAGTAGGAGTTCTTCAAACAACGAAGGGTGGAAGGAAATTCCAGGCAAGTTCAGAGATGTGGAGATTGGAGACAGCAAGAATAAACACAGTTTCTGCCAAGGGGCACAGTTTCTGGAAAGTAGGGGGGAGTGCCATTTTAAAGGGGAATGGTGTGTAATCATAATAATCACTAATGCTCACATAGTGCTTGCCACGTGCCAAGCTATATTCTAAGCACTTTACATATACAAATGCATTTAATCCTCACAGCCTCCCTGGGAGGTAGGCGAAATTATCACCCCCTATTGCAACAAAGAATTGAGGCACAAAAATGCGAAGCAACTTGGTCAGTATTTCATGGCCCGTGCTTTCAACACTGTGCTATTAGACTATCTTTCAAAAATGTGTGTGTGTGTGTGTGTGTGTAAAAGAGAGAACATGAAAAATCTCCAAAGACAGAAAGAAAGATGACCAAAGTTTGGGGAAACATATAAATTTTGGAAAAAATTAAACCAATGGACAGGCTTTATTCTAGAGAAGAGGGCTGAGAAGGCAGCATGAAGAAAATGGGCCTCAGTAATATTAAGGAGCCTGTATGTTAAACTCAAGTAAGAATTTTCTGCTGATTAGAAGTAAGCGAAGTCAGACGCGTGTCACTCAGGGAAGCTGCCAACTCTACTTCCTGTGGGTTGTGCTCCCTGGAAATGTTTTGAATTGGTCTGAATCCTGCCAGCTGACTTGAGCAGGATGTGAAGAAGACACACAAGTTTGTTGGAATGTGTAAACTCTTTGAGTGCACATGTTTGATAAATATTAATTGATGGCAAACCAAATTTAATGCTACAGCTAAGATCAGTAGCATTAATTGAGAACACTTCTCATGTTATGCATAGTTGTTATGTTTCATGGCCAACAGGTAAAAATTCTATGAGGAAAGTTTTACGTTTTCTATCTTCTCTTTTTTAAGGGCTTTGGTATAGATAAGCTATCACTGGTTATTAAGAAGTTCAATGTTCAATTTGCAATCCACTTCTGGCAAGGTGAAAAGAACTTTGTGGTATTAGTTTAATTACTAATCTTATCCCCATTTCATCTTGTTTTTTCAGTGCTTATTTCCTCCCCATATTCACTATTTAAAAATAAATTATTGCGGTATATGTATCTTTGAAAATGACCACAAAGTCTTTTGAAATAAGATAGTGTATAATTAAATACACATGTAAACCAGATGTTACTTGGACCGACTACTTGCAGATTAGGTAAAAATTAGTTTATCCCCAACCTCAGGACTTCAAAGTATCCCCGTGATTTCTACACTCCTGTGGGCCATGTCAGTTCAGCCCTATTTATTCATTTTTTAAGTTCACTCTTTCAACAAGCATTTACTGACCTCCTACTACATCCCAGGTATTATTATAGGCAATAACAACACAATGGTGCAAAACACAGGCAAGTTCCGGTTCTGGCAGAATTTAAATTCCGGTGGGTGAGAGGCAAACAAACGAAAGTGAGGAATTCAATGCAAGAAAAGAGATTTTCGGATAGTGAAAAGTTTGATGAAGAAGTGAAACAGGATCCTGTGAGGTCCTGAGACGTAGTGAATTTCCTCTTGGGGGTTAGGGAAGTCTTCCCTGGAAGGTGGCTGCTGGCTGAGGCCTGAATGGCCAGCTTGGCAGCCTGTAGATCTGAAGGACGGGTTCCTGGCAAAGGGAACCACCAGGGCCAAAGCTTTGAGGTCAGGCTGAGCTGGGCACATTTCAAAGGCAAGGGAGGCCTGAGTGGCTGAGATTAGTTGCACTCAGGAGAGAAGGGGTAGCTATGAGGGGTGAGCAGCCAGAAGGGGCCAGATCCCACAGGGCTTTGTAACCAGGAGAAGGAGGTGGACGTTTCTTCTAAGTGGGAATCCTAAGGTATCTGACTGCTGATTTTTAAGAGGTCAGTGTTTCTGTTTTGTGGAGAGAAGATTGAACAGAAGCAGAAATGAAAGCAGAACACCCATTAGGAGGTTTCGCGCTGAGAGAGAGGCTGCTTGAGCTACAAGGTACTGGGCATTCAGGCAGAAATAGATGGAGGCAGTTTCCATTGTAGAGATACTGAGAGAGGCAAACCTCCCTCCTCCATCCCCCACCTACTCTCTTTGATGGCTTCTGCAAGAAACTCAATTGAACCAACTGGAATGTTTGGAATTTTACAAAAGATTTGCAGGGCCTTGGGGAGGGGTTCACTTTGGGGAACATGTGGGTATCTTGGATACTGCCCCTTTTGTCTCACTCTGCCCTTTTTAAGGGTCCCTAGTGCCTACCCATGGCCCTCCCCTCTATGCAAATCCTCTAACATATGTAATCCTGTCCCCACAACCAGCTTCCTCCAAGGGAGCAGCCCCTGTGCATCAGTGTCAGTTTCAGATCATTGCAAGCATATTAACTCACATAGAAATCCACCCACATTCCACATTAAATATTATTTACATGAGTTGACCTGTGGCTGACTGGATGATACGGTATTATGGTTTGCAGACATTTAATTAGGCATTTATCTTTATTTTATGATTTACTTTTCTGTTGCTGTAATCTATATATATTTTTTCAGACCTCAAACATTTTGTAGGCCGTTACAAAGCACATGTCCCCCATGTCTGTGGGGCCTAATGATTCAAACAGCCGTGACCAGGCCTGCTTGTGTGGCCCAGCCTCGCTGGCATTCTAGTGAATAACATCATCTCCATCTCACTGCACAGAAGTATGAACTGCGGTGTCAGCAGGTTTCCATGACACCACCCGCGATGTAGAGCACACATCTCTCCCACACTCCGCTGGTTACCAGGCCCTGGCAGTGCTGACCGGGCCTCCTGGGCTGCCTTCCTCCCTCTGGCTCGCAGGTTCCTCTTCACTCCCACGCTCTGCTCCCCAGACCTCTGGCCCAGAAGGTTCGACCCAGAGCCTGAGGCAGGAGAAATTTCGAGGCAGAGACTGGATCTGAGGGTGAGGCCCAGGCCAGGCTAGAGAGAAAACACTGTGAGAAAGGACTGAGGCCCCCACATGCTGGAATCTTGTGGAAAGAGGTGAAGGCAAAGCTGGGGGTGAGAGAGAAAAGAGGGAGCAGGAGCGTAGTGAGGAAATGAGGTGAAGAAACAGCTGGGAAGACAGACATGCATCTGGAAGATTCCAGGAGAGGCCATTTCATCCAGCCTTGCTCCAGCAGTTGTGTTTCAGCAGCCACACGGGACACCTGGCCTTTCCTCTGTGACATCGTTCTCCATCCTTCCAGCACCTCTTGGAGATCACAAGGGGCTCTCCACATGAGGAGACTTTTGAAACTAAGAAACAGATTTGGGTGTTGCACATGTTTGCTCTGGAGCCACATTGCTTGGGCTCAAATCCCAGATCCATGGCTTCATCACCTGTGAACCTTGGGCACATTTCCCCACATGCCTGTCTCAAGTTTCCTCAGCTGTGAAATGGAGTGGTAATTGTTCCTACTTTTACCGAGTCATTGTGACGTATCTTGTGAAAGGCCTAGCATACAAAAAGCACCCCATAAATGTTTAGCTATTATTATTTCAAGGAATTGTAAAAACAGGATCACAAAATTGTGGAATATCATTAATGTTTACATTTAACAAATTATACCCTTTAATTCAAAAAATGCAATGGCATATAACTGTGATATTTACAGGTAATATAGAAGTTAGGGTTTTTTTCTATATAATTAATTTATAGCATCCTAGAGGTAGGATGCTTCAATCATGGGATGTGAGTTTAGAGTTGAATGAGAAGCATCTGTGTTTTGACCGTATTTATAACCTCATTTGGAAGCAACGTTAAAAGCCTACATTTGAAGTCCTTTGTAAATGTTTGTCTCCAAGCCAAATGCTTTTCCTGGTCCCCTTCCTGACTCCTGCTCCCACCCCCGGGTTCATATCTTAAAATGATTAGGGCAGAAAAGGGTGGAGGAGTTGGAATAGACTCTACTTCCTGTCTCTCTGATTTTTACAATTAGATTAACAGGGCATAAGGCCTTTACCTCTACAACGGGATGATTTATAGGTTTATATATATTACACACACAGACACACACACACACACACACACACACACACACAGAGAGAGAGAGAGAGACAGACAGACAGAAAGAGATATTCAGCTTAGGATGTCAGTATAGATCCTTCTGCAATTCATGAGCATGATGATGGGGTATCACACTTATGTGTGAGATGTGCCTCCCTCAAAACTTCTTCCTACAGGTTGGCACTTTGCCCACCTGACATGAAAAAAAGAAAGTCAATGTCAAAGGAGAGGTAATGCAAGACTAAGACTCATTTGTTCTGTAAACAACTGAAGGCAAGCCAGTCTTTGAAAGGATGAAAGCCTGCAGGTACTAGCCAACAGAGAAGGGTGGGGAGGACAGGTAAACTTTCCCTACCTCACAATTTTGTTTTTACTCATTATATGCCCAATAGAAGCTGTGTGTAATACAAGTGAAAAATGAATGACTTTCTACCAAACAGCACTCTTCATGGCTGCAAACGTGACCCTAAACTACAGCGGTCTATAATGTGGCAGACTCAAGAGGGACACGAAGTCAACACTGCCCCATGGTTTCCCCTGGAAACACCAATGCCATGCATGAAAGGCTTTGTGGCTGCTAACCCAGGGAACATTGCTTGCAGAACTTTAGAAACAGGAGCCTTGCCAGCTCTCAGGGAAGCTCAGATGAAAAGTCTACCTAGAGTACAGCAGACTGGCTGACCTTTCAAAGGCTCTTTTATCCTTGAGAGTCTGTGGTTTTGATGTAGTGTTGAGTATTTTTTAACTTTCTCTTGAGAAGTGTCAGTAAGTAGATGAAAAATAAGGACTGCTTCCACATGAATGCACTAATTCCCCCATGCCTTTTTAAAGATTTTTAAAAATAGAGAAATTTTATAGCCACATAATAAGTAATAATAATCCAAACATGATGAGAAATTTAAATTTGCTTTGCAGATCTAAAAGTTCAAAATTGCTATGAAGACATATTTTGGGGGGGATACTATTTTATAAACATGGGAGACAAGTCATTGTTGTTCTGCACATAGTAGGAAGACAGCACTTTTTTTGAGTGAGGTTTTTTTTTGTTTTGCTTTTTGGGTTTTTTTTTTTTTTTTTTTTTTTTTGAGATGGAGTCTCTCTCTGTCACCCAGGCTCTGGTCTGGAGTGCAGTGGTGTGATCTTGGCTCACTGCAACCTCTGCCTCCCAGGTTCAAGCAATTCTCCTGCCTCAGCTTCCCATGTAGCTGGGACTACAGGTGCCGGCCACCACACATCGCTAATTTTTGTACTTTTTGGTAGAGATGGGGTTTCACCATGTTGGTCAGGCTGGTCTCGAACTCCTGACCTCAGGTGATCTGCCTACCTCAGCCCCCAAAAGTGCTGGGATTACTGGCATGAGCCACCATGCCCAGCTTTTTGAGTGAGTTTTTAGGAAAGTTTTTCATGTCTTCATGTTAATTATTTTGGAGGAAATAAAGTCATTGGATAATGATGATAACTTTTAAAAATAGCTAATATTTATTAAATGCAGTCTATCTCAGTTATCTATTGCTATGTAACAGGCCACAAAATTTCATTGCTTAAGACAATATTTTATTATTTCTTAGGGTTTTATGGATTGATTGGGCTCAGCTGGAAGGTTCTTCTACTCCACATGGTGTCTCCTGAGACTGGAATGTACAAGATAGCTGTCTAGTACCTCAGTTGGCCTGGATAAAAGAGCTTGGGTTTGGTTGGGCATTTCTATCTTTCTCTCTCCAGGTGGTCTCTCCAATAGGACAACCTAATCTCTCTATGTGGGGGTTCAGGGCTCTAAGAGCAAATTTCCAAGGAGGATAAATCCCTATTTGCAAGCACTTTTTAAGACTCTGCTTCCATACCATTTGCTAGAATCTCAATGGTCAAAGCAAGCTACTCAACCAAGTCCAGAGTCAATGGGAGAGGGAATTACATAAGGACTTAAATACTGGAAGGCATGGCTCATTGGGGTCATGTCACCAGTGTAACAGGCAACCACACAAATTATACACCACATCTTGGATTGGGCACTTTACATCCATTTATCTTGTTTAAAAATCAAAACAATCCTATGAAGTGGATACTATTTACAATTTTCATTCTAAATAGATACAGAGAGGTTAGGTTACTTGAACAAAGTCACACTAATATATCAGGGGAAACAGCCCCCGATATTTCAACGTAGGTTCTTTTCTATTTTCCCTAATTGTTGGCTGGTCTGAGAAATAAAGGGAAAGAGTACAAAAGAGAGAAATGTTAAAGCTGGGTGTCCAGGGGGCAGGCTTTACATGTCGGCAGGTTCCGCAATGCCCCCTGAGCCATAAAATGGGCAAGTTTTTATTAGCAATTTTCAAAGGGGAGGGAATGTATGAATAGGGTGTGGGTCCCAGAGATCACATGCTTCAAGGGCAACAAAAGATCACAAAGCAGAAGGTCAGGGCAAGATCACAAGGTCAGGGCAAAACTAGAATTACTAACAAATTTCCATGTCCTGCTGTGCATGCATTGTCACTACTAAACATCTTAACAGGGTTCAAGAGTAGAGAACCGGTCTGACTAGAATTCACCAGGTTGGAATTTCCTAATCCTAGCAAGCCTGGTGACACTGCAGGAGGCCAGGGCATGTTTCATCCCTTATCTGCAAATGCATAAGGCAGACACCCCCAGAGAGGCAATTTTAGAGGCCCTCCTTGGGAATGCATTCTTTTCCCAGGGCTGTTAATTATTAATATTCCTTACAGGGGAAAGAATTCAGCAATATTTCTCTTACCCGATTTCGGCAATAAGAGAAATATGGCTCTGTCCTGCCTGGCTCCCAGGCAGTCAGACCTAATGGTTATCTCCCTTGTTCCCTGAACATCACTGTTATCCTGTTCTTTTTTCAAGGTGCCCAGATTTCATATTGTTCAAACTCACATGCTTTATGAACAATTTGTGCAGTTAACACAATCATCACGGGTCCTGAAGCAACATACATCCTCCGCTTACAAAGATGATGGTATTAAGAGATTAAAGTAAAGACAGGCATAGGAAATTATAGGGGTATTGATTGGGGAAGTGATAAATGTCCATGAAATCTTCACAATTTATGTTCTTCTGTCACAGCTTCAGCAGGTTCCTCCATTCAGGGTCCCTGACTTCCCACATCACTAGTAAAAAGGGGCAGAGCTGGGATTAAATCCAAGCCATCTAATCCCATAGCCTGAACTCACAAATCTGAAGACACAAGCGCAAGAATAGGACATTATTAAGTTCTAGAAGTAAATGATATGCCAGAAACACTGAGGTAATAATTGGTTTCAGAATTTACACATTCTATAACAATTATAATATTTTTGTCCAGGTCTTTTGAAAAGAGGGCTAAAAGCATTGTGAGTCACAGAGGCAAGAGTGGTAGCTTGACCTGGGTGAAAATTGTACTTCTCCTTATTCATCGAGTAACTCAATGTCTTAATTTCCTCAACTATAAAATGAGAATACTAATAATATCTAACTTGTAAGTCTGTGATAAGGCTAAGTTAGATAATACGGTGAGGATAAAGTACCTAAAATATTCTTGATGCATAGAAGGTGCTCACAGCCATGTGTGAGGGTGCCCGGTAGATGGAGCTGAGCATGGTAGGACACGTGGGAAGCCAGTCTCAGGGGATTCATGATCTCCTCTATTAGCTCTCTGGAGGATGATTAGGGTGCTGAGTTTAAACTACAGGATAGGCTATTACCCCTGCCCATGGGTGGGAATCATGGGTCAGAGCAGGGTGGGAGAAATTCCTGGTTTGCGACACCTCACTCTAGGAACACTGGAAAAATAGACGCCATGGTTCCTGGAAGACTTATAACTGCTATCACCACAGAACTAGTCTAAGTAACCCATCCCAACTCGACCTGGCTGTATTATCTGCAAATTTAATCTGGATCTAAAAATGTTTCAGGACACTTCCCAAATTTGGCATGTACTAACTCAGTGAGAATCAATTATCTAGTTCTCATTACCTTCCAGCAGAAAAACTGTTTTGATGTTAGTGAAGATGTGGGAAAGGGAGGAAAGAAAAAGCAATTTGTCATGGATAACTTTCCAAACCTTAGTTTCCATTGTCTGGTTATGCCAGCTGCTGTCTGCTCGTTTTGAGGCAATTTATAGCTGGAAGAAACAGGACTCCACATTTCTTCCTTTGGGGTCTGAATGATGGCTTTTTCCATGATATTGTAGTCACAGTTCTATACATGAGTTAGGGCAGCCACAATACTATGGGTAAAAGGATAAATCCCTCACTGCCTTCTCTTATCTCCAAAGCAGTTGGGAGTGGAGAGGAGGCCATTTACCCCAAAGCAATAAAATGAGGGTGGGAGATGTGCCTGTGTCAGAAATGGCAGCTGGAAACATGCTTTGCTGAAATGCTCTCAGATGCAAATGCATTATTATACAAATCTCTCTTCCCCAGTTGCAGAAGGACAAACTGAGAAAGGATGATAGAGGAGAAACCCTCGATCTTCAGGGCAAGCCCCTTTAAGATCTGCTCATTCCACGTATGTCCCTGGTAGCATATTGCCCAAACACTGCTCTCCAAGGACTCAAGGAAACTTTTCCCAAAGCTTTGTTTTTTGGGGTTTTTAAAGGTAGTTTTCCATAATTCATTAAATGTGTTGTTTCTCACGATCTCACATGCTTGAGTAATTCCTGAGTGCAGCAACTCAATACTGTGGTACAGTTTC
>NC_045435.1:172463397-172594251 GCF_002776525.5 Piliocolobus tephrosceles | reverse complement strand
CTTGAGTAATTCCTGAGTGCAGCAACTCAATACTGTGGTACAGTTTCTGTTTCATTAGCTGTGTAAACTCACATAAGTTTCTCTACCTCTTTAATCTCAGTTTCATCCTCTGTAAAATGGACATAATGGCCCCTATGTCACAGTGTTATTGTGGGAGTGAAACGAAGTCATTTGCACCCTCTTTCCTCTCACCCTTCTCCCGGACTCTATCAATTCTGCATCCCACATGTCTCTAGGATGGATTCCCTTTTCTCCATTGTCCTGCTGACACATCATCTTTCACCTGGACCCTAGCAGGACCCTCCATCCCCCTGCCACAGATGCCAGAGGGATTTTTCAGAATGCACACTGACT
Organism: Piliocolobus tephrosceles; assembly: GCF_002776525.5. Lineage (NCBI taxonomy): Eukaryota > Metazoa > Chordata > Mammalia > Primates > Cercopithecidae > Piliocolobus > Piliocolobus tephrosceles. The sequence goes on along the minus strand of NC_045435.1, from coordinate 172,593,897 downwards.
CTCCTCCACCCAAAGTTCTTTGCTCACCCTCATTGGCCCTAGGCTAAGGTCCAAACTGGAGCAGAACACCCATGGCTCGGTGATCCCACCCTAAGGAACCCCCCACCACCGGCTTTGGCCTCCATCCACCTCACTCTCCACATACAGTTTCCCACGTCACATAGCAAACGACAGCATTTACTTTTCCACCAAACTCTCTGTCTCTCTGTCACTCTCTTTTTCAAGTCTATTGGGTCTTTACACAAGTTACCTTCTCTGCACAGGGGGCTCTAGCTCCTTTTTTCCACCCAGAACATTCCCATGCACTCTTCAATACTCAGCACAAGAATCATCTTGTCCTACTGGATTAAGAAAATGTGGCACATATACACCATGGAATACTATGCAGCCATAAAAAAGGATGAGTTTGCATCCTTTGTAGGGACATGGATGCAGCTGGAAACCATCATTCTTTGCAAACTATCACAAGAAGAGAAAACCAAACACCGCATGTTCTCACTCATAGGTGGGAACTGAACAATGACATCACTTGGACTCGGGAAGGGGAACATCACACACCGGGGCCTATCATGGGGAGGGGGGAGGGGGGAGGGATTGCTTTGGGGAGTTATACATGATATAAATGATGAATTGATGGGTGCTGACGAGTTGATGCGTGCAGCACACCAACATGGCACAAGTATACATATGTAACAAACCTGCACGTTATGCACATGTACCCTAGAACTTAAAGTATAAAAAAAAAAAAAAAAAAAAGAATCATCTTGTCCACAAAGTTTCCTTCTCCATCTCCCAGGAAGAGGTGGGCTCCCCTTTCTTTGCACAACACCTCCTGCCTCCATACAGGCACTTTTCATTTCATTGTGTCACAGTCTACCCCACGTTGCTGTCGGCTCCAGCAACTGTCTTTGTAGCCTCAGGGTACTGCACAGGTCTGCAGAGAAGAATGACTCAAAATATGTTGGCCTAAATGAATTAATAAATGCAAAGTGTTCCTCCTTTTAAATGATGACTTTCTTATCTCCCTCCCTCCTGTCTCAAGAAGTCAAACTCAATTTCAGGAACAATGACAAACTGCATAGATCTAGCTCAGCTCAAAGCAGACAGGACAGGGAGGAGCCATTATTTTCAGCCCAAGCAAAATAATAAGGGGACTCAAAATGATAAGAAATACAATGTTTAATTCTCATAACATTTATTTTGTCAGTGACACTCCATCTATTTCAAGAAAGTATCTGGGGGTAGTTCATAAATATTAAAGCATCTTTAAAACGTGACGAGTTAAAGAAATAAAACCCAGAACAAAAGTATTTTAAAGGGAGTAAAGAATGAGATGCCTCAGTCTCCTGGAATATTAGTGGTCTGTAAGAGTGGGGCTGGGGAGGAGGAAGGAATGTGCCCTTGACTGCTCTGGTAGATTCTTCAGAAGTGAGAGCATCCGCGAGTGGTATGGCCTTTGAGCGGGGGCAAAAGCTACTTATGAGATGGCAGAATTGAGAATCCAAAAGATGGTTACAACTGTGTGGTCACACGTGCAGTGGACAAAGCTGAGATTTTTGGTTTAAATTTTTGATTGGATATTGTATTTTAGGCACATCTTTGTCCTTGGAAGACTTTTAGTGGCCTAGGTTTATTTCTGAACAAACACATTCCTTCATATTCTTCTCCTGGTTTAAAAATTTGTCTCTTAATTATAATTGAAAATACAATAAAAAGGGAATCCAGGCAGTACTTCCTTCCTTTGATTAAACAATTCCTAGGACTTTTAGTCCTGGGAAGAGACGAGGCACTTGGAGGCTCAGGAGCCAGCTCTGTGAGCGGCTCTGATGCAGCCGCATGGCACAGTGAGGACGTCTCTCGGGTCATGCACCCTCTTTCCTACTTGTGCCTCTGCAATGGTGTTATCAGGGCTTCAATCTCAGCATTTCAAGGAAAAAAGAAAATTACTTGAATGGACAGCTTTACAGTTTATGCAGAAAAGAAATTGGAAGCTGAAGGATGACGTTGAAAACTACCACAAGAGCAATAGACTCCACTCTGTAATAAAAAGAAACAAAATACTGATGTATGCGAAAGCACAGATGAACCTCAAAAGCATCAGGCTAAGTGAAAGAAGCCAGCCACGAGAGATTACACATTGCATGACTCCGTTTGTATGATATTCTGGAAAAGGTAAAGCAATAGAGACAGAAATCAGATCAGGGATGGGGATGAGGGGAGGGGATTTGCTAGAAAGGGATGCAAAGGAATTTAGTGGGTGATGGAGCTGTTCTGTGTCTTGATTGTGGCATTATTACAAGATTGTTATTACAGTTTTATTGTATTGAATTTTACTGTATGAAAATCATACCGCAATAAATCTCGCTTACATACATACACTCAGGACAGTCCTGCTGGAGATTATTGGAATCAGGGTCTGTGGAGGTGTCTGGGAAATGGCCACTTGGATTTTGCCTGTGTTATCCATTAAAACTCTGTGGCAGATTTTGTCTGGAAAAAGAGTTCTGCTGCTAAAAACACTTGGAAACCACAGGATAAGATGAATGCCAGTGAGGGGCAGCCGAGGTTTCTTAAGAGAGCAATGCCTGTCCTCATTGTTGTTGTTGTTTTTACATGTATCTTACTAGGAGACAGAAACCAGAAGAGGAATAAAAAAAGACTATGTGTAATTACTTGCCCTGAGTAACCCCACAAGTGTTTTCTTTCCTTACAATTTAGTCTTAATAAGGACTCTGCACTCTCTAAATTTAGGACCAATGGTATGGAAGCCTTCTATTTTTGCCAGCTTGGAAGAGTCACCTAAATGATGCCCCTCAGGGTAAAGAGGTGCAAGTCAGCGACGTCTTTGTTAACCCCAGACAAGCCCCTGATGGGCTTTACTGGCCCCCAAACAGCAGCCATAGTACAGCAATAAGAGGACTTTGGAAAGTTTTGCAAGCTGGGAAACTTGCTGAATAAATCATCTCCAAAGCTGCAGTTTGTCCCCAGGAACCAGACTGCTGTCCTGAATTCAGGACTGTGTAATGCTTCCATCTGAATGCCCTGCAGTGGAGCCAGCCTCAGCCTTTCACCACTGCCCACCCCCCGCTCATTATTGGTTTTTGCCTGAATTCCTCACAGATTCCTGACTGAGCCCTGAAGGCGTTAAAGTTTATGAAAACAGTTACAGTTTACTAACAAATATTTGGACTAAGGATATTGATTGGAAGATGTGAAATTCTTTCTTTCCAGCTTCTGTAATTCATGTCAAATGTTCAGATCGTTGTGTGCTCCATTGTCCTCAGAAGTCGAGACCTGCCATGTCTTCCATCCACACCTGGACTCTCACCCCATGATAAGAGCTTCTCTCTGTTGCTAGTTCCTGGATGCTTCACCACCCTTTATTAGTTTCCTAATCCTGCCCACATTTAAGTAAATAATCCTCTCATTGCATTGTCTTCAGTTAAACCCTTTGATTGTTTCATCTAATTTCTGTTAGGATAGTGACCATCACAACTCCCTACCCAAATCCTACAATAAGTTCTCTGAGTCCTAATGATCAGTTCCAAACTCCTTTATGCCCTTCCTCCCTGACCTCATCTCCTGCCACTCTCCCACTGTCCAGTAGGTTCCATTCTGTTCCAACATTTTCCGGTCCGGGGCAGTTTGCATCAGTGTTCCCCACTCTAGATTGTTCTCTATATGCTGGTGTGGCTGTCTCATTGTCACTGTCATCGTGCCAGGTCAGATGTCACTTCTTCAGAAAGGCCTTTCCTGGCTACTTGAAATAAAGTAGCCCTCCTCCCTAGACCCTCTCCAGCCATTCCACTACTCAAAGGTACTTTTTTTTAAAAAAAAAAAAAAAAAAAAAAAAAAAAAAAGCTTTTATCAATATCTGAAATTACATAGATTGTATTTGCAAACACATTTGTTGTCTTTGTTCCACACTAACCTAAGCTCCAAGGAGGCTAGAGCTTTATCTTATTTAACACTGTATGGTCAGAGTTACTGCAAAAAGAGTTTATGGCACTCTCAAACTGAGTCAAAGGAGTTTAATAAAGGAATCATTTAGAAAGATGAGGGCAACAGGGGATAGGGCAATACTCTGGGGCTAATAACATCAGGGTCATCACAGTGTTTGCCTGAACTCTGAGAGGACTGTCTGGTGGGCAACAGCTGCTGGTAACAAACCCATAGCAAACTGGCAGGGAGGTAGGTTCACTGGTCGCTCTCTTCCTTCTCATTGTCCAACCTCTTGCCACAGGTCCCCATTATCCAACAGGAAGTTGGAGGGCAAAAGACTCCATGCAGCCCATACCAGTCGGCCTCCTGGGACACAGCACAGGGTAAACGGCTGAGCGCCTCTCAAGGACCATAGCATCATCTTCACTAGGCTCAAGACAAAGCTCAGCACCAGGCCCACTATAGTTTCTAGCCTCAGGGGCACCACTCACCCAGATTTGTGCAAAATGGTGGCTGTGCCTGGCAGTAGGATATCAGAGAAGGAGACATAGAATGAATCCATGAGTTTCATGGGTTTGGCCCTGGTTTCTAGCTACTGGTTGGGGGGACATTCACTCCCTCCCTAACACAGGGCAATCAGGACAAATGAAGCTTCCCTCCCCAGTGGGCTTCCTGAAAGAGTTCCCAAGACCTCAGCCATTACCCTGTAAGACGGAGAGAGAATTCCTATGACTGGTAGACTCATACATTCTGTGCTAAGGACATTTCTGAAGTTGAAGAACATTCTCTATTTATGTGCAGCATGGAAACCGGAGCTTGTTTTGCATTGTGTTTGGAGGCAGAGAGGAATCAGGTAGCAGGCTGGCAACTCTTCTGATTTTTTCATGGGCTACAGAGCTCTCCAGGCTTTGTGGGGGTAGGAACAAAATCATCCATCTACAGGATTAGTGGCTGAATGCGGAAGAAGCCAAGTCATTACACACTATGCCATCAACTTTTAGCAAGGTGTAGAGTTACCATGGCGACATGTATGGGGTGGGTATATCTAAGTGGATTATTAATCATAAATCCCCCTTGAGTGCCTACTAGGTATGGAAATGGTGAGAATTCACAGCAATGTGAAGACAGATGTCTTCCCTTTAATAATAAGCAATGAGAGGAGCTATAGATGCATGATTGAGAAGCAATTACAAGGGGACATGTTACAATACTAAGAGTGAAGTGGGAGCCACTTGTCAGAAGAGTTTGAACATAAGGCTGGAGAATAGTATGATGTGATGAAAACTGCTGCCAGAACAATCTTCCTCACTTCCTCAGTGTAGGACAGGTTGAAAGAGGAGGTGGCCTGGGATGGCTGTGAAAATGAAGAAGCTGGAACAGACGGGACAGACTGCCAGAATGTACAGCCCAGTCATCCCAAGTATGCCTGATGGCTAGGCTGTGTCATCCCATAAATACAACTGAGCTATAAACAGCTGTGAGCTCTCTGTGGCTGTGTTTACCTAGTAAATTTAATTTCCCAACACATCTTGATATTTGATCCATCCTATGCTATTTGGATGAAATGATGTCATTGCTTTCAATTACTTTGCATTACTTTTGTTACAAAAGGAAAACAAATCCCCAACACATGTTAATTTCTGGTACGAATTCTGGTTCCTTGTAGAGGAAGCTGCTGCATACTTGTTGACTGATGACATACTGATCAATAAAAATAATAATAATAAAACCAGTGAGTACATGTCCTTTGGGGGCCTTTTAACTTCAAGCCTACTATGCAGAAACTTGTTCTTTCTTACCATAAACCACCCTGAGGCACCAGTTGACAGCAGACTAAGAAGTTTACCTTCTATGTGAAATTTGCATTTGAAAGGAGGATCTTTCTTTATTCAACATTTATGGAGCCTTTACCACGTGCCAGGCTCTGTGTTAGCTCTCGAGGATACAAAGATGGCTAAGATGTGGCAGAACCCCCTCAAGTAGCTCATAGCCTAGGTGAAGGGGGACAGATAGAGCAATGCTTGACAGTGAGAATTACAGGGTGTAGGAGGCCCTAACAGGAGAAGCTGCTGACCTAGACTGGGGTTAGGGTTGGTCAGGGAAAGGGTTATGGGCGTCTCCCACTTGCCTCTCCAGGCCCACACTCCATGCTCCACACTGCCCTGTGCCCTGGGGGCTGACTGCAGGGACTGCCTCAATGGGTTCCTGTGCCTGCTGCTTCTAGTTGGATTTGGCCAATGGGGAGCTACAGCAAAGATGAGCTAGAGGAAGGAGAAGAAGGCTGAGGTGTTAATTCTCCGGAATCCCTCCTTTCAGGATCGTTGTAGATGGGCTGTATCCCCTACTGAAGGATGCAGCTCTGGTCAAGTGGCCCTTTCCTCTGACTCCTTCTCTGGGTCCTAGTAACCTTCTCTCCCCTGGTGCTTTGCAGCCTCTCAGATGGTCACATCCATCGGGTTCAGTGCCATCCTTTTTTGTTTCCTTAAACCCTGCTCTCATTTTTATAACTAGTCCCTTTAACAGGCTCCTCAGTTACCCAGTGATAATGTGCCATGCCTTTCCTGTGGAATCACAGGATGTGACCATCCTGTGGATGATCAGAGAAGCTTTCCAGGGAGAAGTGATGCCCAAACCGAGGATGGAATAACAAGGCATTATTTGGGCAGAAAAGAGGAAAGGGTTCAGTCAGAAGCAACAAGAAGCCAGAAGAGGGAAGAGATCATGAGGTGTTCCAGCAGCCAGGGCATGATGCTTGAACCCTCCTTCTCCTTTACCCCCAACATCCACCTGGACACCAAGTCCTATCCATGCTACTTCCTCACTATCTTCCAAGCTGCCCACTTCTTTCCACCTCTGCCATCCTCTGGATTTCTCACCTCTCTTACTATACCAGCTTTGCAGTCATTCTCACACTCCTGCTGAAACCCCTTCACTGTTTCTTCATAAGCTTCAGGGTAAAGGTGAACTCCTCAGCACGGTCCTCACAGCCCTGCCCACTGGTCTTGGGCCCAGCCTCCTGCACTTGCTGCCACAACTGTGCCTCATCAATCCACCTCCCCCAACTTGTTCTCTAGGCTCACTCTGCTCATCCCATAGAACAAACAAGTAGCACAAGAGTTAAGAGCACAGACTTTGAAATCAGACCAAGGATGGCGCTGCACAAAGGCAGGTGCTTTGTTTTGCTCACCTCCCTAGTGTCCAGGACAGTGCCTGGCACACAGCAGATGCTCAAGAAAATTTGTGCAATGAATGAAATCCCAATTCCACCAAATACTAACTGTATGACTGTGAACACATTAGGTCATCTCTCTACGCCTTAATTACCTTTACTATAAAATGTGGAATAATAATAGCAATTAACACAGAGATTGGTGTGATAATTATATGAGATAATACACATAAGAAGATCGCCTGGACTATAGTAAGCTCTCAATGTATAGTGCAAACGTAAAAAGCCCTGGCCAATTCTAAATGAAGAATTTCCTCCTAGAATTGTATTTCTTTGCCCTTAGCTTTTGAAGTACAGATGGGTACTTTACCCATCAGACACAATGCCTGGGGCCTATGGAAATGTTTTATTTCTTTTAAAATTAGAAGCAAAAGGAATATAATAAAAATGCGTATGTAATAATAAACACAGCCTGGATTATATTCACTGTTATACCAATGTGGTTATAAAGCATAATATAATTTGTTTTGTTTCAATGAAAGAAAGACCCCATGAAAAGTTATAATGTGTTCCTGTTTCTTTCCATCATCCTATTCTTATTATTCCAATGGGTAATATGATTTAAAACTTTATACATTAAGCTGCTACTGTAGATCAGACACTGCCTTATAAAGAACAAAATCTAGAAAAAAGTGGGAGGGGCTCTCTGTGTTTGGGGCACTCATCAGGCCCAGTATTAGGCAATAGAAAGGCAAAGAAGGAGGGTGATAAAGAGATGCAATAATCCAGACAGAAGTATTGTTTCCTCAAAAAGTGGATGATGTGGGTGGCTAGGAAGTTCCCAACACATGATCCCAGCATGATGAACTCTGTGTATCAAGAGGAAGGTGACACAGCACTATGGCATCATATCATTTTTCCGAGTCGGGAGCATGAAGCTAAAAAATATTTTTTAATGACAAGACATGGAGCAGTAGAGTTATGGTTTTCCTCCTTGGCATTTGTAATGTATCATGTCAGAATTCATCTTGATTTTGCTGAATACTCAATAAATAAGCTCTGAAAAAAGAATAGTAGTAATGTGTAAAATGTGAAGACATCAGTAGGTTTTTACTACATGAGTATCTGATCAAATTTCAGCCATTTGGGCAGAGAGGAAAATAGAAGGAAATTATCAGAATTTTGCAATAAATGTTCTGTCAATTTGAGGATGGAGTGCCATCAAAATCTAGCTGAGTTTATCTATGGGTAATGGAATTGGGAGTTATTTTGAATTTTGTTTTATTTTATTTTTTCTTCTCTCTCTATTTTTTGGTTTTACAACAAACACCTGCAGATTTTGTCTCTAAAGGTCAATATAGTTTTTTGAACTCAGTTATAAAAAAATAATGTCACATATTGAGGAACTGAAAGCTGGACACAAGCTAAGTTTTATCAATACAAGATTGATTAAATATATTATAGTGTAGCCTTAAACAGACATTAAAAATTATTATTTAGTCAGAATTTATTGATGTAAATGACATTCACAATACAGTGTTGAATATAATGTACTAAAGAGTACATATGACATAATTTTCTTTTTTAAAAAATTAAACATATCTTTTTAAAGCCAAGAAAGATACACATTAAAATATCCGTAGCGATTTCGAGGTGTTGAAAATAGAGGTCATTTTAACTTTTTCTTTATATCTTTCTTTCTAGTCTTCTTCACAAACAAAAACGTAAAAAACTATGTGTATGTGTTTTTTTCTAAGAAACATTTTCCCTGAACAACATTTCTCTAACTGAAATCCATATGATTTTGAAAGAAGGAACAGCAACGAAAATGCCATTGCCACAAATTCAACATCTCCAAGATGTGCCGTCTTTCCCATCCAACCTGCTTCTCCTTCCTGCTTGACTTATTGGGGCCATCCTTGAACTCACAAACCCAGACATTTGTTTCCCAAACAAAGTTGTAGTGAGTTGCAATGACTATAAAGACCACATGGCAAAAGTGAGGTTATATTTAGGATGGGCTGAGGGGCCATGCATTCCAGGCAAGGGGAAGAGTATGAACAATGGCATTTAAGTATATGCACATCGTCACTGAAAAACTGTGAGGAAACACAAGTGGATGAGTGGAGAGTTTGTGAAGCGTATAGTAGGAAGTAAGATAAAGTGGGCCAGATTAGAGGGTCTTAAATATCAGGCTGAGGGGTCTTCAGTTTATCCAGGAAATGATGGGGCCATTGAGCTTTTGAGCAATAAAATGACTAGAAGTAATTGGAATCTTTGAAAGTCTCATCTGAAGGCAGAAAGCAAAAAGATTAGTTTTACTGCTGCTGTTCATATCTGGGATGAGAAGAGCCTGGATTAAAATAATTAAAATAGCAGCAGTGGCAGAAGAAAAAGGGACAAATGAAAGACTCCCAAAGAAAATAAAATATTTACAATTTGGATTCAAAATGTCCACCTACCAGGAGTACACCTACAGGCTTGTCCCAACTCTGGGAAGAGACACTCCCTGACCTCTCAGACATACAGCTGACACTCTATCATCCAACGAGGGGACAACTGTGACACTGGCCATCGAGCCATCAGGCAGGTCTCACTGAGGTAGTCATTGCCCTCAGCCACAAGCACATTTGTCCAGGCACAGCTCAGAACATCCCAGTGAGCAGGTATTACTGGTGTGTTCTCCTCCTACCCAATTTAAGGATGGGGAAAATCTTGGCCAGGAACATTGAAATGACTTGTTAAAAGTCTCACAGCTATTAAGTGGCAAAGCTAGAACCAGGGAGGAAAATAAACTATTGCACACCCATGGTGGATTAGGCAATGGCCGCTCATATACTTTACTGGGATTAATCCTCACAGTAACCCCAGGTGCTGTTGTTATCCCCATTTTATAGATGAGGAAACCGAGGTTTATGGAGATTAAGAATCCCTCCCAATGTAGGCAAAGAGATTCAGGATTGGAAGTCATGTCTGTGTGATTTCGAAGCCCTGTGCTGTAGTCCACTGCTATACAACAGATCACTCAAGGACAGAGGAGAAAGTGAAAGACCACCAAGGGCAATGATCCAGCCCCAGTCCAAATTACTGGAGTAAATGAGCCTAGAAATTTCAATTCACTCGTCAGTATGTATAAGGATGGAGTCTGTTTTCCTGCTAATCAACCTTGCAGTTTGGCCCAGACCTGTCTCCTAGCAGCTTTCTCTCCTCCAAGCCACATACAGGCCTGTGAACAAATACTCGGTGGTGCCTGGAGTCACAGAAGGGCTCGACTTTTTTGATTGTGACAGAGAGGAACTCAGTGTTAGCAAACTGAAAGCAGAAATCCCAACTGCCAGAGAGATCTTTACACTTTGTACAATGCCTGTTTCCTTAAAAACCAAGCAGTCCTAACTAACCGTCTGTTGTGACTCATTGCCAGAACGTTCTTTGGACAGACAGAGCTCAGAAGCTTCCAACAAAAAGTAAGATCGCCCCTTGGAACAGCTTTTTCTCCCTTATGGGTGGAAACTTCTGAACAGAAAGCTTTAGGGTCAGGTTTCACTGGGACCTTAAATATAATTTCTTCACTGTGGAGAGATCAGTGGATGAAGAAAAACCAGAGGCCTGGAAAATGCTGTGGGGGTTCTGCTCATCCTTTTCCTGGTTTCACTCCTTTGCTACCTTGCAGGGGAGGGACAAAAACCTAAAAACAGAGTTTGTTAGGACCTTATTGTTTAGGTTTACACTGAAGTAAGACATTTGTTCCATATCTCACCTACATTTACCTAGTTTTCTGGAAATTCCTTTCATGATCCCACAGTCTAGCCACCCCAAAAAGTAAAAACTAACCTCAGGTAAAATTTATATGAATGAAATGAATCTGGGTAGTGAAAGGTATTCTGTCCTAGCCTGTGGGGGTTTTGTATTCCTGATACACCCAGCCATGTATACACTGTCCACATTTGTCTACAAGTTTCCCATAAACCTCCCAAAGAATGATCTGTAACCTCCACAAAGAAATACCATTTTCTCTACCAAAAAAAACTTAGCTGGGCGTGGTGGGGGCACCTGTAGTCCCAGCTACTCGGGAGGCTGAGGCAGGAGAATGGCGTGAGCCGGGAGGTGGAGCTTGCAGTGAGTCGAGATCGTGCCACTGCACTCCAGCCTGGGCCACAGAGCGAGACTCTGTCTCCAAAAAAAAAAAAAAAAAAAAAAAAAAACAAAACAAAACAAAAACATTTTTTCACATCATACCTCTGATTTGGCACTCATATCCACACAGACACATCAAGAGACCAGAGAACATTGAAAAAAAAAAAAGTGTGCCTTCAAGAGAACGTCGTTGCTGCTTAATATTGCTGTGCATATTCCTCTCTCTCTCTCCAGCTGGTTTGTCAAGTCCCTGAGGGTAGAAACCATGCCCTCTGCATCTTAGAGCCTCCACATAGAGTCTAGCTTGTGGTAGGTATTCAATGAATAGGTTAGAAGATACAGGTCAGCTCAGAGAGCAGGTCAGGGAGACAGCCAGGAGGAAGCAATGCCAAACACAAAGGAACATCTAAAATCTGAGAATAGGCCACTTCTGCAGTGCCCATGATAATGCTGAGTTGGATCTGATTTTGCCACTGAGTTCCAGTGGTACAGGCATAAAGCCCAAAGCGGTGTCAGGTGGCTGCCACAGGGAGATGAGGCAGCAGCCAGTTGGCAACTTCTTAACTGGCCGGAGTGAAAGGGGAGATGATTCAAAGGGAATCTCAACTGTCGCTCCAAGACCTGATATGTCTTGGAAACAATCGGTGAAGCTTCAACAATTACCAGAAGTCCTCAGCCCTTTGGTTGTGGGTGGCACTGATCTATGACACAGCCTCTAAGTCCTGGCAGGCTTTGAGAGGGCAGAAAGGACACTGCCTGCGCAGAGATTTCTATATTTAAGGTGGTTGTCTCAGCCTCTGATTTGGAAACAGTTTGTCATAACTAAACCATGAGTGCTTCTCTATGGAGTTGTTTCTTTGCAGTTGACACCCTACCTTGAAAAAGTCACTTTTTGTTCTTTGTTTCAAGAGGTAGCCCATCTGGATATTATCTATGTTTGTAGTAATAATATAAAACAGAAGGATTGTTTAATTTATAGTTAAGCAAAGAAGCTGGGGTCACTGATGCTGGCTTCGAAATAGAGATTATTTTGAAGAGTACATGCTTGTTGCAAAAACATGCAGCGTCTTATGTGATGGTTAGTGGTAAGAGAACTAGACTTTCTATAATGGTTTAAGGTACTCCTATGTTTGGAAATAGAGAAGGAGGCTGGAAGCTGCTTTTACATGGTAACTTTCACAATATTGAGAAAATCTCAATTTTCTATACCAAGAGTGGCGTGAGGACTAAAGTCTCCCGAACTACAATCATCATCCCTTCTACCCCTGAGTTGTCATTGCTTTTGGCTTAATCCTGCATTTCATCATGATTCTCAATCTTTTCCCACTCCTTCCAAGGAAAGCCTTGTTTAGTTTTGGCATTTTACTCTGAAATGTTCATTCCAACCTATGATTTATGTAGCAATATGGGTTATTGGTGACTCCTCTCTTTTGAACCTACCCTCTGTGGGTTCTCCCACAGTCACACCCTAAAAACAGGACCCCATTATCTCTCTCCCAGACTGTTGTAAAGACCTCCTACCCTCCTTCTCATTTATCCTGTTGCTTGATGGACTTTCTTAATGCATATTTGAGTGTCACTCTCCTTTCTTAACAGTTCTCTGCAGTATCCAATCTGACTTCCTTAGCATGACATCTCTAGGCTTTTATGACCTGACCCTTGCCTATCATTCTTATAAAAATGAAAATAGTTCTTTCTGTTGTTGCAGAGGTTAATACTGTAATGAAGGCCTTTGTAACGGGTCTCCGTGATTAGGGATTACTGAACCCTCTGCAACACTTTGTAGCTTCCCCCGAGTGACTTCTGCTTCCAGGGAGCAATCTCTGGTCAAGAAATAATGACCACCTCTGGAATCTGTTAAAAAATGAACTCTCTTAGGCTTTTCCCAAAGGGAAGGTGAGTTCAAATCAGGGCAGGTTACATATGGCATTCCTTTCCCAGGTAAATATCTTTACCATGGCAGCAGACAAAGGTTTACGAATATTTTTTAGCATTCTGAAAGCTTTGAAGAACCAAAAAAGAAATAGCCAATCTAATTACCAGCACTATTCAGAAGCTGTTGACTCAAGGACACGCCTATTAAATGACAAGAGAGGCCGGGCGCGGTGGCTCAAGCCTGTAATCCCAGCACTTTGGGAGGCCGAGACGGGCGGATCACGAGGTCAGGAGATCGAGACCATCCTGGCTAACGCGGTGAAACCCCCTCTCTACTAAGAAATACAAAAAAACTAGCCGGGCGAGGTGGCGGGCGCCTGTAGTCCCAGCTACTCCGGAGGCTGAGGCAGGAGAATGGCGTGAACCTGGGAGGCGGAGCTTGCAGTGAGCTGAGATCCGGCCACTGCACTCCAGCCTGGGCGACAGAGCAAGACTCCGTCTCAAAAAAAAAAAAAAAAAAAAAAATGACAAGAGAAATAACTCCTTGTGGACCCAATTGAGCCCAGGACTGCTGGGCTGTTGATTTGTGCTAAAAAAGTACTGGTGTACTTTACTTTGTACTTTGCAACTGAGGCCTGCTGGGGGATGTTTATTCTTTGGGCTTTGAGATCTATATTAGTTTATTATTAAAGATGAGTGGGGTTGGTGGCAGGCAAACTCTGATGCTAAGGGAGAGACCCTAGTTGCCCTTAGAACCAGTCAAACTGGAAGAAGCCAGCCTTGGAAAAAGGCTCAAGAAGATGAGATTTGCCTCCTGGGCCCCAGCCTCCCCTTTTGGGGCCCTCCATGGCACCTCATCAGAGTCATATGGTGATAGGGTTAACATTATAAAGTCATCAGGCCTGGGTTCAAATCCCTTAAGATACATGGCCTAGCATAGGGGGTGTCAAACTAAGGCCTGAGAGCCAAATCCAGCCTGCCACCTGATTTTATAAATAAAAGTTTTATTGGAACACAGCCATGCTTACTCATTGAGGTGTTGTCTATGACTGCTTTTGTGCTCCAGCGGTAGAGTTGAGTAGCCACAAGACAGACCACACAGCTCTCAAAGATTAAAACATTTTTCACCTGACATTTTACAGAGTTTGTAGATCCCTGGCTTAGAGCTAGTGACTTAATCTCAATTTATTTATCCATAGAATCCTGATAATAATATTTCAAAAGATTTTATGATAATGCTAATAGGTGTTAAACAAAAATAAATAAGTACACTTGGAAAATGCTAAGTTAAACAAGCATGTGTGCTTTTACTTGGTTTTTGTTTTGTTTTGTTTTGCTTTGTTTTTTTTGAGACAGGGTCTTGCTCTGTCACACAGGCTGAAGCGCAGTCACAAGATCACGGCCTTGACCTCTAGGTTCAAGCAATCCTCCTGCCTCCCACTGAGTAGTTGGGACTGCAGGTATGTACCACTAAGCCCAGCTAATTTTTTCATTTTTATTTTTTATAGAGAGGGGGTCTTGCTATGTTGCCCAGGCTGGTTTCAAATTCCTGATACCAGTTTGTGACACATATTCAAGCAGTCCTCCCACCTTGGCCTCTGAAAGTGCTGGGGTTACAGAGGAGTGAGCCACCACATCTGGACCCTCTCAGAGTCTTTAAGAAGCCAGTCAGGGAATCTGGTAGACGTTTCCCAAATTAATTTAAACTTGGAACCCTACTGTCATGAAGAATGTACAAGAGTTGTCTTCATGCATACATGCATGTGCTTCAGGGATACACAAAGACTTCCAAGAAATACAGATAGAGTAAAATGAACTGGTTTCCAGTTCTTAATTCCATATGGATTTTTTTTCATAAAACTGACCCACCGAAGGATCAGCCTGCCTTCCCAATACTGTGGTCTTCTTCCCCTTATAAGAGGGAGTCTGGCTCCACCCTTATCCCAAATCTTACCATATGGACCTGCACCAAGATCTGATTACTCTGGATTTCCCAATTCTTTAATAATAAATCATGAAGTCCCCAGGGCCCACTGTGTTACACAGATTTTTGTTAAGCCTGAAGGTTTGCATTAATGACGTGTTTGGGGCCTGCTGAGATGCTCTGAATTCAGAATAGCTAAAGTGGTATGGGTTTGTAACACATATTCTTAAGCATATAACTGGAAAGTTTTCTGATACTACCAAATTTTTCAAGATACATCAAAGAAAACCCTTGGGTGAAAATTCTATGTCATTTATTTTAGATTTGGTCCTCTTTATTCAACAAGCTACTTAAAACATTTCATTAAGTCATATTATGAAATGTTTATGTCAATTTTGATCCACCCCACCTGATTTCAAGTTATCAAACATTTCATCTTTTCTACTCCTATTATGAAAAAAGGAATCTTTAGACTTGTAATGAAAAAACTTAGATATTAACTTAAAAATGTGTAAAAGGGTATGTGACTCCTACATTCTTTTGTGAGGTAAGTGAGCAAAAAAGTTTGGATACTTGTCTCTTGCAAGACTAGTTTTATCAGCACTCTCTTAGGGAAACACTAAATTAGACAGGTATATGAAGAGGCCCAACCCAACACACAGCAGCTACTTAACAACTATCTGTTCTCTCCTCCTGGTCTCTTCCCCAGCCAGTCTGATTGATACATTCATGCTCTTTCTCCTCTCTCCAAAACACCAACCTTGCTCCCAGCAGAGGGTTGATAGATTAATTTATACTAAGAGATGATTTAATTTAGGGTGCTTGCTCGTAGATCACCCAGCACCAGCAAGTTCACATTCGAGAGAACACAAGCCAATGGAAGAGGCAAGGCAGTACCGGGGAGTTTCTCTGCTCTTGATGTCAGACCGCTGAAAAGGACGGCCTATTTGTACAGCTTTTTTTTTTTTTTCTTTTGCAGGTGATTTTCCACTGGGATGAGTATGTGCTGTTTGAGCACCAAACAGAATGCTTCACAAGAGCAGCTTCAGGGCTGGGCTCCCGCTCTGTGGACTGTGAGGCTGAGGCTGACAGTGACTTCTGGGGCCCCAGGAGCACATTCCCTCTGAAAGGTCCCATGGGGGCCTTCTACCAGGAACACTTCTGCGCCTTCTCCCGGCACCACCCACGCTCTGCCAGCTTGTGGTATTTGGGGCTGTCTTACTTTCTCAGAAGTTAGAGAACAATCTGGAACGGCCAATTTTGTGAGTTTTCTCTAACCTCAGAGATGAGATCAGTAAAACGATTAGCAGAGCACAAGAAATTCTGACACATCTACCCTTTTAGGAAAGCCCTGAACAAAAATCAACCCAAGGTGACAATATTCTCACCATTTACCTTCTGAACGTCTTTCTAGCCTTGCACTGCCCTGTGTTCAGTTTGTGGTAGGGGCTGCTGCTTCCAGAAAGAAGCCCCCAATCCAGGAGGACTGCACTCAGGTAACATTCCAAACCACCATCCCCAGAGAAGCCAGGAGGAGTTATTTTCTAAAAGCCTGATTCCTGAACTCAGAGGCCTTTGTATCCCATTATTACTCCTCCTTTAGGCTTTGCTCCCTTCACCCTAAGACTCTGTGTTGAAAAAGCGGCAGTTAAAACTCTGTGTTGAAGAAACAGAAAGAGAAAATACCATTAAAATTGGCTGAAGTAATAGTAATAGTAGTAGTAATAATAATAATAATATGCATTGGTTCCAGTATCTGAAACAGAGGGGTAATTGGTACATCAAGTCGGGTTTGATCCAACAGCTCCGATAATTCACTAAAGTCCTCCCTCCTCCTTGCCACAACAAAGGATCCATCCTCAGCTCCACATGATGTGCGATTGCAGACCACCCTGCCCCATGCGCCCTCCACCCTGTGACTACAGCCACTGTGCACCTCACACATTCGCGCTCCACCGCCCAGAGGAAAAGTGGCTTATCAAATGGAAAAGAAAAAAATTTCTTTCCTAGAAGCCTTAGCCAGCATGTTGTTTCTTATCACCTCAGATTGGCTTATGCACCCATAAACCAATCACTAGGTTAAGTCAACAGGGCTCACCCCTGTTATGAGGATAGAATAAACCCCACCCAAACCAGGCATAGAGCCATTCCTTCCCCACCTTGAGACCAACTCCATGCTAAATAGAATACGCCTGGTCAGAAGCATTATACTGACTGACCTTCTGAACTCTTGACTTTTTCCTTGCCATGGCCTTTAGGAAGGAGCCCCATCTTTGTGTCTCCTGACAGATGCCTTGCCTTCTAAACATCTGCTTCTTCTAGACGCAGTACAGGTCATTGATCTCAGACTACTGCCTTGATTGCCAGCCCATCTGGGTTGGAATTTAGTTTTAAGGTGAACAGTATCTAGTCCTCTCCTCTTATTTTTCCCATGGGCTTTTACCCTGTAACAAAGCCTCGGCATTGGCAATCTTTAGTACAGGAGTGGTTGGGTGGGTAATGGGTCCACAGCCTCAGTTACTCTGACAACTTGGCATAAACGCAAACCATCCCAGTCTGTTCTGAACCAACCCCTTTGAACCCTTCCAGTTAGTTAGCTGCCTGCTTCTAGCTCCAACCCTATCATGAAGTGAAACATTGATGAGAAACATTATCTCCACTATTACATTAAGGGCTTCTTCACTCAAGCTAGCTGTTCGCTTTTTTCTCTAGGCAGCCCAATCAGAGATTAGCTGTAACCAGGGTAGAATGGGAATCAGCCCAAAGTATGGCAAAGATCTGATTTACTGTTCAAGCTCCTCTGGAATCAAGGCAGAAAGTTACGGCAGCCTTAAAAGATCTGATTTACTGTTCAAGCTCCTCTGGAGGCTTATGTGGACTCCCTTTCTTTCCTGTAGGCATCTGGATTCAGGAACCTCTGCTTTTTTCCATGCCCCCCACACCTGTGTCTACATGGCACACCCTGGTCTGGACACCACTTCACCCTGACTTCAGTCCTTGGCCACATCAGAGCTCAAAGTGCCTCGCTTACTTTGAGAGGCTCAAAGTGCCTCTCACAAGGTCAGAGTTAAGGCTTCCTCTGACCTTGATAATGGCTCAGCTAGCCCTAGGAACAGCTTGTTTTGTTTGTGCTGCTTCTTTGAGCCACATGACTGATTTGTCATTCAATGTGCAGGTGCTCTGCTTACCAGCCTTAAAATCTGCCTATCCTTCCCAGCCCTGATCACTGGAAATCTACGTTAAAATAGCTGAGTCCTTTCCCATCTGAGCTCCATGCCTGTCCCTTGACTTTGAAAGACACCTGCTCTCCCCTGGCTCCCCAGGATTCTGGCAGCTGAAATTCCCTAAACCAGCCCCATGTCTTCCAATCCTACACACTCCTCTTAGGTGAACCCGTAGTCCCAGTGAGCATATCCTGCTTTCCTCCCAGGCCTTTTCTGTTTTCCCTCATAAAAGCCACAACATCTCATTAAAACCTCACGGTCTACTTTCTTCCCCCATGTTGCTATCCTGAAGCTGCCAGGATAAATGTTTTCTGCTAAAGAAAAACATTTCACCCCTTCCACTTTATGTCTAACGTCCAAGTAGTGTTCTTTCCTCTTGCCATTAACATATTTTTGAATCCAGTTTTATCTTTTTCACATGCAACCCACTGCTCAGGGATGCCCGAGCAGTCTACAGAGTGTAAACTCCAGTCATGAAACTGGGCTCTTGAGATAGAATTCTGGGGGAGAGGCTAGCAGGAAGGGTGGCAGGAATGCATTTTAAAGGACTGAGGCATTGGGGCAGGAGGCAGGAGACAATGTCCATGGGGGACATTAGGCCTGTGCCTAATGCCTGTGACCAGGGCCAGGATTAGAATCAGCCGATTAGACCAGTGACCCCACTCCTGGACCTTCTCCACCGGGTGCTTTCTGGGTAGACTAGAAATATTCTCGAACTTGTAGTAAACAGCTGTTTGACCTTCTTCTCGTGTCCCACTTCCCTTCTCCCATAATAGCAAAGATGTAAGAATCAAGACAGAAAGTTACAGTAGCCTTGAAAATAGCCCCCCACAAAAGGCTGCCAGCCCCAAATGAACCTAAACCATTTTCCAACATGGTTGTCAGCCAGCATTTACATAGCACTCCACATTTACAGATTGGGGAACTGAGGGCAGTTAGTCATTTATATCAGGACAGAGAACAAGATGAGGGCTGTGGGTCCTGTTTTCAACTCTTCTTAAGATTCTGATTCACTGCCTGAATGAAGAAACCCCAATCCCAACTCCTTCAGGTGGAGGCCTCCTGCACAAGGGCAGGCTGAACCCCAAACTTGACATTGGCTGCTCCTGAGTTCTCAGCCCACAGCCAACAGCTTTCTTTTCACAGAACACTTTAGGTCCCCTCTCCCGTCATGAGCCCTAGCAGAGACAACGAATACATCAAACCCTTAATAGGTATGCCAAGCTCTCTTGAACATTCACAGATCAATGCAGTTATGAGTATCTTTGTACTTCCAACTGACTGCTTCATTATTAATGTGAAATTAAACCCATTCTGAGAGCTCACAATCTGGTAAGTGTTCTATAATTGTGTTTACTGATATTGCCTTGATATTGAACACCTGGGAACAGATATAATAAATAAAGGAGGTTGCAAATCTTAGACATGATTACTTTCAAGTTGGAAAACTATAGATCTGAATGTGGCTTTGCCAGATGCTTGAGCCACTTAAATTCTCTTGGCCTCAATTTTTGCATCTTAAAACAGGGATAATTATGCCTTCCACTTAGGGTTGTTGTGAAGACAATGAGATAAGATTTGTAAAAGGCCTAACATAACATTTGAAAATATAGCACATCCCTAGTAAATAGTAGTTAGTATTAATGTGCTACATTAAGATGGAAGTACAGGATAATCAGAAGATACAGATAAACAGAGGCAACTCTTAAAAGCTGTCTTTTTCTTCTTTTATGCATTTAACAGTATTCTTGGAGCACCTACACTGTACCAGATATCATTCTAGAAGCAGAAAATACAGCAGAGAACAAGACAGGTAAAGCCCCAGCTCTCCTGAAGGTTACCTGTGAATGGCAGGAAGATAATAGAGAAATAATAGTTAATAAAGATGATAATTTCAGATATCCATAAGTGTGGAGAAGAAAATTAAGCAGAGTGATATGATAGACAGTGACTGGTGGATTTTAGAAAGAACCTCTGTAAAGGATCATAATTGAGGTAATACCTGCCAGGAGAAGCCGTAGGAATAGAGAGGGGGCCAGGTGGAGGAAACAAGTGCCCAGGCCTGAGGTGGGATCAAGCCTGGCTGATCCCATTCAGGAGAACTGAATGAGGACAATGGTGTCTGGGGCGGTGAGAGAGAAAAGGGACGAGATGAAGTTGAAGGTCTAGGCAGGGGATCTGAATTCTTATCACAGCTCTGCTACTAGCAAGCTGCTTGGCTTTAAATAAAGATTTTAAACTCTTGAAGTCTCTCAGTTTTGCCATCTCAAAAATGAGGGGAAGGGGTTACCCTTGATCACTGTTAAGGTCCTTTCAACTCTGACTGTAATATAGACCAAAAGCACTATTGCTCTTCCTATGATGACAATACTGCAGTCAAATATGACTCTCTTACAGCTTGTTCAGTCTTGTTTGTAAGTGTCTATACTGATCTTTAGGAAAGAGTTACCTGTAAAATCAATCAGTTCCCACAATATAAAATCCTTCATTCTGCTTATTTCGAAGTATCTTTTGGATTAGTTATGGCCAAAAGATCAACTGGCCATAGATAGTTTTTGGTTCCTGGTGGCAAAATACTAGCAGCTCACAGATAGTCCCAGGAACCTAGTTTTTAAAGTTTATTTTAATCGTTCTGTATTGTGTCTTGACCTTTTTTCAAGCAACTAAAGAGCATGTATCAAGTCATACAACTGAATCTGGGAAAACTTTAAGAAACTTTCTATTTTGTTTGATAGCATCAACTTGCAGAGTAGGTTATTCTGAATAGTCAAAACGAGTGTTAAAACGCTGTTTGTAAATCATTATCATCTTTCTTTAAGTCCTCATGATAGTGATTTTATTAAATTAGTTGCTTTATAAAACATTGCAGATGTCATAATTGTTAACATAACAATTTACCAACTGCAGTTAACTGGTGCAGTTTACTGAGCACGTTTTGTAAAGGGAAGGAAATGCCAAAACCCTGGTAAAGTTGTTCCACTGTGGCCTAAGAGAACAATGATTTGTTTTTCAGACACTTAAATTGGCAAATAAAAACAGGTAAAGAGTTTCCCTCCCACAGCTGAAGCACTTCATCAGTAGAAATAGCCTGATAAATTACTCTGCACTCAAGAGATTCCACAACATGTAATGCAATAATGGAGAAGTTTACCTCCTTTAGCTTCAAAGTTGGAGGGTTTTGGTCATTTTAATTTTATATCAAACTACTGCTGCAGTTTGATATAAAAACTATAGAGTGAAGATATCAGCCACAGTATCTTCACTCTGAGATAAGCAGTCTTCTTCACAATGTATTTGTAATATCATCATGTTCAATTTTAAGACAAAGCAATTTTAATACTAGGTGCACACCACATGCCCTTGCTGCAAAATGGTATTCTTGACAAGTTATGAAGCAGTTCAAGGAGGTATGGTTAAGGCTGTATTACTGAATAATACTGGTAAATACTATACAATTTTTTTGTCATGTTGCAACCTTTTGTTTCCAATTCCGTGACTGCTGCTATGAAATCAGAGAGCAACAACGACAATATTATTAGGTTTGTTTTGAACTATGATTTAGTAGCAACTGAAGTTCCCAATTTTAACCCCTTGGCAGCAAGATTCAAGTTCCCTCATTTGTACATTAGCACCTAAGTGTGGAGGGGCTAAATAACCAGCACAAAAGATACAACTGAACTTCCAATTGTAGCATTTGGCAGAACTGAAAGGAAAGGAAGTTGTACTACATGTTCAAGGGATTGTGGGCAACATGAAGATGACACCAGGACGGGAGGCTAAGGCAGAGAATTTCTTGAACCCGGGAGGCAGAGGTTGCAGTGAGCCGAGATCACGCCGCTGCACTCCAGCCTGGGAGACAGAGCGAGACTCCGTCTCAAAAACAAAAACAAAACAAAACAAAACAAAATGACACCAGGAAAAGATAAAATGTCACATGAAGTCTTCATAGTCTTGTACATATCCTCCATCATAACTACCATAATCTGCCAGATCATCTTTCCTGGTGGCTTTTATCCCCCTCCAGGAACCACACCTTTCTTCTTTTTGGTTTTATTTTCAGTGAATTGGTCATCTTTTTCAAGTCATCAGTTTCCAATGAAATACACACATCTCGAACTAAGATTTCCAAAAAAAAAAAAAAAAAAAAAAAAAAAAGGCATCATATAGTGACCTTTCATATGGTGTAATTTTATCTTTTAGTAACTTTCCAAACTCTGTAAAATCATCTCTTGAAGATGGGCTCATAGCATCTATTCCATAAACTGTATTATTAACACCAAAAGTTTCCTTTGCTAATTAGAGGTCTGACTCTTCCCGTAATTTATTTAGCCCCAGTTTATCTGCTAATTGTTCTTCCGGTGTTAGCACTTTAGGTTCTTCAGGTTCTTCTAACCTCTTTTTAATTTCTTCTGACCTTTTCTTCTGTTGTCGTTCTTTCTCTTTTACCTTCTCTGCTGTTTTTCTCTTTTCTGAACTTTTTACCTCTGGTTTTACTTCTGCTGCTTCTTTTTTTACGTCATCATCGTCATCAGTTATCCTTGACGTGCTCGTCCTAGTCCTCACCTTCCTAGCGGTCCCCACCGGCAGTGCCGCCGCCGGACACCTTTTGCACTGGGTCTTCCACGGTGAATGCGTCCGCCTCTCAGGAGTCGGAGTCCCCCGCCGCCATCTTGAGCCTGGTGTGAAAGTGTGTGAGTGGGAGAGCTAGCGAGGAGTTAGCGTGGAGAAGGTGAGTCACTGGGTTTGCTCGATCTTTATCATCTTAAATGTTCAAGTAGGTCTGACTGTAGTGCACGCCTCTTCTCTAGGGATTTAATATGCAGTAGTTGACCACGGGAGCAAATGTACATTTAGGAAAATGACAATTATCCAGCATGGTCAACAGTGACATAGATAATTTAAAGTCACCCAATGTGAGAACTGAGTGAAATTCTAAGCCATCAGGTCAAGAAGGTAGGTACTTATTCTGAAATGACTTTAGTATAACAGATTTGCACCAAAACTATTCTGGTCAAATGAGTAACTAACTCTCCTGCTTTGTTTTTTACGCACTTACAACTTCTTGGGTAGACCATTCCAGAAATTAAAAAACAACTTTCCAGTTCTTTCTTATTTCTAACCTAAGTCCTTTACATTGCTTTCTAGGTTATTTCCTCTAATTCTGTCATATATGGAGAAGGGTAAACTGGTGGTTACCCTCAGCACATTACACTTTTTGATATGGTTTGGCTCTGCACTCCCACCCAAATCTCATGTAGAGTTGTAATCCCCGGTGTTGGAGGTGCGGTGTGGTGGGAGGTGATTGGATTATGGGAATGGTTTCCAATGATTTACCACCATCCCCTTAGTGCTGTCTCATGATAGAGTTTTCAGGAGATCTGGTTGTTTAAAAGTGTGTAGCACCTCCCACTTCACTTTCTTCCTCCTTCTCTGGCCATGTAAGAGGTGCCTGCTTCCCCTTCACCTTCCACCATGATTGTAAGTTTCCCGAGGCCTCCCCAGCCGTGCTTCCTGTACAACCTGTGGAACTGTGAGTCAATTAAACCTCTTACCTTTATAAACTACCTAGTCTCAGGTAGCTCTTCAAAGCAATGAGAGAATGGACTGCTACACTTTTAAAATAAATACTAATCTAGGTTCTTTACAGATTACCATTTAATTCTCACAATTCCATCAGATAGATAACTCTTTCAATCCCACTTTACAGGTGGGACAACTGAGGCACAGAAGCTAAACACCAGCTAGTGAGAGACACAGCTGGGATCTGAGCCAATGCCCTGGGCTCCAAGATCTGTGCTTCAGTCACTGCACCATTTTGCCCCTCACATAAGCAAATTCTCCATCTGGGTTGCTATTCACAAATCTGTCTCTTTTTTTGTTTGTTTGTTTAAGTGATTCATGAAGAGACACCAAAAACCTTTTTCTTTTTTCTTTCATTATTTTATAAGTAAATGTAATTGTTTTCCTTCTTCCTGAAAATGAAAACCTACAACCGATGCTTTATCTGAAAAAGCCTTTGACAGGTTATTGCAGAAAGGGTCTTTGATTTATTTGTGCTGCCCTCATTAATAGAGAAAAAGTCTTGCTGGGGCAAATTAAGTCAATGTGCTCCCCACTCACCATCTAATTATTTTAAAAAGCACAATCCAGCACCAGAATTAAAGCAGGAATTCTACCCATCTGTTGTGAGAGCAAGAGGCCACGAGATGAACCACATAGCTAAGACTGGTGACATGGACTGGAGAACCCAGGAGATGATGTTATTCAAGTTTATGTGGAGGCTTTCGTGGCACTCTGGTTTTTCTGCATCAGGAAAACAACTGTTGTAGGCAGAGAGTTGGTAGCTCCGTATCTATCTACTTACCTATGTATCTGCGTAGCCATCTACGCACATATATGTACCACACACACCCACACAATTTCTTTTCGTTTTCCTTATCTTAACCACTAAAATACTAAGTTTTTTTGTGTACCCTTTCAAGTCTCCATCACAGATAGCAAAGCAAAGCCTGCTCTTCTTATTGTCCACTTCCCAAGCAAATTCCCTAAAACAAACCAGAAACATAAAATAGAGGATGCACATAACTAAAATATATAAAATATATACCACATAGGTATAAATAAAAAATTATATATACTTATAGGTATAGGTGAAAATTATATATATAGGTATAAATAAAATTTATATATATGGACATTGTGTATATGTATGTGTGTGTGTACAGGGTATTTCAGACCACAAACTTAGTGGTATAAAATATATCACTTGATTTAGTCTCATGAGAACAAACCTTAACACATCTTATGAGGAAACAATCTCAGTCAGGAAGGGTTTCTCCTCCCTTCTAAGTTACCGGAGTAGAGCTGTGTGCCCAGGCAGTGGGCGGAAGGGGGTGTCTTGTCTGGGTCATGATCCATCCAAGGTGGTGAAGACTGAGCCATCCTCATTGCTGTCTGGTCTTTGTTCACACAGAGAGGCAGCAAGGCTCCAACAGTTCAACACTCTCAGAGCTGCAGCCCAGGGCACAAGCAGCTCCATGAGGCTGCCTGAGGCCCTGAATCCTGCTGCTCCAGCATGCACATGAAGATTCCAGGGGACTCTGGTTCTGGCTGCCACCCCTTTGAGGTTAGGGTAGAGGGACAAGAGAGTATAGATGCTCACCACGCTCAGATTGTCGCCTTTTATCTGGTATTTTTCTTACCCTGCTTCTTACCTCCTTCCCAGGGTCTTAGCCTAGGGGAGGGAGCAGCATGTGGGAACCATTTCTCAGGTCACATCAGAGTTTAGCTAACCTCCCTTTGCCTCTCCTTTAATTGTCATCCTTTCCCTATTCCACTAACCTGTGAACCTTTGGAGGAATTAAGGATCAAAAGGAAGACTCTCTCCTTCTCATTAGGTCTTCTTTATGCCCTGAGCTCCTCAGCACATATGCTTTTAAAAGGCATAGCCTTTTTTTCTTTTATTATAGCTTGAAGCAAAGAGGTTACATGCCTAAGTGATACAGTGGAGCAAAGGAAAATGGAGTGCAGAGAGACAACAGTCTTTTCCTCCAATCACATGTACCCACCTCACAGTATATAATATATGTCAACTGTGTGTATCTTAACATGATATATACATGTATGTATTTAATACACAAGAATCATATTTACATGTATAGGCATTACTCATGTGGTTTGGGGCTATGGATTGTGGCTTTTTGGGGGATAAAAATTTATGGATGAATACTTCTATCCAATTCTTAAATATTTAAGTCATAAGTATATGTTCTTAATTTATGGATCATAAGAGAAAAAAATGGAGAACCAGAATATAAAAGATAATTATAGATAGACTGTAAGATAGATTATAATAATAATATATCAGATTATAGATAGATTTCTCATCACCAATTGCAGGGAGAGAAAAGGGAGCAGGAATTTCTGACTCAGGAACTCTGTAATAATCAACTTACTGTAATCCCAGCCATGTCATTTAGCTTCATTAACAATCTCATTTTCATTATTAATAAGGATGAAAAAGTGCTCAAAATACATTATAAGTATAAGATCACAGATTTCAAATAACAAAGCCAATTGAGCTGAAGATTGAAAATACTGGCTTATTCATAAGACATTTTAGAGCACTATGCAGACAATAAAGAATTCTTAATCCTTACACAAAATGCCATGATTCACGATGTTTTTCTTTAGTGTGAAATTACTTTCAATGTAAACTCTGACACACTTGGAAAAAAAATAGGTTCCTTAAGACCTTTCCATACAAAATGTAGGTAAAATAACTTGAAAAAGAAGTAAATCAATCTTAGGTTATATTGGCTACATCTTTAACTTGTTGCTACTAGTTTAAGGCAAGAACTTAATCTTTATTTATATCTAAACATGCAAAGGGAAATATCCCTTTGCTCCATGGTGAGGAGACAGGACAAAGCAGGTTTTGTTTTGTTTTGTTTTTACCTGTGGTTGAGAAAATAGCTCTTTAAGAAAAAGATACTTCCATTCTTCTGGCTAGCCTGAATCTTGAGAGGACAATTCCTCTCTTCCAGTTGTTGGGCAGGCTGTTTTTGTTTCTTGATGGATAAACATATTTCTACTATTAACACTAGGTGTAAGATTCGGGGTAAACAGTGTCTCAGGGATTACTTAGGAGGGACAATAGGCAGAGGCAGAATCCTAGGGGAAAGCCCTCAGGTATAGGGTTGTCAAATTTAGCAAGTAAAAATATAGAAAAACCGGTTAAATGTAAATTTCAGATAAAGAATATAAGTTCCCTATATTGCATGGGACCACCTTACCAAGGTGGAATCATGTGAACATAGGAAATGACCACTGGGTGAGTGCCCAGCAGGAATATGGGTTCACCAACCAAAAGAGTAAACAAGTGGCCTCTGGGCATTCCAGCCTCAGAAGGTAGCTTATAATTCTACCAAATTCTACCAACAGTAGAACCAGTCTTCAGGGAGTACTAAAAATGCATGTGGCAAATCGAAACAGTGGTGTTAGCACGAGCCTACCTTGGAATTAGCCTGAGCTGGTTGGTGCAACATTCAAGTGAGACCAAAGTGGGGCAGAAGAAGGAATGGGGCCTGTGTACCCAGGAAGTGTCTGTCATGCCAATCTGTGCCTTGTCTCTAAGTTATCTTAGGATACAAATCTGTGCTCAGGAAGCTCATCTGTTTCTGTGCTTCTGTTTTTTCCCGTTTTTGGTCTTCTTGTGCTTTCCCCTCATTTATCAGTCAAGTTTCTTTTTGAATATTCCAGCTTTTGTCTCTAAATAATTAACATCTAGGTCTTTAGTCTTGATCACCCTCACCACCCCATCCTCTTTGTGCCGACCAGAGGGACTCTCTCCTTCTGTCTTTTAAAATCAGATTTATTGAGATATAATTTATATATAATAAAGTTCACCAATTTTATATGTATGATCTATGAGTTTTGACAAATGTGTACAGTTGTATAACCACTGCCATCACCACAATCAAGAGAGTAGACTATTTCTATGACACCAAAAAAGGTTTCTCATGTTCCTTTGCAGGTCATCTTGAGACTCCTTCCATACCTGGTCTCTGGCAACCACTGATCTGCTTTGGAACACTTCAGTTTTTACTTTTCTAGAACTTCATATAATTGAAATCATATTGTATGAAGTATTTGTTGTCCAACTTCTTTTATTTAGCATAATGCTTTTGAGATTCATCTGCGTTGTGTATTATCAGTTTTTCATTCCCTTTTTACTGCTGACTAGTATTCCATCATATTGACATACCACAATTTGTTTATCTATTCAAAAATTAATTGCCATTTGGATTGTTTCCAGTTTAAGGCTATTATACAGAAGGCTCCTATAACATTACAGTAAAAGGGTTTTTTTGAATATAAGTATTCTTTTCTCTTGGGTAAATATCTACAAATAGGATTACTGGGTCATATCATAATCAGAGTTATACATCTAACTTATTAAAAACTACCAAACTGTTTCCCAAACTTGTTCTAACATTTTTTATTCACATCAGCAACATCTAGGAGTTTCAGTTACTTCACATTCTCACCACACTTGGTATTGTCAGTCATTTGTCAATTACGAGTGTGTGCTAATATCTCATTGTGGTTTTAATTGACATTTCCCTAATGATTAATGATGTTGATAATCTTCTCATGTACTTCTTGGTTATTTGTATTTTTTGATCTATTCAAATCTTTTGTACAATTTTTAATCAGGTAGTTTGATCAGTATTTAGTCGTACATGTTCTTCATAGATTATATATACAGACCTTTGTCATACATGTTTTGTAAATATTTTCTCCCACACCTGCAGTTCACCTTTTCACTGTTCTTTTGAAAAGAAAAAGTTTTTAATTTTGGTGAAGTTCAATTTATTGCTTTTATGGTTTATGCCTTTTTGTGTTCTGTCAAAGAAGACAGCTTAATACAAGGCCATGAAGATCTTCTCCCATAATTTCTTCCAGAACTTTTGTAGTTTTAACTCTAACATTTAGGTGTATGATCCATTTCAAGTTAATTTTTGTTTAAAATGTGAAATAAAGGTCAAGGTACTTCTTTTGCATATAAATACCTAGTTGATCTGGCACGATTATTGAAAAGACCCTCTTTTCCCATATTTATATGCTTTGGCTCATTAATTGAAAACCAATTGACCGTATATATGTGAGACTACTTCTGGACTTTCTATTTTGCTTAACTGATCTTTATGTCTATCCTTAGGACAATACCTTACTTTCTTGAGTATTTTAGCATTGAAGTAAATCTTGAAATCAGGTGGCGTTAGTTTTTCACTTTTGTTTTGGCCATTCTAGGTCCTTTGCATTTCCATATACACTT
The DNA here is from genome assembly GCF_002776525.5 of Piliocolobus tephrosceles. Lineage (NCBI taxonomy): Eukaryota > Metazoa > Chordata > Mammalia > Primates > Cercopithecidae > Piliocolobus > Piliocolobus tephrosceles. The sequence continues at coordinate 172,564,789 of NC_045435.1, read as the reverse complement.
GAGGATCAACTTGTCAGTTTATTTATTTATTCATTTATTTATTTCCTTCTTTCTTTTTTAGAAATTGGGTCTCACAATGTTGTCCAGTCTCAAATACCTTGGCTCAAGCCATCCATCTAGCTCAGCCTCCTGAGTAAGTGGGGCAACAGGTGCATGCCACCAAGCTCAGCTAAATTTGTCCATTTCTTAAAAAAAAAAAAAAAAAAAAAAAAAGGCTCCCAGAATTTTGATTGAGATTGCATTGAATCTGTGGAATCTATGGATCAAGGAGAACTGACATTGTAACAAGAGTAAGACTTCCAAACCATGAACACAGTATACCCTTCTTTTATTAGGTCTTTGATTTTTCTCAATGTTTTGAGTTTTCAGCATACAGATCTTTCATGTATTTTGTTATATAACTTACTTATAAGTGTCATGATTTTTTAATGCTAATATAAATAAGATTTCATTAACTATAAAGAAGTGTCCTTTTTGTGGTCTGTTTATTGCCATGTTGTCCTAGTCCACCTAGAGTTGCTATAAAGGAATACTTGAGGCTGGGTAATTTATAAAGAAAACAGATTTATTTGGATCATGTTTCTCAGGCTGTACAGGAAGCATGGCACCAGCATCTGCTTCCAGTGAGGGCTTCAGGCTGCTTCCACTCATGGCAGAAGGCCAAGGGGAGCCAGCATGTGCAGAGATCACATGGTGAGAGAGGAAACAAGAGAGAGAAAAGGTGCTAAGTTCTTTTTAACAACCAGCTCCTGCAGGAACTAATAGAGCAAGAACTCACTCATTACCACAAAGATGGTACCAAGCCATTCATGAGGGATCCATCCCCATAATCCAAATACCTCCCATGAGGCCCCACCTCCAATATTGGGGATCAAATTTCAACATGAAGTCTGAAGGAGTCAAGTATTCAAGCCATAGCACTTTTTTTCGGCCCTTTTTTTTTGCTTTTTGTTGGTGAATTTGCTATTTAAAATGCCCCCCACCAAGTATAGTGCTGAAGTGCTATCTTGTGTTGCTCAGCACAAGAAGTCTGTGGTATGTGTTACAGAGAAAATACAGGTTTTAAATAAGCTTTATTGAGGCATGAGTTATAGTGCTGTTGGCTGTGAGTTAGATGTTAATGAATCAACAATATATATTAAATAAGGTGTCTTTAAAACAGAAACAAAGGCAAAGAAAAATTATTTATTGATTGGTTGACAGAAATATTGTGACCAGAGGCTCACAGGAACATAACTGTATGCCTAGGTGCAGTGGTTCAGTATTCACTAAGTCAATGCTTATGGTGGCTTTATTTACTATACTGCATTTTGTTTACCCATTTGTCAGTTGATGGACATTTGGCTTGTTTCCACTTTTGGTCTATTAGCAATAGTGCTGCTATGAATATTCATATACAGGCTTTTGTGTCTCTAAATTGTTCTGTCAACTACTGAGGGAGGAATGTTGATGATTCCAAATGTTATTGTGGATCTGTGTATATCTCATTTCAGTCTTATCATTTTTGCCTTATATGTTTTGAAGCTCTGTGTTAAGTACATACACAGTTGTGATTCTTATGTCTTCTCGGTGAATTGACCCTTTTATTATTAAGTGCTTTTATACTCCTAGTAATATTCTTTGTCTTGACTACATGCCAGATATTGCAAAATTTACATTATTAATTGCTGGATTTTGTTATATTCCTTTAAAAAGTGTTGGATTTTTTGATACACAGCTAAGTTACATGGAATGATTTTGACCATTTTGAGGCTTGCTTTCCAACTCTTAGAATGAGTTCAGAGGGATCTTTAGGGCTAATTTAGCCCTACTACTACTACTTTTACTACTAAAATAATACCCTTCTGAGGAATTTATTCAATTTCCTGTGTATTACAAGATATTTTAACTCTGAATGGTGAAATACAAGCTATTTTCAAGTCTAGGAATTCTTCTGCCACACCATTTAGTGGCTTTTTTCCTGCTTCTCATGCATTTACAGATCTGTACTCAGCCAAAAACTTGAGGATATTTCTCTACATCTCTCCAGGGCACTCTTGTTGGTTCTCTCTCTCTCTCTCCCTCCCTCCCTCCCTCCCTCCTTCTCTTCCTCCCTCCCTTTCTCTCTCTGTCTCTGGTACTATGCTGCCTTGGCTCCCCAAACTCTGATCTCTCTCTCCTCACTTTGGCATGATGTTTGGGCCAAGTTGGGTTCCTTGTGCTGCAATTTAGAAAGAGCCTGCAGGCAGAAACCTGGGCACATTACAAAGCTCACCTCATTTGTTTCCCTTCTATCATATATCACAATCCTGCACCACATCTTGTTTAATATGTGAAAGCCATTGTTTCATATATTTTGTTTGGTTTTCTGGCTGTATAGGCATGAGGGTAAATCTGGTCCTTGTTCCTCCAACTTGACTGAAAGAGAATTCCTGAGAGCTCAGAGTGCTCTTTTTATGACAAATCTAATTCAATTGCCTCCTCTAAACTTTTTAATTACTTCCTTGGGCATCAGTTTCAAAAGAGTAAATAAATGAAGGAAAAAGGGATGTGTGTATGTATCTCTAAAGATGGAAGGAGGTAGAACGTGGCCTTTAGGGAACCAGAAATAGTGATGGAGTCTGGACAATGAAAGGTGCAAACCCATGAGGGGGGAGGTCCAGGGGTGGATTATGAAGGCAGAGTGGAGCAAACAGTGGTCCAGAATCCCAGGGTCTCGAGTGCCTCTGCTGGAATCAGCAAAAATAGCTGAAACAGTATCTCACTCCAGCCGTTCCAGCTACTCAGCGTCATGTCCTCTTTGTCCATACATCCTTCATCCCATAGAGTCTTACTAAGAATACAGACCATGTAAATCATGTTGACCATGCTGCTAGATTTTGGGGGGTGGGAGGAGTTATCTGAAGGAACTAGAGAACTAAAATGGAAACATCTTTTGCCTTCAAGATTGAAAATGAGAAGATGGAAAGACAGACTATACATAATTAAAAAGGACCCAATCAATGGTTTTTTTAAAAAACAAATGTTGGACAAGACAGCAAAGTTTTAGCTGTCTGAGAACCAAATGAGTTCAGGAGGGAAGCCCCAAGGAGGGAAGCCGTCTTCTGCTTCTGGGTGAGTCTTGGGGCTGACAGAGTCATTTAAGCCATAATCAGAAAGAGAAATGGGCTCCTCGGTCTAGGTCTTTTTTGCTGCAACTGTTTACTTGCCAGAAAAGTACAGCTGTGGGTCTAATCTTCTCAATTTCTGCCTTGGGTTCTGGGAGACACCTGGGCTGCCTTGGGTAACTGAAAGGATACTGGCTGAGGCAGGAAAGACATCAACAATTATTGAGGGAAAATATGTGAGGTGTTGTGTCAGAGCCTTAAAGACCTCATCTCGTAATCTTAACAGCAACCCACATTTCACAGATGAGAAAATTGAGGCTCAGAAAGGTTACATGCATGGTTTCAAGTTGGGGCTCTGTGCCAGCCCACCAGGCCATAAAATGAAAGAGATTATTAGGTTTTGTGGTGAGAGCAGCTCAAGCCAAGTTTGAATCCTGACTATAAGTAAACATAAAGATGGGTGACATATACTTGTGTATGTCATAATAAATTATAAATAGAATGATTTTCTTTGGAGAGTTTAAGATACTGTCAAAGTACAATTTTCAAAAAGTTAAAGACGTAACTCCTGTACAAATTTAGAATGAACACATGTCAAATATGTTATTTAATTCATTAAGGAGGGAATTTGTAAGATGGTAACTCTGGTACAAAGAATATTGGAGGAACTGGGTGTTCCTTGGCAACAAAAAATAGAGAATGAGATTACTAGATTAGATACATAACTTGTTAATGTCTTACGGGGCAATAAAACTATAATCTTTTAGGTTACCTTTTCTCTCAGACAGAAGTCATTTGCATCTCCACCAGACAAAAATGTCTACAAGTTAGCATGTAATTTCACAAAGTCTGAGACCTGTAAACATTAATTAAAAAGGAATCAAACAAAGATACATTTCCCAGATAATTACTCATTGATGGGTTTCTTAACTCCTTGGCTGATCTTAAAAGGTCGTGATTTCTCTCTTGGTCTTATTTCCAAATTTTGGTTGATTATTTTTCTTATCAATACACTAGGAAATCTATCATAATAGTGTTAAGTCCTTTGACAGAAAATGATTCCAGGTTTTATGGGGCCTGGAGTTCTTACAATATTAGAGTCTCTTTAAAAAAAAAAAGAATACAAAAAATTTTACTTTTGCAAATCTTATAAAAATATATAAACAAGAGAACACATAAATTTATGTCCCCCAAGGGCATTGGAAGGAGTCATGCACAAAAGGGTCCCTGTTTTTATTAAATGTCAAATATTCTGTAACCAAGTATCCTCAGCTCTGAGTTAGTGTAACTGTATTTGTTCATTTTCATGCTGCTGATAAGGACATACCCAAGACTGGGTAATTTATAAAGAAAAAGAGGTTTAATGGGCTCACGGTTCCACGTGGCTGTGTCACCAGTGGAGGGTGTCCAGGTTCTTGGCATCTTGAACAAAGAATTGGACAAAACACACACAAAAAACAAGGAAGGAATGAAGGGATTTACTGAAAATGAAAGTACCCTCCACAGTGTGGGAGCAGCTGGAGCATAGGGGCTCAAGGGCCTGTATACAGAATCTTCTCAGGTCTAAATACCCTCTACAGGTTTCCCATTGGCCACTTGGTGGTCACCTCATGTAAATGAAGTGGTGGCCGGCAATCAGAGGCTGCAGCAAAGTTACAAAGGTTACACTCCCGTGCAAACATCTGACAGGCAGCAAAAAGCAACCAATCAGAGGTTAAAGTGAAGTTACAAAGTTGCACTTTTGCACAAAAGAAGACTCTGCCTGCAATCAGTCTGACTGGTTGCAGACATTCAATTTCCCATCTGCCTTGCAGAAAAGGTGGGGATTTGTAAAGGTAGTAGTCTCTGGTCCTTTTGTTACTTAGGCATGGGAAGGTAGGGTTTTCCTTTCAATTTAGTTCTCAGAAGTCAGTGTAAAATGGCCTTAGGTTCTCTGCCTCCATACGCTGTTCTACTGCCTCAGCTGGGGAGGCCTCACAATCAGGATGGAAGGTGAAAGGCACATCTTACATTGCCACAGACAAGAGAGAATGAGAGCCAAGCAAAAAGGGTTTCCCCTTATAAAACCATCAGATCTCATGAGACTTATTCACTACCATGAGAACAGTATGGGGAAAACCAGCCCCATGATGCAATTATCTCCCACAATTGTGGAAGTTACAATTCAAGATGAGATTTGGGTGGGGACACAGCCAAACCATATCAATAACCAACCTAAACACCTATACTTTTTTTGTATTATCTAATATTCTATATTATTTTACGATCATTCTGCTGACTGTTCCACAGGTGATTTGGTTGAATGAATTCCCTACAGTCTTACAAATTGTCTTTAAAATCTTATACCAGAAAATATGTGCTGGCATTAAATTTTCACTAGTTAGGAAGATATTAAAGGCTAATGTGAATAAACTGATTAATTTGTGTTTAGTCTATATTTGACGAACTCAACTTTGTTAACAAATGTGTGTTCTTGACAGATTATCTTCTATCCCCATTCACTGAAGAGGCTCTGCCTTCACCAGCTCAGTTACTTCCCAGCCCCCAACCTTCAAAGCAAGTTCTGCCTGGTATTTACCAGACTAGTTTTCCACTTTTCTTTCTTTCTCTCTCTCTTTCTTTCTTTCTTTCTCTCTCTCTTTCTTTCTTTCTTTCTTTCTTTCTTTCTTTCTTTCTTTCTTTCTTTCTTCCTTTCTTTCTTTCTTTCTTTCCTTCTTTCTTTCTTTTCTTTCTTTCTTCTTTCTCTTTCTTCCTTTCCTTCTCTCTCTTTCTTTCCTTCCTTCCTTCCTTCCTTCCTTCCTTCCTTCCTTCTTTTTTCTTTCTTTCTTCTTTTTCTTGACACAGGGTCCTACTATGTTGCCCACACTGACCTTGAGCTCCTGGGTTCACTCTTAGACGCAAGCAATCCTCCCCCCGCAGCCTCTCGAGTAGCTGGGAAAACAGGCATATGCACTACCATACCTGACTCCGCGTTTTTTTGATGCTGACTTCAGGTAGAGGGGAAGATTAACGGAGGAAAGAAAGGAAATGCAAAGAGACTACTAGAGTGGAGAATATGTATAGAGCATTTACTATGTGCTGGGCACTGTTCTAAGAGCTCTGTATGTATTAACCTACTGGAGGCAGGCACTGCTACTATTCATATATTATAAAGGAGGAAACAAAATGAATAAATAACTTGCTCAGGTAAAGCCAAAACCCACGTTTCCATCTCAGAGCAAAATCACATTCCAAGAAACACAGAGTTTGCGTTTTTCTGTGATGGGCCTTTGAAAAATATAGTCTAAACACAGTGTTTGTGTCTACTCTTATTAAAATCCTTTGACTTTTTTTATTCTCTAATTCCCTTGCATTGGGTTTCAAATGACAAAAATCCAACTGTAACTTAAAAGGAGCTCTATTGAGACACTGAGGCTCTTGTAACTGGCGTGTTCTCCCTTCAGGCATGGCTGGATCTGGGGCCTTTAGTGATGCCATCAGAACTCTGAGTGTGTTTGTCTCCCCACCTCTTGGTTGTGCTTTCCTCTGTGTGATGGCTTGCTTCTATAGGCAGTTTCTCTCATACGGCTGGGAAAATTGCTTCCAACAAGTCCAGGCTCACCCAATACTTACAACTAGAAATCCCAGAGTAAAATAGACACCTCCTCTCTCCCAGTGTCCGTAAAGCATGCCGTAGGGAAGGCCAGTGTTCCAGATGATAGAGACTGCCGATTGGTCAGAATGGGCCACAGAGGGGATGGAGAAGGTCGTGGGGGAACTTATGTTTTTCCAGGACCACATGCGGTGTGAGCAGCATAGTGCCCAAAAAGAAAAAAGAGCATGCTGTTACCTGACGAAGGGGAAAGAATACCGATCAGGTGAAATCAGTGGACATCCATGGCACTATGAAACACTGCTCTCCCACCTTCTGCTGACCCAGAGCTCCATCTTCTTCATGCCATTTAGAAACTGTGGTTTCACACCCCAACATCTCTGCATGAATTCTACCCAGAGCTCTCAACAGATTATATTTCTGCTTTGTCACTTCCCTCTCCCACAGCTTCTTTCTGATTTAGACTTGCATGTCAATCATTTACATTTTAATGTGATCTTTTTTCACTAATGCACTATGTCTCCCAATAATATTTGAACTTGAAGCCTAAGTGAGCAATTAAAGCGTTTATCCCTAGCTTAAATTAATTTTAGCATAGGCAAACAGGAAGGCTGCAGCTTCCCTGCAACATGTGAAAGCCCAGCAGATGGGCAGTTTTCCATGTGCAAGCCGTTGTCACACAGAGTTCACTGACCACACACCGGTTCACTGAGGCAGAAGAATAGAATCTGCCTGCAGCCTGTACACAGAGAATTCCTTCCATAAACAGTCATAGTTTCTTTTAGGCCTGGGACACATGGACAGTCGCTTCTTCTCAAGGAGATTTACTAGGGGCTCAAAATGATCTTCCCTTCTCTGGTTACCCAAACCGAATAGTTGACCCAACCACATTTCATCTGATACCACCATATCTGAATAGCCCTCTTATTCTTGCACAATTCTCTTTTTCTTTATACTTCCTTTCTCAGTCTCAGCAAAAACACTTTATAACCCCTCACTCTTAGTCATTTTTGACCACTTGCTGCCTCTTCTTTTATATGCTACATAACTCTTTTGAATGAGAGCTGCCTACAGCAATAAAAGAAGGAAGAATTATATTGGCTGGATGATGGAGTGGCATCCCAGATGCTACAAACAGTGGGAATAAATGGAAGGTGACATTTCCTCCCAGCACTGGGTGGATGAGGCTATTATTAAATCAACTAACAGCTCATGCCTAGAGCAGCAGCCGTGAGATCTCCACTGTTGGGCCAACCTTTGGTGTTTAAATACATTCTGCCCACAGGTGGCCCAATGTTTTCTTTAAATTGTTTCTTGTCAACAAATGAGCTTTACTCCTATCCCTTGCGGGTGGTCACAAAGCATTGCAAGGTCTACCACTACCCTGCAAGCAAAAGAAAAGTGTGGCATTTCTAGAGGAGAGAAGCGCCTTATGTATTCCTACATTTCTTCCACATTCTTCTGGTTGAGTTGGCATTGATTCATGTAACAAACTTCTTCCCTGAGGAAAAGATTTTGCCAACATAAGAATGCTAAATAATACACACATCACCAGAGTTTATGTTCTTCATTCTGTTTGTGACATTTGTCTCTACAGGCCAGTAATCAATAGGAGCTCACTATTTCTGTGCTGTAAAACACTTTGCCCTAAAATGTTGCTTTCCCTTCCTGTGTTCCTTAGGGCAATGTTTCTCTGTCAACCAAGTACTATTATAGCTGGGGTCTCACGGATAGCTGGGGCTGTCTTACCAGTAAAATTCAGGCGTGTCCAGGTACCTCTGGAATACTGTGGACCAATAAAAGGAGCCATTTGGATGTTCATTTGCATGAGTGTCCAAGAAATTTATGGGAGGAAACTCCTAAAAGAAGAAAGGATTCATGTGTGTGCACAAATGTGAGTGAAGGGGTGATTTTGAGTATGATGAGGAGTGCAGGGCTCACACTGCCCCATGGATCCCCCTTCCTCTGCCCCCACCCTTAGCTTTCCCCTGTACCTTCTTCCTGCAGTTCTCTAGCTAGAGTTGGGGAGGGAGGTTGAGATACAAAAACAAAGGAGAGGTGTTTCACTAACACCTCTGTGAGGCTGTAAAAGCAGAAAGATGTCGTCCCCTATGGCCCATGTTACAGAGCACAGCACAAATGGAAAACAGTATTTTATCCCCATTTTATAGGGGACAACCTGTCAGCTCAACATTGCCATCCAGAGCAGCAGAGCACCAAAGCCTCCCGGCACAACCCAGTGCTATCTGAGTGGGGAAGGTAGGAGATCACAGGAAACATGTGCAAAGCTGTGGAGACAGGTTATGCTTAGGCTTCACCAAGGTTGCCATTGAGAATAACTTGTTTGAGGGGCAGGGGTAGCAGGAAAGATATGTAGCTAGAGTTGCTGAAATTGTGCCTAGATGCTGAATAATAAAAAATCACTTTATTACTACTTCTATGACCTGTTTCCCCCAGGTTTGATGTGTGGAGATCAAATTCACAGTTATGATAAAAATGCATTTATTCAATTGTCAGTGGGTTTTTTTTTTTTCCAAAATATAATTTTGACTCCAAGTCACTCCATTTTCTAGTTCATAAATGAGCTGACATTTGGAATTAGTCTGATTTTTTACTGGTCCCCTAATATACACCTTTTTTTAAGAGGCTCCTAAAAGCGTGGAAACTCAAGGAAGGCCCAGAGATTATAATATTGGTTTCTAATTACAAATACGTTTTCAGCAGGACAAAGAGCAGGCCAAATCCTTCACCAAGCTTCTACTGGGTGTCCCTATTTTAAGACTGCAATTTGGATGACTGCAATTATTTGCATTTTTATTACTAATTGCTCCTGCCATTGGTGCAACCAGCCACTTTTGGGTGCAATTACCCCCTCATGGGAGCAATTACATATAAAAACAATTCTGCACGTGCAGCTCATTTTGACAACACAAAAGGAGGCTGAGGAGAACAATTTGGCTCATCAAGTCCTGTCTCCAACTTCATCCATGTGCCAGCTATAAGGTAGAACAGCAGGGACAGGAAAGTAGCACCTACCCTGGAATTTGCAGGCTGGAGCAGTCCTTCCACTGTCTACGAACCTTTTTTTTTGAGACAGAGTTTCGCTCTTGTCGCCCAGGCTAGAGTGCAATGGCATGATCTCGGCTTACTGCAGCCTCTGCCTCCTGGGTTCAAGCGATTCTCCTGCCTCAGCCTCCCGAGTAGCTGGGATTACAGGCACCCGCCACCACGTCTGGCTAATTTCTGTATTTTTAGTAGAGACAGGGTTTCACCATGTTGGCCAAGCTGGTCTCAAACTCCTGACCTCAGGTGATCCGCCCGCCTTGGCCTCCTAAAGTGCTGGAATTATAGGCGTGAGCCACTGCGTCCGGCCGTACGAACATATTTTTAGAGGATTAGACTGTGAATTTATTTAATTAGAAAAAAGCAACTCATCTTGCTAAAGTGGATTCCAAACACCAAATCAAGTCATATAGCCCTCTAATTAAATACCCAGACTTCCAGAAAATGCCAGATTTCTATGAAATTTTGTTTTTTTTACGAAGAGCACTGACACATCCTTCCCACTGAATTACAACATACACACCAGTCTCCCTCCCCTTGTCTCTACTAGACACACCAACTTAACTGCTCCAGCCCTAGGATTGGGAATGATGGTGTAATGAGCTGACACGTGAGGTCTGAGCACCAGGAGGAGCATCCCCAATTGCAAAATGCAGCAGGCATTCTACACAAACCATCTTAGGGTTTCCAGGCAGCCCACAGACCAAATTGTCATACTACATCTCATTACCCAATTCAATTTTAATTAGAAATGGGAAATGGGAGTGCATCCAAGGCCACCATCAGCCTGTATATAGAGACTGTGTACACAATTACCTCATTGTGCCTCAATTTCCTCCTCTGTAAAATGGGGATAAGAATAGCCCCTGCCTCATAGGGCCGTGACTGTGATTAAAAGAACCAATTTAATGGAAACACTTAGAACAGTGACTAGCATGCTATTTTGTTGCAATTATTTATTTCTGGATCTGTCTCCTCTTTGAGTTGTTAGGAAAAATTACACAAAACTGGAGATAATCATATAGTTTTTGGCATCATACTCAAGCATCATTTAACACACAGAGCTAAAGGGAAAGTAACTTTAACTGATTATTTTTTGTTAACTAGAGGCTAGATTCTGGAAAATTAGATATTCATTTGTAGAGGATTGATAAATTACAAATGATTTTTATCCAGGAAAGAGGCAAACTATTTTCTTCCAATCAAAAAGAATAAACCCAAAGGTTTAAGGTCTTGGAGGAAGGACATTAACTTGTTTTGTACCTAACTGTGCCCCCGTATTCCAGCATTTTCTTTTCTCCTATTGACTACTATTATCAGTTTCCTCCTATTACCCTATGCTCCATCTTTGCCATTTGGCTGGTCCCCTCATTAGCAAATTAAATAAATCTTTGACACACACTCACTATACATTTTTCTGAGATCCATGTTTTTACTTTAAAAAAAAAAAAAGTATTTGCCAGAAGCCGTGCACTCCCTGCAGGCGGAACTCTCTCACAGTCATCTTTGTGTGCTGGTTCAGCGTTTCTCACATTTTAATGTGCATCCAAATCAACTGAGTGTTACCAGCAGCGAATCCATATGGGTGTGCAGCAACCTCAATTCTTGCCTCCTAAGAAGAAAGAATTTGACCGAGGAGGCGTAAGGCAAAAGGAGAGACTGAGGCAAGTTTTAGAGCAGGAATCAAAGTTATTAATGATTTAAAAAGCTTTAGAGCAGGAATGAAAGGAAGAGGGCCAAGCAGGTGACTTGAGAGATCAAGTGCGTGGTTTGACCTCTGACTTAGAGTTTTACACGCTGGCATACTTCCAGGGTCTTGCATTGCTTTCCTAATTCTTCCCGTGGGGTGGGCTGTCCGCATAGGCAGTGGGCCTGCTAGCGTTTGGGAGGGGAGCATGCGCAGTGTGTTTAGTGAGTTGTACGCACGCTCTCTTGAGGCGTTCTCCCCTTACCAGTTGAATGTCTCTAGAAGGTCATATACCATTTAAACTTTATTATGTTGCCTCTTAATGCTCATGCTTGAGCTCACTTGCCCAACTCCCAAGGTCTTATTGGAAAACTGCTGATTACCAGTTTCAGGCTTTTTCTATCTTTGGGAGATTGCCTTTCCCTGGCACTAGCTGCAACTGACCAATTATTATTTTGGAGAGTTAACAACCGCCTGACCATCACCTGACGGTTGCCTGACATTCCTGGTGGGAGGTGCGGGGAGTCCTCTCCTGCCCTGAGCATGACTGACTAGCTACCTACCGTAACATGAGGATTCACTCCGTCTGGGGAGAGGCCTAAAATACGAAATTTCTGCAGATGCTGCAGACGTGAGTCCTGAGCACAAAGCTTGGACTTGGAAAATGCAGGTGCTTAGAAATGTCTCTAAACATCCACCTGTGAGGACAAATGACATGTCTTACTCCTTATTGCTACCTCCTCCAATATCTATCTTTTATTTCCACAATTTATATGCTATAATGCAGAGGACCTGGTTTGGGTGGGGACACAATAAGTAGGGCTTGCTTATCATAATGACTTAGTTAAATGAGAGCTCATTAAGAGGATGAGGGAAGATGGGAGGTAGTTCAATAATGGGAAAACACAGTCAGTTAGGATGTAAAAACTATGCCACTTGCAGTAGTTATGGTCTCCCCTATTGATGCCCCCATTGCGGTACTTTCAGCAGGACTAATACCAGCAGCATTGCCCAACCTCATTCCCCAAAGGCCACGTGGATCCCCTCTCAGGCAATCTTAGGTTTAAGAGAAGTGAATCATAGTTGGCCTTAAAAACACAGTGGGGACTTCTAAACTAGACAGCAGACTTAGTTTCTAGCTTCTGTTGTCTCAGGGCATCCTACCTCCATGTGCCTTTGTGTATATAAAATTAACAGGCAGTTAACTCTACTACTAGAAAAATAAAGTAGTCCTTGTGTGAATTTAGGCAGAATTATAATTGTCTGCCCCAGTGGTTCTCAAACCTGAGGTCACATTAGAATACGGAGCTTGTATGAAAACATACATATGCCTGGGTCTCACTTCTAGAGAGTCTGCTGTAATTAGCTTGGGCAACACATGAACGATATTCCTCTATGGCTAAAGAGGAGACGGCATTAGCTCATCAACTGCACTGTCATTGCGATAAGTGAAAAGTTGTTATATATTGACTTCTATCATTCTCCAATACATTAAGGCAAAGGTGTCTCTAGTCATCTTAGAAGCACTGCAAATTTTTCAAAGAAAGTAGTTTTAATTTTAATTCTCTGTACTTTATAATGTGAATACATTAGAACTGCTTTTCGGGGGAAGTGCTAGATGCTGCGAAAGGTCTGATATAAATGGCATGAATCCTGACCATGAGGTGCTACTTCCCCAAGCGCCCGGAAATAGGAAGAATAATGTTTTACCTGAGGCTGAAACTAATACAATGCACACATAATAGATAAAATTAAGCAACCAAATGATTGTAAATACGTGACTATAAAGTTTCCTTTGGCTTTTAGATAGAATACTTTTATTATTGAAATAATATCTTTCTAAAAATAAATTACTTTGGAAAGAGTTATTTGAGGTAAGAATGTAAAGTTTCCATTTCTACACCCTGTCTCACTCCCCATCAGCCCCCTGCTCCCAGTCCCTCCTTCCTCAAAGAGAGCTTTCATTGAGTTTCGCGCATTTCCTTCCAGAGCTCTTCTGTGCGTGTACAAATGCATGCTCATGTGTATGTGTGTGTATAGCTTTTTCTTCTTTTTGCATCCTGTTTCCAAGTCTTCCCCACCATTCTCACTTAAATCTACTGTAGTCAGGTTTTCTTTTATCCCAGGCAACTTTATCGCAGGCAACTTCAGCAAAGCTCCCACGGTGGTAAATCCTATGGCAAATCTCTAGTTGTCACAGTGGCTCATTCCTGACACCACACACATCTGTTTTTCCTCCTGCCTCCTAGCTACTACTCCTCAGTCTCCTCTGCAGTTTGCTTCTTTAATTCTCTCTCTAATCTCTAAATGTAGACACCTTCCCCCCAACCCCCAGTCCTCCAGGCCCTTTCCTGCTCTATGTGCACTTTCTCCCTTAGTGATCTCCGCAAGTCTCTTGGCTTTAAACACCATCTGTACGCTGATGACACCCAAATTTATATTTCCAGCATGAATAACTCTCATAAACTTTATGTTTTGGTTTGTTTTTTGTTATTACATGAATATTGATTTGTATGCATATATCTTTTTTTCCTTCCCAGCTTTTACTTTAGGTTCAGGGATACATGTGCAGGTTTGTTACATAGGGAAATTACATCTTGTGGGGATTTGGTACACAAATAATTTTGTCACCCAGGTAATGAGTATAGCACTTGATAGGTAGTTTTTCAGTCCTCACTCTCCTCGCACCCTTCACCCTCAAGTGGCTCCAGAATCTTTCATTGTCTCCTTTGTGTACATGTGTACTTAACATTTAACTCCCACTTCTAAATGAGAACATGCAGTATTTGGTTTTTGGATTCCTGCATTAATTCTCTTAGGATAATGGCCTCCACTTCCATCCATGTTGCTACAAAGAACATGATCTCATTCTTTCTTATGGCTGCATAGTGTCCCAGAGTGTGTATGTACCACATTTTCTTTATCTACTCCACTGTCAGTGGTTATCTAGGTTGATTCCATGTCTTTTTTTGCAGGGGGAGGGATTTGTTTTATTAATTTATTTTTTAATTTTTGCTTTAAATTTTTTTATTTCAGTAGGTTTTTGGGGAGCAGGTGGTATTTGGTTACATGAATAAGCTCTTTAGTGGTAATTTCTGAGATTTTGGTGTACCCATCACCCAAGCAGTGTACGCTGTACTCAATGTGTAGTCTTTTATTGCTTGCCACACCCCACCCTTTCCATGAGTCCCCAAAGTCCAATGTATTATTCTTATACCTTTACATTCTCATAGTTTAGCTCCCACATATGAGTGAAAACATACAATGTTTGGTTTTTCATTCCTGAGTTAACTTCACTTAAAATACTATTCTCCAGTTCCACCCAGGTTGCTGTGAACGCCATTATTTCATTCCTTTTTGTGGTTTAGTAGTAGTCCATGATGTGTGTATGTATATATATATATGTGTGTGTGTGTGTGTGTGTGTGTGTGTATACATATCACGTGTATGTGTGTGTGTGTATATATACGTGTATACACATTATGTGTGTGTGTGTGTGTATATATACGTGTATACACATATATGTGTGATATATACACGTGATATATATTACTGTGCAAGTATCTTTTTCACGTGATATATATTACTGTGCAAGTATCTTTTTCACATAATGACTTATTTTCCTCTAGGTAGATACCTAGTAATAGAATTGCTGGATCAAACACTAGATCTACTTTTAGTTCTTTAAGGAATCTCCACACTTTTTTCCATAGTGGTTGTACTAGTTTATATTCCCACCAGCAGTGTAGAAGCCTGTTCTGTTTTCACCATATCCACGCCAACATCTGGTTTTTTTAAAATTTTTTGATTATGGCCATTCTTGCAGGAGTGAGGTGGTATGGAACTGTGGTTTTGATTTGCATTTCCCTGAAAATTAATGATGTTCAGCATTTTTCCATATGCTTGTGGGCCATTTGTACATCTTCTTTTGAGAATTGTCTATTCATGTCTTTGGCCCACTTTTTGATGGGATTGTTTGTTTTTACTTGCTGATTTGTTTTAATTTTTTGTAGATTCTGGATATTAGTTATTTGTTGGATGTATAGATTGTGAAGATTTTCTCACACTCTGTGGGTTGTCTGTTTTCTCCCACTCTGTGGGTTAACTCTGCTGATTATTTCTTTTGTTGGGTGGAAACTTTTTAGTTTAATTAAGTGTCATCTATTATCTTTGTTTTTGTTGCATTTACTTTTGAATTCTTAGTCATGAAGTCTTTGCCTAAGCCAGTGTCTAGAAGGGTTTTTCCAATGTTATCTTCTAGAATCTTTATGGTTTCAGGTCTTAGATTTAAGTCTTTGATCCATCTTGAGTTGATTTTTTTATAAGGTGAGAGATGAGGATCCAATTTCATTCTTCTGCATGTGGCTTCTCAATTATCCCAGCACCATTTGTTGAATAGGGTATCCTTTCCCCACTTTATGTTTTTGTTTGCTTTGTCAAAGATCAGTGGCTGTATTAGAGTTTATTTCTTGGTTCTCTATTCCGTTCCATTGGTCTGTGTGCCTATTTTTATACCAATACCATGCTGTTTTGGTGACTATGGCCTTTTAGTATAGCTTGAAGTTAGGTAATGTGATGTCTCCAGATTTGTTCTTTTTTCTTAGTTTTGCTTTTGCTATGCAGGCTCTTTTTTGATTCCACATGAATTTTAATACTTTTTGTTACAGTTCTGAGAAGAATGATGGTGGTATATTGATAGGAATTGCACTGAATTTGTGCATTGCTTTTGGCAGTATGGTGATTTTCACAGTATTGATTCTACCCATCCATGAGCATGGAATATGTTTCTATTTGCTTTTTTCATCTATGATTTCTTTCAAAAGTGTTTTGTAGTTTTCTTTGTAGAGGTCCTTTATGTCCTTGGTTAGATATATCCCTAAGTATTTTATTTTTTTGCAGCTATTGTGAAAGGGGCTGAGTTCTTCGTTTGATTCACGTCTTGGTCACTGTTGGTGTACAGTAGAGCTACTGACTTATGTACGTTAATTTTATATCTTGAAACTTTGCTGAATTCATTTACTGGTTCTAGAAGCTTTTTATGGATGAGTCTTTAGGTTTTTTTAGGTATACAATCATATCATCAGCAAACAGCAATTCTCTTTAATGATGCGGATGCCTTTTATTTCTTTCTCCTGTCTGATTGCTCTGGCTAGGACTTCCAGTACTGTGTTGAACAGAAGTGGTGAAAGTGGGCATCCTTGTCTTGTTCTAGTTCTCAGGGGGAATGCTTTCAAATTTTCCCCATTTGGTATAATATTGATTGTGGGTTTCTCATAGATGGCTTTTACTGTGTTAAGGTATGTCTCTTCTATGCCAATTTTGCTGAGGTTTTTAATCATAATGGATACTGGATTTTGTCAGATGTTTTTTCTGCATCTATTGAGATGATCATGTGATTTTTGTTTTTAATTCTGTTTAAGTGGTGTTTCACATTTATTGACTTAATTATGTTTAACCATACCTGAATCCCTGGTATAAAACCCATTTGATCATGGTAGATTATCTTTTTGAGATGCTGTTGGTTTGCTGCTCTATCCATATGAGCAGGAGTTGCAAGCTAGTCCTGCCTCCTATCTGCCATCTTAATCCTGGTTTGGGCTGATTCCATGTCTTTGTTATTGTGAATAGTGCTGTGATGAACATATATATGCATGTGTCTTTATGGCAGAACAATTTATATTCCTTTGGGTACATACCCAATAATGGGATTGCTGGGTCAAATGGTAGTTCTGTTTTAGGTTGAGAAATCTCTAGATTGCCTTCCACAGTGACTGAACTAACTTACACTCCCACCAGCAGTGTCTAAGTGCTCCCTTTTCTCTGCAACCTTGCCAGTGTGTTATTTTTTGACTTTTTATTAATTGCCATTATGACTGGTATGAGATGGTGTCTCAGTGTGGCTTTGAGTTGTATTTATCTAATGATCAGTGATGTTGAGAATTTTTTCACATGCTTGGCCATATGTATGTGTTCTTTTGAGAAATATCTGTTCATGTCTTTTGTGCATTTTTTAATGGGGTTATTTATTTTTTGCTTATTGATTTGCTTAAGTTCGTTACAGATTCTGGATATTAGACCTTTGTCAGATGCATAGTTTGCAAATATTTCCTCCCATTTTGTAGATTGTCTGTTTACTCTGCTGATAGTTTCTTTTGCTGTGCAGAAGCTCTTGGTCTAATTAGGTCCCACTTACCAATTTTTTTTTTTTTTGTTGCAGTTGCTTTTGGAGTCTTTATCATGAAATCTTTCCAGGGGCTATGTCCAGAATGGTAGTTCCTAGGTTTTCATCTAGGTTTTTTATAGTTTTAGGTTTTACATTTAAGTCATATGTCTTGTGTAAGTATTTATAAGCTGTACATTTTTTAAGTAGAATTACAAATGAGAACGTGACCAGGCACAGTGGCTCACGCCTGTAATCCCAGCACTTTGGGAGGCCAAAGCAGGCGAATTACTTGAGGTCAGGGGTTTGAGACCAGCCTGGCCAACATGGTGAAGCCCCATCTCTACTAAATATACAAAAATTAGCAGGTTGTCGTAGTGCATGTTTGTAATTCCAGCTATTCAGAAGGCTGAGGCATGAGAATCGCTGGGAGACAGAGGTTGCAGTGAGCTGAGATCACGCCATTCTACTCCAGCCTGCCTGGGTGACAGAGTGAGACCCCATCTCAAAAAAGAAAAAAAAAAAAAAAAACAGAAAAAAATAAGAATGTCTTAGAATATCCAGGACTGCAATCAAAAACTTAGGTGACCTAAGTTTAATTTCTGGGAAGCAAATGTGAAAGTGATTGAATTTAGTGAATGAAAACTGAATCAATTTTATCATGAGATGGTAAGAATGAAGAATAGAAAAAGAAAACCCAACGAACAAAAAGTATACATTGTTGTCCAGTACGCTCAGTCAGTCTGAAAATATTTATTGAATGTCTGTGATAGAGCAGGCACATGCAAAGAAGTGAGACACTGACTCAGACAAACAGGAATTCAGCCCTAGAAAGATTCAGGCACTGCTAATCTATTGCTCCTGTCTATGGCCTTGATCAGATTCCATCCTCACTGAGCAACTTCAGGTTTATGCCCTGATCCTGCACATTATACATGAATCTTTCAGGCATTTCAAATCATGTCTCCCAATAAAACAACCACCTTCAGAATCATAATAACAACATCAGTGTTTACTTTGCACATGACAGCCACTAACACTTTACAATCTAATTTAGTCTTTGCGGTTATTCTCTGAGGTACGTAGTATCTCTGTTTTCTAGATGAGGAAACTGAGGCTCAGCAAGATTAGGTAAATTGTCCAAGATAACATTGCTCCACATAGTGGCAGAGTGAAGATAAGGACACAGTTCTGAGTCCAAAGCCTGTGATCATAATCCCTGAGCTATCCTGAGTCTAGGATTCTGGTTTAGACAATTGGTCCTTCATGGATCAGTTGAAACAGATCAGTGCTTTGCTGCCCGTCAACTTTGAATGACCTGATAAAGCTTAATTTTTGCCTAGCAAGGCTGACGAGCAGGCCTTGACCTAAGTTTACACAAATTCATGACACCATAGTGAAAAGCTTAGCTTGGGAGCCAGTGCACATCCCAGAAGGACATCTATCTCACTTTTGCCCTTCTAATCCCAAAAGAGGTAAACAGCAACAAGGACCACAGTGTTTATGTAACAGGAAAAATGGCCCATGTGTGAAAGACATTGTATTCTTCCTGAGAGGTTTTCTTCCATGTCACTGCTACTCATCCTTTACCAGGAACCATGCTGCTGGCTTCAAAGGAATAAAGGAGAATTCATCCTGAAAACTGGTCTGCATCAGCACCTCTGTCAGTGAAGAAGGTGCCTTTGGACCACACCCATTTTTATCCAGAAGATTTCTTCCAGAGGCCGAAACAATGAAGAGGTCACAGATGAGGTGGAAGACATTTTGGGAACAAAACATAACACTATGGAAAATGTCATTAAATACCAACAAAATAATGCCAATAACGTACATCTATTTGGAAAGGCAGAGGTGGGGGAGGAGGAAATAACAGAAGAACAACTAAAATACAGGAGACAAGCATAAATAAGCAAATGAATAGTGGCTACTACGTATTGGTCCTGTGTGCCAGGTACTTTATATGTGCTGTCTTAGATGATTCTCAGAAGGACCCAATGAGGTAGATCTCTCAGATGAGGTCTCTTTCCTGTATTGGCTGCTGAATCATGATGTCCCCTCCTTGGCCAACTTAGAGCATTTCCAGTTTTGATGCTGGGAGGGGAGAGGCCACCATGTGCCTGATGCTGGGCACTACTGGAGGGATGGAGTGGACCCTGGGTAAGGGAGAAGACCACCCCTCATATTGTCTTATGCCCAATATCTGGCTCCAAAGAGAGAAGAAGTAAAAACTAAAAGGCAGAAATGAAATCTGCAAGCAGACAGCCCAGCGCTGCACCTTGGGCCTGGTAGTTAAAGATCGACCCCTGACCTAATCGGTTATGTTATCTATAGATTCCAGACATTGTATGGAAGAGCATTGTAAAAATCCCTGTACTGTTCTGTTTCTTTCTGATTACTGGTGCATGCAGCCCGCAGTCACGTACCCCCTGCTTGCTCAATCGATCATGACCCTCTCACGTGGACCCCCTTAGAGTTGTGAGCCCTTAAAAGGGACAGGAATTGCTCACTCGGGGAACTCAGCTCTTGAGACAGGAGTCTTGCCAATGGTCCCGGCCAAATAAACCTCTTCCTTCTTTAACTTGGTGTCTAACGAGTTTTGTCTGCGGCTCGTCCTGCTACCTGGGCACCTTGAGGATAGCACAGCCCCAAGAAGAGGAATGAGTGAGCCCAGGGAAAACAGTCAGACCAGGAACACCCACACTGGACTATGAGTGAGCAAGAAATACATTTTTGTTCATTCATTTACTTATGCTTTCATTCATTCAACAGCCACTTGCATAGGCTTACTATGTGCCAGGCACTACTCTAAGGGCTTCATATATATTAGCTCCTTAAATACACAAAACAGCATTGTGAGGCACATGCTAATATTATCCCCACTTTACAAATTAGGAGACTGACACAAGAAAAGGCTAAATAACTTTCCAAGGCACAAGTATCTTAGGAGACTATTGATTAAGAGTTTTATTCATTACAGCAGTGAGGTTACCCTAACTAACACAATGTTACTGTGAAGATACTTTCTACTCAGACTTAAAAGAATGATTTTGCCAAGGAGTTTGCAAAGCCCAGAAGAGTAGCTTTAAAGACATTGAAAGTGAGGTTCAAAGGACATCTCATATTTTGTTGTGGCTTTGTTCAAAACATTTATGGCAATGATGAGTTTATTCAGATGATATGAAAGGGAATAATATTCTATTAATGAGTTTTTGAAGGCATCTATACAATGTTATCTAAAAAATCTCTTGTGAAATTCAGTCTTTAAACTAAAATGAATAGGTTTATCATTTGGGTTCTGATGACTGTGTTCTCGTCTGCTGAATGGTGTCTTCTCATCTGCTAAATGAGGGGTAGAGATGAATGAGCCGGGAAGTACCTTCCAGCATCAACATTCTAGGCTGGCTCAACATGGGAAATTTAACTTAAAGTAGGAGTAATTGCTTTTCACAAACAGTTTAAGACTTAAGGCCAAATCAAGCTTCTTGCCCGTCTTAACTCTGAGCTTGGAGCAGAAGTCATGAAGTGTCTGTGTAAGAATGTGACCATATTTACAGACACCAGCTGATGTAAAGGAATCTAGCTACATTTTAACTTGGGTATCATTAAAAAAAAAAATTACGTACATTGTATGACTCTACCTTAAAGAAAATGATTGGCCGGGCGCGGTGGCTCAAGCCTGTAATCCCAGCACTTTGGGAGGCCGAGACGGGCGGATCACGAGGTCAGGAGATCGAGACCATCCTGGCTAACATGGTGAAACCCCGTCTCTACTAAAAAATACAAAAAAGAATCTAGCCGGGCGAGGTGGCGGGCGCCTGTAGTCCCAGCTACTCTGGAGGCTGAGGCAGGAGAATGGCGTAAACTGGGGGGGCGGAGCTTGCAGTGAGCTGAGATCCGGCCACAGCACTCCAGCCCGGGCAACAGAGCGAGACTCCGTCTCAAAAAAAAAAAAAAGAAAATGATTAATTGAAGTATTTCTTTTTTTATGCAAAGTGGAGTATTGCTAGATCCTGGAAAGGTTTCTAAGAGAAAACACATCAGCTCAGCTAATCCAATTTGACTTCCTCTTCCTTCTGTCATTTTCTGTACCCCTTTGTTCTCTGTCCTTTGAACTCTTCCTCATTATAGCCCCTGGCTCTCTAATTTCACAGTCCCACCATTTGACATTGAATTCGCCTTTCCTTTTGACAGGACCTGCTGCTTTATCTTTTCCCTTTTCTAACTTTGCAAAGATAAAATCTTATTTCTCAATGAAAACTGAGACTCAGATACAAGGTATACCCAAGAATTTACTTAATTGTCAAAGAAAATTAGTGATGAGTGAGATAACTGAGCTAACCCAAAATCCAACTTTAAATCTAGCATAATAATGGTCCTTTTTCAAACTCAGAGCATAACCAAATCACTGCTTTTTGAAGGCTTCATGAAACTCAATCAAGCATGCAGCAGGGTATGTGAATGGCAATATTTACAAGAATCAATAGTACCAGCCTGTCTTTCACTGGCTTGAACCTAACCAAGCTGGAACAACCTCAGGTGTAACTAGAAACTAAAATCTAAACAGCAAATTTTAAGCTTCTGCTCCATTGAGGTTAAAGTAGCAACTGCAATTAATTTTATCAATGAGGCTGAGTAGTCTCTAAAAACAGATTTGAGAATTTGATTTTACTCTTCAGCTAATTGGGTTCTTATTTACTCCATAAGCTAAAGTTAGACTGTAAATCTAATATTCTCTCTCTCTTTTCCCCCTGCTCTGTCTCCCCACCTCCTTTACCTTGGTCCTCCCACCTTTTTATCCCTCCCTCCCCTGTCGTCCCTCTTCTCTCGCCTTTACCTTTGGTTGCTGGTGGGGGAATGTCTTCCAAGGCACAGGCTTTTTACCATTTCTCCTTTGAAGGGTCCAGTCCATTCTCATGAATCCACCTCTCTTATCTCTGTCTGTGATTTCTATTTTTGGTCTCTAGTTCTGTTCTTTCATCTAAATTCCAGATCTACATGACACATTTTCTTGAATGTTGTAGCTTGTCTCCAAGAATGTTGCATCAATTCCTTCTCCTGTTAGTGGATTCTATCCCTTCACCCCCTTGAATCTGGGCTGATGTGTGACTGTTTTAACCAACAGAAATAGTGATGCTGTGACACTTCTAAGTCTGGGATTTAAGAAGCCTCACAGAGTCCACCAGGGTCCCTTGGAACACTAATTGTGAGAGAAGCAATCCCTGAAGAAAGCCAGCCATCATGGAAGAAATCCAACTACCCTGAGGCCACTGTGCTGTAAGGAAGACCAAACCAGCAAACAAGAAGAAACCATGTCCCAGTGCATTGGCTCACACCTGTAATCCCAGCGCTATAGGAGGCCAAGGCAGGCGGATCACAAGATCAATAGAA
Source organism: Piliocolobus tephrosceles (assembly GCF_002776525.5). Taxonomy (NCBI): domain Eukaryota; kingdom Metazoa; phylum Chordata; class Mammalia; order Primates; family Cercopithecidae; genus Piliocolobus; species Piliocolobus tephrosceles. The sequence goes on along the minus strand of NC_045435.1, from coordinate 172,541,813 downwards.
AGAGACCATCCTGGCCAACATGGTGAAACCCTATCTCTACTAAAAATACAAAAATTAGCTGGGCGTGGTGGCACGTGCCTGTAGTCCCAGCTACTTGGGAGACTGAGGCAGAAGAATCGCTGGAACCTGGAGGGCGCAGGTTGTAGTGAGCCGAGATCACACCACTGCACTCCAGCCTGGTGACAGAGTGAGACTCCGTCTCAAAAAAAAAAAAAAAGAAAAAAGAAAAAAAAAAAAGAAGAAACCATATGGAGACAGAGATGCCCCACCAGTACCCAAATGTCTCAGACATCACAGCCCAGGCATCAGACACATGAGTAAAGAAGTTGTAAGCTAACCCCAGCCTGGGGTGTCATTTGACTGGAATCATATGAGGAACCCCAAGTAAGAACTACCTCTCTGAGCTCATCAAGGCCACAGAATGGTGAGAGGTAATCATAAATGGTTGTTTCAAGCCACAAAGTTCAAGGTAGATTGTTATATGGAATAAATAACTAGCAGAGGTATCTGACTTTCATTCTATCACTGACTCTCTTATTCAACAATTGTTTATTGAACACTTACTATACGTGCAGCAACTTGCAAGTCACTAGGAACACGAACGAACAAGACAGGCCCAACCCCTATTACTTTTATGGGGTTGACAGCCTTTTGGAAAGACATTGAAAAATTGGTTGATTGATTGATCATTTCAACTGCTAATACCTGTTCCCCTGTGCTCACTCTAAGCTGGTGACTTTTCTCATTTTTCATTGAGACTTTAGAAATAATCAGAAAGGAACTCCTTCATCAGCCTAGAATGTAGACTCCTAACCTACCAGCATGTATGTAAAATTCCCCACCTTTTCTTTTCTCTGGATGAAGTGTCTCCAGAGATTGCCCCATCCACTTGAGCTCTGGATCCCATCACCTTAACAATGACTTCTCTATCACTTTCATCAGAAAGCAAACATGCTCCAGATGAGCTCAACCAGGATCCCAGCTTGAACACCATCTTTGGGCTAATGGCCCTGGAACCCATGTCTCCAGCCTTGATCTATCTGCAGAACCACAGACTTTTATATATTCAGCCTTCTACTTGGCCTCTCAACTTAGATATCTGATCTATCTCAAACTTAGCATGACCCAAATAGAACGCTAGATGTTTCACCTGCAGCCTACCCCCTCTCACATTCTTCCCTGCCCCCATAAATGGCCTCTTCACCAATTCTATTTCTAAAATAGATAAGTTATCCTTGATTTCCTTCTCGCCCTTCCCCCCACATCCAACCCAGTAGGCAGTCCTATTGACTACCTTCAAAACATGTCCTGAATCCACCCACTCCTCTTCAGCTTCAGCATCTCTGTCCTGGTCCGAGCCACCATCCTCTCACTGAATTGCTGAAATTTCAAGCCTTCTAACTTGCCTGCCTCTTTTCACTCTGACCCACACAACCTAAGCCTCCTCTTCATATGGGTGGCTCACTGGAAACATCCAAAGGGCACTGAAAAAGATCTTAACATTCTACCAGGTTTTAAGAACAGGCCTAAAGCAAGATACACTGCATGACTCACAGCAAATTACTCTAAAATCCCTCTCCAGCCATCCATGCCCGTCTCCACGGCAGCCACTCAGAAATCCCTCCTGGCTCTTTTCCGCACCCTTTCTTTGAAAACTCTCCCACTATACTCCTCCAGCACTGGTTGTTTCCCTCTCCCCTCCCCACTTCTGCTCAGCTGTTCACTAAGGAGACACAATTAGCTTTTCTAGGTCTCCTTCAATTCATCTTTTATTCCAAGCAGCAACACAAAGGCAGGCTCTAAGACCTCCTTAGAAAGAAAGGGGGAGGTTGCAAACATTTGTTATACTATTCTGTTTCTTTTTCTCCAAGTCACAAGTTATCTCCAGGAAAAACTTACTGTTCACTGAAATGAGGACATCATATTGTCGGGGTCACCTTCCAGACACCCCAGCATACTTCCCCCAACCCTTTTCTCCTGTTGGGTTCAGCCAAGTTCTGCTCTGACACAGGCCTTGGAAGAGTGGGGTCAAGGGCACTACTGAGGTTGCTGGTGAGGACCAAGTCCTCTAGAGTTTCTCCTAGAAAAGTGACTTTCACACTTTTCTTTTGTGACTCATTATAAGAAATACATTTCACATCTCAGCCAAGTGCACATATGTGTACACACACACATCTGAAGCAAAAGTTTAATATTACTTAACCTTCACTCTGGTATTTTCTATTCTATGTATGTCATTTCAAAATGGTACCAACCACCTTTTATTGATATATACCAAAATATTTACAGATGAAATGATATAAGGTCTGGAGCTTGCTTCAAAATAATTGAGACAGACAACTAGATGAAACAAGATTGGCCATGAGTTGATCATATCAAACTGGGTGATAGACATGTGGGAGTTTGTTATACTATTCTAAAATTGTATACATTTGATATCTTTAATAAAAAATTTAAAACAAAAGAAAATTATTGGTCATGCCCCAATAAGTTGATTTCAGAACCCACTAATAGGCCAAGAACTAGTTTGTGAAGTACCTCCTAGAAAAATCTAGGAGTTGGGAAGTTTAAAATTAGATGGCAGGGAAACAAATCTACAACTAAATTTAATCTAATGCTCTCTTTACACCCCACCCCCTAATGAAGTCTGTTTCTTCTTGCAGGGTTGGGAGGTAGAATATTTACTGAGTTTTCTGCCACCCTCAGAGTACAGTTTCATATCAGATGTCATTATTTGCCAAAACTGAAACAAAGAGGTGATCTCCACCCACCAAGATTCAAGCCAGTTTCTCATGAACTGCAGTTTCCCAGACATCAGGGAATTTATCCCTGGGGGCCACAGGGGCCAGCCACCTGGGAGATTCTATCTGTGAGTAACCCAGTCGTATTGGAAGCAAACTAAGGGATACTGTCTGTGACCAAAATCCTGGAAAGAATCTGGTAGGATCTGGGCTGGGCAAGAAAGCCTGCTCAGTCCCTCCTCCACAGCCAGGCTATTCACCACTTCTGGCTCATCAGCTGCTTCCTGGTGCTTTCCTGGTGTTCTCTGATGACCTCCATGGTCACCCCATGCTCTTCTTATTTTCTAATGAGTTTCATGGAAGTAAGAGCTCAGGCAGCCCTTTAGTTTGTGGCCAAATATAAAGTTGTTTGGTATCTCTTGGTCACAAGGTTCTCCTGAACGAATCTCAACTGTGCTTCTCCAGAGCCCTCCATTGTGCTGAGTCCAGGACACCTTGTCTCAATTTTGCCTGGTAGTCAACACACAGGGACTAAAACTAAAGAGAAAGGCTAAGAAAGGATAAGAGATTGTAACTTACGTTTTCTCGGTTTCCTTTGCAGCTCGTGGCAGAGAGTTGAGACTTAAGTAAGAGGCAGGGTCACTTTATGAATTTCTTTCTTTTTCTTTTCTTTTCTTTTTTTTTTTTTTTTTTTTTTTTGAGACAAAGTCTCACTCTGTCATCCAGGCTGGAGTGCAGTGGTGCTATCTCGCCTTACTGCAGCCTCCACCTCCCAGGTTCTAGCGATTGTCCTGCATCAGCCTCCCGAGTAGCTGGGACTATAGGCGTGTAACACCACACCTGGCTGATTTTTGTATTTTTTACTAGAGACGGGGTTTCACCATATTGGCCAGGCTGGCCTGGAACTCCTAACCTTGTGATCTGCCCGCCTTGGCCTCAGAAAGTGCTGAGATTACAGGTGTGAGGTACCGCGCCTGGCCTTCTTCTTCTTTTTTTTTTTTTTTAAAGTATTATTAAAAACTTTTATTTTAGGTTCAAAGGTATATGTGTCGGTTTGTTATGTAGGTGAACTTGTGTCATAGGGGTTTGTTGTACAGATTATTTCATCACCCAGGTACTAAGCCTAGTACCCAATAGTTTGATCCTCTCCCTCCTCCCACCCTCCGCCCTCAAGTAGGCCCCAGTGTGTGTTGTTCCCCTCTTTGTGTCCTTGTGTTCTCATCATTTAGCTCCCACTTATAAGTGAGAACATGTGGTATTTGTTTTTCTGTTCCTGTGTTAGTTAGCTAAGGATAGTAGCTTCTAGCACCATCCATGTTCCTGCAAAAGACATGATCTCATTCTTTTTTATGGCTGCATGATATTTCATGGTGTATATGTACATTTTCATCCACTCTGTCATTGATGGATATTTAGATTGATTCCATGTCTTTGCTATTTCTAATCGCGCTGCAGTAAACATATGCATGCATGTCTCTTTATGACACAATGATTTATACTCCTTTGGGTATATGTAATGGGATTTTTGAGGCAAATGGTAATTCTGCCTTGAGAAATTGCTACACTGCTTTCCACAGTGGTTGAACTAATTTACACTCCCACTAACGGTGTATAAGCATTCCCTTTTCTCCGTAACCTTGCCAGCATCTGTTATGTTTTGACTTTTTAATAATAGCCATTCTGACGGTGTGAGATGGTACCTCATTGTGGTTTCTCTAATTGCATTTCTCTAATGATAGTGCTATTAAACGTTTTTTCATATGCTTCTTGGTCACTGTGTTAATCAGGGTTCTGTAGAGGGATAGAACTAGTAGGATAGATAGATATAAAGGGGAGTTTGTTAAGGAGTATTAAATTCACACGATCACAAGGTCCCACAATAGGCCGCCTGCAAGCTGAGAAGCAAGGAAGCCAGTCCGAGTCTCAAAGCAGTTGAAGTCTGATGTTCAAGGGAAGGAAGCATCCAGCATGGGAGAAAGATGTAGGCTGGGAGGCTAAGCCAGGCTGGCCTTTTCACATTTTTCTGCCTGCTTTACGTTCTAGCTGCACTGGTCGCTGACTAGATGGTGCCTGCGAAGATTAAAGGTGAATCTGCCTTTCCCAGCCCACTGACTCCAATGTTAATCTTTGGCAACACCCTCGCAGACACACCCAGGATCAATACTTTGCATCCTTCAATCCAATCAAGTTGACAGTCAATATTAACCATCCCAGCCACAAATGTGCCTTCTTTTGAAGAGTGTCTGTTCATGTCCCTTGCCCACTGAGGCTGTTTGATTTTTCTTGTAAATTTGTTTAAATTCCTTATAGGTGCTGGGTATTAGACCCTTTGTCCCTTTGTCAGATGCATAGTTTGCAAATATTTTCTCCCATTCTGTAGTTTGTCTGTGTATTCTAATGATAGTTTCTTTTGCTGTGCAGAAGCTCTTAAGTTTATGTAGAGCCCATTTGTCAATTTTTGCTTTTGTTGCAGTTGCTTTCGGTATCTTCATCATGAAATATTTTCCAGTTCCTATGTCTTGAATGATATTGCGTAGATTGTTTTCCACAGTTTTTTATAGTTTTGGGTTTTACATTTAAGTCTTTAATACATTTTGAGTTCATTTTTGTATATGGTATAAGGAAGGCATCCAGTTTCAGTCTTCTACATGTGGCTAGCCAGTTATCTCAGCATCATTTATTGAATAAGGAATCCTTTCCCCATTGCTTGTTTTTGTCAAATTTGTCAAAGATCAGGTGGCTGTAGTGTGAGACCTTATTTCTGGGTTTTCTATTCTGTTCCATTAGTCTACGTGTTTTTTCTTGTATTAGTACCATGGTGTTTTGGTTACTGTAGCCCTGTAGTATATTTTGAAGTTGGGTAGTGCGATGCCTCCAGCTTTGTTCTTTTTTCTTAGGATTGCCTTGGCTATTTGAGCTCTTTTTTTGGTTCCATATGAATTTTAAAACATTTTTTTCTAGTTCTGTGAAGAATTTCATTGGTAGTTTGATAGGAATAGCATTGAATATGTAAATTGCTTTGGGCTGCGTGGCCATTTTAATGATATTGATTCTTTTTATCCATGAGCATGGACTGTTTTTCCATTTGTTTGTGTCATCTCTGATTTCTTTGGCAAGTGTTTTGCATATCTCATTGTAGAGATCTTTCTCTACTTCCCTGGTTAGCTGTATTCCTAGGTATTTTACTCTTTTTGTGGCAATTGTGAAAGGGATTGTGTTCCTGATTTGGCTCTCAGCTTGGCTGTTGTCTGGTGTATAGGAATGCTAGTGATTTTTGTGCATTGATTTTATATCCTGAAACTTTGCTGAAGCTGTTTATCAGCTTAAGGAACTTTTTGAGCTGAGATTGTGTGGTTTTCTCCATATAGAATTACTTCACCTTCAAAGAAGGATAGTTTGACTACCTTTTTTCCTATTTGGATGCCCTTTATTTCTTTCTCTTGCTTGATTGCTCTGACGGGGACTATATTTGGTACTGTGTTTGAGCAGGAGTGGTGGGAGAGGACTTCCTTGTCTTGTTCCAGTTTTCATGGGGAATCCTTCCAGCTTTTGCCCATTGAGTATAGTGTTGGCTGTGGGTTTGTCATAGATGGCTCTTTTTATTTTGAGGTATGTTCCTTCAACACATATTATGAATTTCAAGGGCCCTCAGCACTTTTACTTTCCTGGCTTCTTCCTTCATTAAAAATACTTGAAATTATATTTTGCCAATGTATTGCTATAAAGACAAATAATATTAGTATGAAAACATTTTCTTCAACCTAAAAGTTCTTTTTTCTTCTATTTTTAAAAGAAATTAAAACATTTTCACAGACCTCTGAAAATAGTGTGCATCTTAGTTGTACCTACTGTGCCTAATGGATGTTGAATCCGTTAAGATATGCCCACTAAGTATCTGTTGATGGATAGGTGGATGGATGGATGTTATAAAAAAGTTAACTTTAGGAGTAAGAACATGACATAGAAGAGAAATGGGGTATGAGGAAATCCTTTATTGTGCTTTCTTCTATCTATTCACACTGCCCTGAGCTCCTTGTTCTCAGCCATGATGTATGTGATCTCCAGTTCACTTTGAAGGATGGCAGCATTGATGTGAAGCATTGGTGAGAAGCTTCATTTCCCACATATAAGTCACCACAACACTAATACAAGATTACAGTTTCCAAATTTAAAATAAAATTAATTTAAGCACACTGACGGAAATATCAAGAATAAATTTCGTCTTTTAGTACAAACATCACTGCAGAAGTCTTAGCATTTGTCATTAGACCATTCTAAAAGATGTTTAGAAAACTACCTTCAGAATCTTGGGCCTTATTATCATAATGTTTTTCAGCTGTTGATTAATTGAGTATCTAGTCTTATGATCCAATGAGTCACAAATAGAAAGACGTAAGATTGGCAATGGCTCCTACAATATTTCATATTTGTTATTTTCAGAACTTACCAACAAGAGACAATTTATTATAGTATTTTTTGTTGGCGTGACCCTAATTTGCTTTTCCCCACTGTTCTATACAGGTCTACAATGGTCAGAATCTAAGATGGAATCCTGAAAATCCTATGCTTTTCAAAATATATTTTGAGTTCCCTTTAACCTAACACAGAGATGCCAAGTGGCGCATTTAGCAGTAGACTGTGCGTGTCCTCAAGCATGGATGGAGTGGCACACTAGAGAGTTTGAGAACGACTCTTAATATTGTCAGAACTAAGTTAACTGAGTTATTATTTTAGAGCAGCAGTAGGCAAACTACAACCTGTGAGCCGAATCTGGCCCACCACCTGTTTTTGTATAGACCAGGAGATAAAATGTTTTCTACATTTTTTCAACGGTTGGAAAAAAAGTCAAAAGAAAAATAATGTTTAGTAACATGAAAATTATAAGAAATTCAAATTCCAATGGAAGAATAATATTTAGTGACATAAAAATTATGTGAAATTCAAATTCCAGCATACATAAATAAAGTTTAATTTGGAACATAATTAAGTCAATGTATTTACGGATTATGGCAGCTTTCATGCCAAAGAGCAAAGTTGAGTATTTGCAACAGAGATAATGTGGCCCACTAAACCTAAAATATTTACAAATATTCAACGAAATATTATTCTCCCATAGCTCAGGAATTTTTGTGCTCCAAGACAGGGGTCAAGTGTTTTCTGTAAAGAGTTAGATTACCTAACTTGCCCAAAGTCACTCTCAGCAAGTGCCCCCTACCTGGGATTCAAACCCAAGACCATCTAATGTCAAAGTTTATGCCCTGAACTATGTTATCATAATGACTCCTCAAGCCTTTCTTGGCATTAGGGATGTTTGTCACTAGTACTTTCCCTCTGAGAAAAGACTGTAAAACTTACTATCTTAGTCTGTTTGTGCTGCTATGCATACCATGGACTGGGTGACTCTAACAACAGAAATTTCTCAAAACTCGTGTTGGCAGAATTTTGGGAGATACAAAATCCAGGCATCAGCAGACCCAGTGTTTGGTGAGGGGCTGTGTCCTGGTGGAGAGAGAGGGAGCAAGCTCTCCCCTGTCTTTTATAAGGGCACCAACCTCATCATGAGAGCTCCATCCTCATGATTTAGTTACCTCCCAAAGGCCCCATCTCCAAATACCATCACACTGAGGATCTAGGATTCAACATATAAATTTTACAGGAATACAAATATTCAGTGCATTGCACTTACTAACTACTGTGTGAAGTTATTCTTCCTTTTATTTGTCTTAAATTTGCAACTTTCAAGCTTCACATGAGACTTACTCCTGGTGAGTCTGTGTTTATCCAGTCACAGCTTTCTCTGCTGTATGTATTTTAATCTTATCCCCTTCTAGGTCTTTATTCAGGGGAAATGGAGGGTCTCTGCTTTCTGTATTTGGAAGTCACCCCTGCTCTTCTTCAAGCCTACTATGATTTGATTTCTTTAAATGCAATGACCGGCCGGGCGCGGTGGCTCAAGCCTGTAATCCCAGCACTTTGGGAGGCCGAGACGGGCGGATCACGAGGTCAAGAGATCGAGACCATCCTGGCTAACACGGTGAAACCCCGTCTCTACTAAAAAATACAAAAAAGAATCTAGCCGGGCGAGGTGGCGGGCGCCTGTAGTCCCAGCTACTCTGGAGGCTGAGGCAGGAGAATGGCGTGAACCCGGGAGGAGGAGTTTGCAGTGAGCCAAGATCCGGCCACGGCACTCCAGCCTGGGTGACAGAGCGAGACTCCGCCTCAAAAAAAAAAAAAAAAAAAAAAAAAGCAATGACCAGAATAACACATGATATTTCTAGGTTCAATAAACTGGCAAGATAGTGGCTATTTTCATTTCCCATGCCTTCTTAATGATTCATAACGTTTCACTGTTGTTTTAGTTCATCTTCTTGGGGCTACAGAAGCAAAATAGGTAAATGTTTTCAGCTTACAATTTCCCAGTCATGTTCCTGGAGTATAACTTTGCTCAGGACCAAGCATCTTATTATATTGCTCACATTATTTTTCTCTGAATAGTTTAAATATCATTTTTTCTGCAGAGTTACAGGTTTTTGGTTCTCATTCTAGAGACAAAGACACAGTACAAATAGCATAAGTGTGTGTGTCCCTGCACTGGGAAAGGCTGACCAGTGAGGCAGGAAAAACCTATATTTCTTTAAAAGAAGCAGAACTTCCACATTTTCCCAAGAGTACCAGATATGATCTAATCTCTGACAGACTCTGTTCCTATGACTCATGACTCTGGATACATCTTGTAACAATCAAGCTTTATCTTAACGTGGATGAGAGTATCTATCATCTGAGCAATGCGGATAAAGCAGATCTTTTTAAAGGCTTCTATGTCTTCCAAAAAAGCAGAAACAATATTTTGATTCAGATATATCTTATGCCTATCTTCTTAAATATATTTTTGCAAAACATATATTTCTGACAGGTTTGTAGGTAAATTTGCATGTAAGCCTCACTGTAATTGCCAGTTGGTGGTGGGGGTTTGACCCTGACACAGCTCCTGACAGTACATGTCTAGGCTTTCTGAGGTAATCAGTCTCACGGGCTGTATAATTTGAGATGATGCCATTCATCAACCTGGCTGAGAAAGACTGTAATTCCTGCCTAGCAACTCATCAACACAATGAAAGATTCTATTGATGAGGCTCTTTCTGGACATTCATGCAACTTTTTCAAAGTCTTCAGTGTTTTTCATGACCTCGCCCTTCTATGATACTCATGTTTATTCTGTCTAGTCAGCTAGTTCCTTTTGTACTAACTTCTCTCAGTCCCTTTTTAGAAAACCTAATAAAAATTTCACCCACTCTCACTATTTAACACATTTTCCCATACTATATGTGTTTTTTTGTTTTATAAAATTAAGTTAGAAGCCACGAAAAATACCTTTGTGATAAGGGAAACCAAGTGTGTGGTATCCCTTTTGACTATACTGAGCACCTTTCCTCAACCAGGGTAAACATCACACTGTCCTGAGTTCCCAACAACTCATGGGGGAAAGAAGAGTGGACCCCTTCTGCCTCCATGGAATAAGTATAAATTGTGAAGAATGAATAATTAATTAGGATATTGCTTTAGAACTTATTTATAACTATTATAGTAAATGTAAGTGTAATCCATATGTGAAGATAAACAAAATACAAACAGAATACGTTTTATTTGCTTAACAAGAATCTATACTATAGAGTAGAATCATGTCTTACCCAGAACATAGACTCTAAAATCAATCTGTAATAAGAGGATTACATATAATCCAATCTTCTCTTGAAAAGAATCAAACATAGTATTCATAGCTTTGGACTTACAACTTTTTGCTATGTGTGCAGGATGGACGGAATATAATAAAGAACACACATGCCAAATATGTTTACAGTATTTTATTTCCATGAGGGTAGTTGAATTGGACTCACAATATGCACATATTATATGCTACTATGTGGCTCTACTATATCTCATCTCTTCTGAATAGTAGTAGTAATGATGATGATGATGATGATGACAATGATTATGCTAAAATTGTGCATTGTGGTTAGTGGTAGACACTAAAGCCAATGAGATCATCACAGCACCGCTCAGATCTCCTTCCATGTTGTAGGGTCAACCTTAGCCAAGGACACAATGGTGCCAGCTAAGTTCAAAGGTAAACTAATTTAGCATATTTCAGATGTCTCTATGTAATAACCAACTCAAACTTTGGAACATGTGTTCTACTTATTATCTTGCTTTCCATATAAGCAAGTAATTTGCTGATATGAAATTATATGGAAATCCCTTGATAATTTCCATGTTTCATTAATGGTCTGAGACAACTCAGCACAGACCTGAAGAAACAGCTTTCTTTGGCATTTCTTCCTGTAACCTCTCCCTGCCATCAAACACTTCCATTGACAAGGAATGTACCCCAGGGTGGGTCTCATTTGCTGACTTTAGACTTTACTCCGTAGCTCAACCTCTCATGTATTTTGTGAGTGGAGATTCCCCACCCACCCTACCGTATGACTGACTATGAGATTGACTCGTAGTCAATCTCCATGAGACAGAGATTAACTAATGTGAGAATTACTAATTCATCCTCCTTATTATTCTTCATTAGATAAGACATAACAAGAAAAATAGTAATTAGGTATTAATGTAATTAGGTATAATTCACATATAGAAGTCAGCTGGATTATATTATCTAGAATGCACAAACTCCGGGCTTGCTGAAAGGCTAGAGAATGTCACACATTCCTCAGGTGGTCATAATTCCACAAAAGGGGCTTGCTTACTGGGCTTTATAGAACTGGTACAATTTTATCAATAAAATTTCACGTGTTGACAAACAGTTTATTTAAACTTGGTGTAGATATTGTGTCACAGCATCAGCCAATGTTCTCAGAGGAGGATCCAAAGCATTTCTGGACAATCAAAGCTCAGGGATAGTGGATCAAGGTGTCTGCAAGACCAGGTTTGACCTAAAGCCCAAGGAGCTCACTGGGAGCCCAAAGTGAAAAGAGCCCTGCCATTCCCATGCTCTAAATGGGTCCTACAGGACAGAGCCTGAAATTGAACTAATGCTTAGTTAAAACAAGAGCAACCAGCCATATTTGAGGCTTGCATCAGGGTAAAGGGGCCATAAAACTGGCAGAGTTTGAAAAGACAAAGCTTTTAACCCATGTCAAAAATAATTATGTAATGTGAATCTCTAATCTTGTAATTATCTATACTAAATAAAATACTCTAGAACTAGAATTATTCCTAAATTATTTATAATTATTTCTGTATCTAGAAATAACAGTCTGTGGTCATGAGCTTTCTATGCATGCCAAATGTGCTGTGAGGTGTTTGTGAGAGGAGAGAGAGGACAAAAGATTATAAATCTCAGGTTTGTGTCCCTTAGAGAAGACTTTCTTGGCCCTGAAAGAATTGTGGAATGTTAGCTATCACCTTGAGAGACTGCCCTAGATAGGGCACTTTTAATACATTAGGGACCCGAGAAACCAGGAAAAATCTTACTTTAGGAGAGTAGGTTGCAGGTAGCCCTTGAAACAAAGAATTTCTACAGTCAATTTTGGACTTTCCCTGTTTTATTAAAATGCAGTATACATGTGAACTCTTGCCTATTAAAAAAAAATTCTGGGCCGGGAGCGGTGGCTCAAGCCTGTAATCCCAGCACTTTGGGAGGCCGAGACGGGCGGATCACGAGGTCAGGAGATTGAGACCATCCTGGCTAACACTGTGAAACCACGTCTCTACTAAAAACTACAAAAAACTAGCCGGGCGAGGTGGCGGGCGCCTGTAGTCCCAGCTCGGGAGGCTGAGGCAGGAGAATGGCATGAACCCGGGAGGCGGAGCTTGCAGTGAGCTGAGATCTGGCCACTGCACTCCAGCCTGGGCGACAGAGTGAGACTCCGTCTCGGGGGAAAAAAAAAAAAAAATTCTGAACCGCAGAATATCACAATAAAAAGCCAGAAAGAAGAAGGTAAAATGAAACCCTGCATTTTGTCGTGTAGTTATTCCGGTTTACAACAACTGGAGAAGATACAAATTAAAAATTACCAATGCTTCTTAAACATTTTCAAAATTCTTATTAAAAGTTTTTCTCTAGTTTTACATCCCTACTGATACCCCAAATGGACATCATTATTGATAATGTAATGGAACACAAACAGGGAAATATAGTCATGAATATGAAACATTTGTACCTAAAAATCCAGTCTGAACCATCATAGTTTTATACAGTATGTTCATCAAAATATAATATCACATGTCATAATCTGTCAGATTTTGGAAAGAAAAATATTTTTATCAAATAGCATTAATCCTTCTTTTTCCTGGTTGAAATCTTATTTTTGAAGCAATTAATACTTTACATAACTCCCATAATTTGTCAGTTGTTCGGTAGGCCACCAGGAGGGCAAACCCAAAATTCAGACCATAGTGTTGTCTATCATAATCAAAATTAGTTATTTTCTCTAGGAAATAACCTAATCAAAAATTAACTTGCTACTTTATTTTTAATTGATACGTAATACCTGTACACATTTATGGGGTACATGTGATATTTTGTTACATGCACAGAATGTGTAATGATCAAGTCAGGGTATTTAGGGTACCTATCACCTCAAGTATTTATCATTTTTATGTGTTGGGACTATTTCAAGTCCTTTCCTCTAGCTGTTTTGAAAGATACAATATATTGTTGTTAACTATAATCACCCTACTCTGTTATCAAACATTAGAACTTATTTCTTCTATCTAACTGCATGTTTTTACCCACTGACCAAACTCTACTCATTCCCCCAATCCCCAACACCCTTCCCAGCTTCTCATAGCTATCATTCAGCTCTCAATCTCCATGAGATCAACTTCCGTAGCTCCCACAGATGAGTGAGAACAGGTGATTATGTGATACTTGTTTTTTCTGTGCCAGGCTTATTTCACTTAACATAGTAATCTCCAGTTCTATCTGTGTTGCTGCAAATGACATGCGTTTATTATTTTTATGGCCAAATAGCATTCCATTGTGTAAATATATCACATCTTGTTTATCCATTCACCTGTGGAGAGACACTTAGGTTGATTCCATATATTGACTATTGTGAACAGTTCTGCTATAAACATGGGGGTACAGGTATCTTTCTGATACACTGATTTCTTTTCCTTTGGATAAATTTCCAGTAGTGGGATTGCTGGATCATATTATAGTTCTATTTTTAGTTTTTCTGATAAATCTCCATACTGTTTTTGCATAGTGGCTGTACTAGTTCTTATTCCTATCAACAGTGCATAAAAATTCCCCTTTCTCCATATCCTCACTAACATCTGTTATTTTTTATCTTTTTAATAATAGCCTATTTAACTGGGGTAAGATGATATCTCATTGTGATTTTAATTTGCATTTCCCTGATGATTAGGAATATTGAGTATATTTTCATATACCTGTTGACCATTTCTATGTCTTATTTTGAAAACTGTCTGTTCATGTCTTTTGCCCACTTTTTAATGGGATTGTTTGGTTTCTTATTGTCGAGTTGTTTGAGATGACAACTTGTGTATTCTGGATATTAGTCCCTGATTGAATGAATAGTTTGCAAATATTTTCTCCCATTCAAAAGATTTCATCTTTATTGATTGTTTCCTTTGCTGGTCAGAAGCTTTTTAGTTTAATCAAGTTCCATTTGTCTGTTTTTGTTTTTGATACTTGTGCTTTTGGGGTCTTAGGCATAAAATATTTCCCTAGACCAATGTCCTGAAGTGATTCCCCTATATTTTCTGCTAGTAGTTTTATAGTTTTGGGTCTTACACTTAAGTCTTTAACATATTTTGAGTTGATTTTTGTGTATGGTGAGAAATAGGGGAGCATTCTTCTGCATATGGATATCCAGTTTTCCCAGCACGATTCACTTTTTTAAAAAGACATATTTATTCAGCATCATGTTCAGACAGACTATTACATTTAGCAATCAACAACATGAGTGGAAAAAAATCTACATTAAACCCCTTTTGTTGTGATGCTTTGCACTTTCCACAGAACAGAAACATTAAACTGTTATACAATTAGTCACAACTACAGTCCTCAAGTTTTTTTAATACAGTTGAGTATTGTCTAAAACATGTCCTTTGTGTGTGTGTGTGTGTGGTAGCTAGGCCCTGCCACCACTGTGCTTGGTGGAGTTCACAAATCTCTTGTAACCTGTAGCTTCCTTGTCACTTCTCTAGCTTTCCTCTACTGATAAGCTTTGTTTCCTGGCAGTAACTAAAATCTTCTTCTAGTGCCATAGCTATTGCTGCTACTGGAACCACCATGGCCACGTTGGTTTTATGATTTGGCAAAGTATTGGCCTCCGCCACCATAGGAACCAGAACTTCTGCCTCCAAAATTTCCTCCCTTCATGGATTCAAAATTTGAAGACTGATGGTTGTAATTGCCAAAATCATTGTAACTTCTGCCACCTCCAAAATTGCTTCCACTACTACCACTAATGCTGCCTCTGCCTCCTGCATTGTTATAGCTGTCATAGATGCCAGTCCTGCCATAGCCACTGCCCTGGTTTCCATAACCTTATTCACCACTTCTGTAGCCTCTGCTTCCTCCTCTAGAGTAACCAGGGCTTCTTCCTCCATAAGCACCAACATTACAAAATTTATTATAACTATGCCACCAGAGTAACGCTGCCATGATATCCACCTCCACCACAGCTGCCAATAAGCCAACACAACCATTGAAGTTTCCTCCATGACCAAAATTGTCATTTCCACCAAAAGCACCTTCACAGCTATCATCAAAGTTTCCAAAACCACTGTGACCTCTTTGGCTCCATGAAGCCATCTCTTGCTTTAAAAGGGCTTTCCTTACTTCCCCATTATATCCATTCACAGTGTGGTGTTTCTGAATGACAGTCTTATCCACAGAGGCATGGTTGTCAAAGGTTACAAAAGCAAAGCACTTTTTCTTGCCACTGCCTCAGACAGCTATGATTTCAATCATTTAAAGTTTCCCATACTGTTCAAAATAATCTCTTAGGTGATGCTCTCCAATGTCTCCTTTAATAACACCAACAAATATCTTTCTCACAGTGAAGTGGGCACTTGGTCTTTGGGAATCTTCGCTTGAGACAACTCCCTTTGTTTCCACAACTCTTCCATCTACCTTGTGTGGCCTTTGATTCACGGCTGCATCCACCTCCTTCTGGAGCGCTAGGTGTTTGGATCTCTTGTTACCACACATTCTGTGAGTGTTTCCCATTGCTCACAATGACTCCTCAGATTCATGTTGGTTGTTTCACCAAGCCTTTGATGAAGACCTTCCACAGCTGTTTGGTTTCTTTAGGAGACCCTGACTTAGAGTGGTAGGTGGCAGATGGCAGATGGCAGAATTAGACACATGGCAGTGGAAAGATACTTTCATGATACTTTTTCCACAGGCAGAAAAGAGTAAGCTAACAAACATATATCTCATTTATTATTTGTTTGTTTTTATAAATTTAAGAAATACAAGTGCAATATTGTTACATGAATTTATTGTGAAGTGGTGAAGTCTGGGCTTTCAGCGTATCCATCACCCAAATACTGTACATTGTACCTGTTAAGCAATTTCTCATCATCTACCCTCTCACACTCTTCCACTCTTCCCAGGTTCCGTTGTCTATCAGTCCATGTATGTACATTATTTAGCTTCCATGTATAAGTGAGAACATGCAGTATTTGTCTTTCTGTGTCTGACTCGTTTCACTTAAGATGGTGGCCTCCAATTCTGTCCATGTTGCTGCAAAAGACATGATTTTTTTTATGGCTGTGTAGTATTCCATTGTGTATATACACCACATTTTCTTTATGCATTCATCCATTGATGGACACTTAAGTGAGTCCACATCTATGCTATAGTGATTGTAATTTTGTCCTGTGATAAACATGCAAGTGTAGGTATCTTTTTGATATAACGATTTATTTTCTTTTGGGTAGATACCCAGTAGTGGAATTGCTGGATCAAATGGCACTTCTATTTTTAGTTCTTTGATAAATTTCCATACAGTTTTCCAAAGAGGTTGTTCTAATTCACTTTCCCACCAACAGCGACTGGCATTCCCTTTTCTCTATATCCTTGTCATCTGTTATTTTTTGTCTTTTTAATAATAGCCATTCTGACTGGTACAAGATGACAGCTCATCATGGTTTTAATTTGCATTTCCCTGATGATTAGTGATGTTGAGCATTTTGTATATGCTTATTGGCCATTTGTATGTCTTGTTTTGAAAAATATCGTTATTACCCTTTGCCCACTATTTAATGAGATTATTTGGGGTTTTTCTTGTTATTGATGAGTTGTTTGAGTTCCTTATAAATTCTGAATATCAGTCTCCTGTTGCATGCATAGTTTCCAAATATTCTCTCTTTTTCTCAAGGTTGTCTGATCACTCTGTTGATTATTTTTTCTCTGCAGAAGCTTTTTAGTTCAGTTAAGTTTCATTTGTCTGTTTTTTGTTTTCGTTGCTTATGCTTTTTAAGTCTTACTCATAAAATCTTTCCTAAAGCAATGTCCTGAAGTGTTTCCCCAGTATTATCTGTTAGTAGTTTTATAGTTGCAGGTCTTATATTTTAAGTGTTTAATCCATTTTGAGTTGCTTTTCATGTACAGTGAGAGATAGGGGTCCAGTTTCATTATTTGCATATAGATATCCAATTTTCCCAGCACCATTTATTGAAGAAGATGTTCTTTCTCCAGTGTCTGTTCTTGGCATCTTTGTTGAAAATCAGTTGGCTATAAATATGTAAATTCATTTCTAGATTTCCTATTATGTTCATTGGTCTATGTGTCACCAATACCATGTTATTTTTGTTACTATAGCCTTATAATGATGCCTCCTCCAGATTTGTTCTTTTTGCTGAGGATTGCTTTGGTTATTTGGGTTCTTCTTTTGTTCCATATGAATTTTAGGGTTGTTTTTTCTATTTCTAAAAATAACATTGGTATTTTCATAAGAATTGCATGGAACCTGTAGATTGCTTTGGGCAGCATGGCCATTTTAATATTAATTCTTCTAATCCATGAGCACGTGATGTCTTTCCATTTGTTTGCGTCCCCTTTAATTTATTTCGTCATAGTTCACTAGTTTCCATTGTAGAGGTCTTTCACTTCCTTAAATTTATTCCCAAATATTTCATTATTTTATAGCTATTATAAATGGGATCACTTTTTTATTTCTTTTTCAGCTGGCTCAATATTGGTGTATATTAATGCTACTAATTTTTGTATATCGATTTTGTATCCTGCAGTATTACCAAATTTATTCATCAAATCTAAGAGTTTTTTGGCGGAGGCTTTAGGCTTTTCTAGATATAAGATCATGTCATCTGAAAAGAAGAGCAATTTGACTTCCTCTTTTCCAAGTTGGATGCCTTTCATTTCTTTCTCTTGCCTGATTGCTCTGGCTAGGACTTCCAGTACTATGTTCAGTAGGAGTGGTAAAAGTGGGCACCCTTGTCTTGTTCCAGATCTAAAGACCTTCAATTTTCCATTTAGTATGGTGTTACCTGCCATATTTGGCTTTTATTATTTTTAGGTATGTTCCTTCTATCCCAATTTGAGGAGGTTTTTTTTTTTTTTTTTTTTATCATAAAGGGATGTTAAATTTTACCAAATGCTTTTTCTGCTTTTATTGAGATGATAATATGGTTTTTGTCCTTCATTCTGTTGATGTGTGTATGTTGAACCGTATTTGTATCCATGAGATAAATCCCACTTGACCATGGTATCCTGCTGTATTTTGGGTGGGTCGTTTTTGTTGAGGAGTTTTGCATTTAAATTCATCAGGTATATTGGTCTGTAGTTTTGTTTTTTATTGCAAACTTGTCTGGTTTTGATATCAGGGTAATGCCAGCCTCAGAATAAGCTATGGAGATGTCCGTCCTCTTCAATTTTTGGAATTGTTTGAGGTGTTAGTTCTTCATTGTAATTATAGCAAACTTTGGCAGTGAAGATATCCAGTCCTGTATTTTCCTTTGTGGGGAGACTTATGATACTGAATCAATCTCATTACTTGTAATTGGTCTGTTCAGGTTCTCTCTTTATGATTCAGTTTTGATTGGTCATATGTGTCCATGAATTCATCTATTTTCTCACAGTTATCTAGTTTGTTAGTGTATGGTTGTTCACAGCAATCTCTGATTATCTTATGCATTTCTATGATAGTAGTCATAATGTCTCCTTTTTCATTTCTGATTCTATTTGTGTCTTTTTTTCTTAGTCTAGCTAGTGGTTTGTTGATTTTGTTTATCCTTTGAAAAAACAAACTTTTCTGTGTGTCGATCCTTTGTATGGCTTTGTAGTCTTTTTTTAATTTAGTTCTGCTCTGATCTTTATTATTTCTTTCCTTCTTCTAAATTTGTTCTTGCTCTTCTAGTTTCTTAAGGTGAATTGTTAGAACTTACTGGGGATCTTCCTACTTTTCTTGATGTCAGATTTATTGTTATAAAATTCCTTCTTAACACTGCTTTGGTTATATCCCATAGGTTTTGGCATGTTGTGCTTTGATTTTTACTTGTTTCAATTTTTTTTGAACTTCTTCCTTAATTTCTTCCTTGACCCAGTGGTCATTTAGGAGTGTGTTTTTAAATTTCCATATATTTGTACGGTTTCCAAAGTTCCTCTTCTTACTGATTTCTAGTTTTATTCCATTGTGGTCTGAGAAGATACTTGATATGATTACAATTTTTAAAAATATGTTGAGACTTGTTTTGTGTCCTAATATATGGCTTATCCTGGAGAATATTCCATGTGCTGATGAGAAGAATATGTATTCTGTTGCTGTTGGATGAAGTGTTATCTGCCCATTTAGTCCATCTGGTCTAATGTGCAGCTTAAACTCTATGTTTCTTTGTTAATTTTCTGTATAGATGATCTGTCTAATACTGAGAATGGGATGTTGAAGTCCCCAGCTATTATTGTGTTGGAGTTTATCTCTCCCTTTAGATTCAATATTTGCTATCTGTCTGGGTGTTCTGGTACTGGGTGCATGTATGTTTAGTATAGTTATATCCTCTTGCTGAGTTGATCTCATCATCATTATATAATGACCTTCTTTGTCTCTTTTTACTGTTTTTCACTTTAAAGTCTGTTTTGTCTGACATAAATATAGCTATTCCTGCTTATTTTTGGTTTCTGTTTGCATGGGATATCTTTTTCCATCCCTTTATTTTCAGTCTATATGTTTCTTTACAGGAGAGATGAGTTTCTTGTTGGCATGTAGTTGGGTCATGTTTTTTTAATTCATTCAGCTACTCTATATCTTTTAAATGGACAGTTTAATTCATTTACCTTCAAACTTTTTATTGCTATGTGATGGCTATTCCTGTCATTTTATTAATTGATTTCTGGTTGTTGTATCTATATCCTTTGTTCTTTTCTTTCTCTCATTATTTATCATTGTGGTTTAGTGGTTTTGTGTAGTAATAACATTTGAATTCTTTTTCTTACTTATTTATGTGTTTGCTCTACCAGTGCATTTTATACTTTTGTATGTTTTAATGAGGATAGATATCATCTTTTGCTTCTACATGTGGGACTTCTTTACACATTTCTTTTTCTTTCCTTTTAAATTTTCTTTCTGTTTTTGTTTTTTAAGAGAAGTGTTTTACTGTGTTGCCCAGGCTGGCCTTGAACTCCTGGGCACAAGTGATCCTCCTGGCTCAGCCTCCCTGGTAGTTGTGACTATAGGTATGCACCAACACATCTGGTCAAGTATTTCTCATAGGACCAGACTAATGGTAAAGATTCCCTTTAGCTTTCGCTTCTATAGGAAAGACTTTATTTCTCCTTCACTTTGAAGGATAACTTTGCTGGGTGTAATATCTTTGGCTGACAGTTTTTTTTCCTTTCAGCATTTTGAATATATAATATCATTCTCTCCTGAGCTATAAAGTTTCTGCTAAGAAATATGCCATTGGTCTGACGAGGCTTCCATCATAAGTAACTAGATACTTTTGTCCTGCTATTTTTAGAATTCTCTCTTCATCCTTGACTTTTGACAGTTTGACTATAATGTGCTGTGGAGAAGACATTTTTGAATTTTATCTGTTTGGAAATCTCTGAGCTTTCTATTTCGAGGTGTCTAAATTTCTTGCTAGACTTGGGAAGTTTTCAGCTAAATTTCATTAAGTAGGTTTACTATCCCTTTTATTTTCTCTTCACCTTGTGGGATATCAAAAATTCAAATAATTTGATTGCCTTATGGTGTTCCATATGTCACATAGGCTTTGTTCATTCTTTTTTCTTTATTGTTGTCTAACTAGGTGATTTTAGAAGACTCTGTTTTGGCTGGGTTCAGTGACTCATGCCCGTAATCCCAGCACTTTGGGAGGCCAAGGTGGTTGGGTCACCTAAAGGCAGGAGTTCGAGACCAGCCTGACCAATATGATGAAACACTGCCTCTACTAAAAATACAGAAACTAGCCAGGTGTGGTGGCTAATCCCAGCTACTTGGGAGGCTGAGACAGGAGAACCTGGGAGGCAGAGGTTGCAGTGAGCCAAGATTGCACCATTGCACTTCAGCCTGGGTAACAAGAGTGAAACTCTGTCTCAAAAACAAACAAACAAACAAAAAAACCTTTTTCAAGTTCTGAAATTATTTCTTATGCTTGATCTAGTCTATTGTTAAAGCTTTCATATGTATTTTGTATTTTATTCAATAAATTCTTGCATTATAGAATTTATATTTGGTTCTTTTTTATGAAATCTATGTCTTTAGTAAATTTCTCATTTATGTCCTGAATTTTCTGATTTCTTTGTATTGTTTTTCTGAATTCTCTTGTGCCTCACTGAGCTTTTTAAATATTATTTTGAATCATTTTGAATTATTTATTTGAGATTTCATAAATTTCTTTTTCATTGGAATCGTTGCTGGAGAATTATTGTGTTCTTCTGGAGGTGTCATATTTCCTTGCTTTTTCATGTTTCCTGTGTTCTCCTGTTGATATCTGTGCATCTGGTGTAATGGTCACTTCTTCCAATTCTTTGAATTTGCTTTCATAGCGGAGGACTTTTTCCTGAAGATGTCCCTATGGCATTGGTTGGTAGGGTACTTTGGCTTTGAATTAGGGTGTATGCAATAGTGTAGTCTCTTTTTTATTTCTTTGGCTGTAAGGAGTGTCAAGAGTGTCTGTAATTCCCTCAGTGGCGTAATCATTAATGGAGGGTGTGGTGAAGTTTCGCTGGAAACAGGGACATCAGTGGTGGTGGCAGCATGCCAAGCATGCCTGTCCTTGGCTCCCAGGGAAGTATACACTGGCATTGTTTTTAGCAGGTACAGGTGAGCCAATTCTTAGGCCTCCAGGCTGCTTACTTGGGTGCCAGTAGTGTCAGTGGTGGGTCAGGCTGGTGGGTGGGTCCTTGTGCCTCTAGGCAGTGGGTGTAATGTGGGCAATGACAGTAGCAGTAGTGGGACAATTCTCTGCCTCCCAACTGGTGTTGACGGTGGCTATGATAGGCTGGGTGAGCCAGTCCCCAGGCCTAAAGGTGATACACATGGGTGAGTGCCAGCTGTGGTACTAGCAGCAGGTTGGGTGGTCTGTTCTCTGGCCCCCAGGAGGAGTCCTCACATGCCAATGGAGGTAGATGGGGAAGGGAGATCCCCAGTTTCCTGGGCACTGGTGGATAAGAGCTGGGCCATGTAGACCTGTCCTCAGGCCCCTCAGAGGTGCATGCAGGTGCTGGCTGTGGTAGGCAGGGGTGAGATGATCACCAGGCCTCTGGCTGAATGCTCAAGTAGCATTCAGAGCATTCAGTTGCAGCTATGCTGCAACTCTGCTCCTGTGAAGAGCAGGGCTGCTTTCAGTGACTGTAGTCTTAAATGTATGGCACAGGGGCATGCACACTTGGACCCTTGGTGGCAGACTTAAGGAGGATAGCCTGTCCTCAGGGTGCTTTCAAAGCAGCCATGCTACCGGGAATGGCAGGGTTGCTCCCAATAGCTTGCACTTTAGCCCTGGTGGCAGCAACTAGCAGCAGCACCTGGCTGCATGCAAGGTATATCAGTGGGGCTCCATGGATACGGAGAGGCAGGTGCTACTGAGCCCCAAGGCAGGATGTAGGCTGGTGGGAGCTGGACTCTCAAAATGGCACTTTGCTGTAGCTGCTTAGGACTTGAGGCATCTGTGGGACCCCTCTCTGAAGCAATCCTATTATGCAGTCTCCAGGCAGATCCCTATGTTAGTCTCAGGGCCCTCATCAGTTGAGGGGCTCTCCCATGGCTAGGACTGGGAGAGTCTGCAGTGAGAATGTAGACCACTGGGAGTCACTCACTCACTCTTTCCCCACATTGAGGATCCTCTGCAGACTCCCAGCTGATCCTGTCATCCTTGAGCTGACTACCTCACTCCCCTCTCCTTTGTCTTCGGTGTCTACTGTCACTTCTCTGTTGAATTCCAGTGTTCTCAGGTGATCTGTTAGAAATGTGATTATCTACTCACTCTTTTGGTTCCTCTTTGGGGAGGAGGCAAGCAACAGATGCCTCTAGTCAGCCATCTTGAAGTCTCTTCCTATATTTAACTTGCTACTTTAATATCAAATGTTGACTTAGAGATGGGGTTTCTTTGATTTTTGTTAGTAAAATTCTTTCTGATACTAATATGCTAATACTTCTATCAATGATTTATTTGGATACTGTCTTAATTTAAATACAAGATTCAATTTAGAATTATATTCCTGGTAATGGCAGAGAAGCTTATATCTGACAAATCTTCCTGCAGATACAATAATAACCTTTAGACAAACCACACAAAAAAGCTACTATTATAATGTACAAAGGAACAACCAAAGTTGAGCACAAACTTAAGAGAATAAGGATGGATGAGAGCCACATTTATATAGTTTTGTCCCCAGAGGCACATCCCAGTTCAAACTATGCAGAGTTGGAAGACTAAATGTTGGAATTAGTAGACAAGGACTTTGCAGTGGCTATTATAAATATGTTTAAAGACTGAAAAGAAAAGTTATCATGATGATGGAATAGATGGTAAATACCACAAAGAAATGGATACTATTTAAAAAAAAAAGAATGAAATGGAAATTCTAAATCTGGTAACAAAATATCAGAAGTTAAAAGAAAATTACTTAACAGAATATTGGAAGCAGAGAAGAAAGTGTAAATAAAATTAAAGACACCAATAAAAATGATCAAATCTGAAGAATACAAAGAAAACAAGTTTTAAAACAATGAAGACTCTCAGTGAGCCGTAGGACAATATCAAGGGGTCTAACACATATGTAACTGGAGTCTCAGAGGAAGAGGTGATAGAGAATGAGGCAGAAAATGCATGTATATATTTAAACAAATAAAGGTGAAAAACATCAATTTAGAAATCCAAGAGTTTAAGCAAACAACAGATAGATCCAAAGAAAACGCCACCTTAAAAAAAAAATAGTAGAAACTAATGGTAAAGAGAAAATCTTTACATCAGCTAGCAAAAAAGGGCATACTACGTACAGGAGGACACCACCACAAATGGCAGCTTTCTTCTCATCAGAAAAAAAAAAAAAAAAAAAAAAGGCCAGAAGACAAAAAAATGGCATCTTCAAAGTGTTGAAGGAAAATAAAACTGTTAAAACAGACATTTTCAGATGAACAAAAGTCAAGATAATTTATCACTAACAGATTTGTACTGCAAGAAATATTAAAAGAAGTTTTTCTGGCTGAAGGGAAGCAGCACCAAGAGAAAATTTAATTTATAGAAAGGAAATAAGAACACTACACATAGCAAATGTTTGGATAAGTATAAAAGGCCACTTTTTCTTCTCTTTACTTAAAAGACAACTGGTTGTTTAAAGCGAAATTGTAACATTGTATTGTAACATTTATAATCAAATCTACATAAATGTAAAATACATGGCAATACTAGTACAAAGAATAGGGTAGCATAAATGAAATTACAGTTAAGTCTTCACACCTCAATGGCTTCTTGGAAACTGTGACTGTAAGTGAAACAACATGTAAGGAAACTAATTTTACCATAGGCTAGTTGATATAATCAAGAATTATGTTCCTATAGATTATTTCTGGTAACAAAAACATCACTAAACTTCTAATTAAAGACCCAAAACACGGCCGGGCGCGGTGGCTCAAGCCTGTAATCCCAGCACTTTGGGAGGCCGAGACGGGCGGATCACGAGGTCAGGAGATCGAGACCATCCTGGCTAACACGGTGAAACTCCGTCTCTACTAAAAAATACAAAAAAACTAGCCAGGCGAGGTGGCGGGCGCCTATAGTCCCAGCTACTCTGGAGGCTGAGGCAGGAGAATGGCGTGAACCCGGGAGGCGGAGCTTGAAGTGAGCTGAGATCCGGCCACTGCACTCCAGCCTGGGCGACAGAGCAAGACTCCTTCTCAAAACAAAAACAAAAACAAAAATAACCCAAAACACTTCTAATATTAAACACTGGATTAAGTGTGAGCTATACATACATTTAAGAACAATTAATAAAAAATGAGATATCAATGCCATTTTTGGTGATGAGTGAGTGACAGTGGTCATATTGGTAGTCGGTTGAATCCAGGAATAAATGTTTGCAAAGTGAAAACTATAAGGAATACCTCCTACCACCATACATTTCAAAAACAACCACAAATATGGCAGCTTGCTGAGTGCTTTTGTACCCCATCGTTTAGTGTTGTGCATTTGTATGATTATTGTATACTTAATGAATTTTTGTCTTATAATAACTTGTATTCATTCATTTTCCAGCCTGCTTACTCCAGTTCAGAGTCATGGGTGGCTGGAGCCTATCCCAGCAGTTCAGGGCACAAGACAAAAGCCAGGCCTGGACAGGATGCCATTGACAGGGTACACTCAAAGACACACCCAGACTCACTCAGGCTGGGACCATTTAGACACACCAATTAACTTAACATGCACATCTTTGGGATGTGGGGGGAAACCAGTGTACCCAAAGAAATCCCATGTAGACATGAGGAGATCATGCACACTCCACACAGACAGTGGCCCTGGAGGGGAATCAATGTTTTTCTCATCAATGTTATGACAAAATGACGTGTAATGAAAGAATATTATTTGAGGACCTGCTGTACACTGTTGCAAATTCCTATATTTTGAATGAAGTGGTACAATTTTAACTGTAAGTAGACTCTGATGAGTTATGATGCATATTGTAATCCTTAAAGCAACCAGTAATAAAATGCAAAGATATATCTGAAAATGGAGGAATCTAAATGGAATGCTCAAATATATTTGATTAACTCAAAAGAAAGCAGAAGAAGAAGAAAGGAGGATAAGACAAATAGAAAATAAATAGCAAAATGCAGACCTAAATCCAACAGTATTAATTACATTAAATGTAGATGGATTATACACTTCAATTAAAAGACACAGAATATTAAGTTGCATTTTAAAAAAAGCAAGACCCAACTAGATGATCTCTAAAAGAGGTAGGTTAACATCCAATATATCACTGGATAGATGTTTCCTAAATTGTACATAATAAAATTGGAAATATTCCTGGGTTTTTTGTTTTTGTTTTTTGAGATGGGTCTAGCTTTGTCGCCTAGGCTGAAGTGTGGTGACATGCTCACTGCAAGCTCTGCCTCCTAGGTTCACGCCATTCTCCTGCCTCAGCCTCCTGAGTAGCTGGGACTACAGGTGCCCGCCACTACACTCGGCTAATTTTTTTGTATTTTTAGTAGAGATGAAGTTTCACCATGTTAGCCAGGATGGTCTCAATCTCCTGACCTTATGATCTGCCTGCCTCGGTCCTGATTTTAACTAAATATATTTAAGTTACAGTTTCCTCTAAGAGTCACAACCCACTGAATAGATAAAATTTGTAATTTTATAGGACAATGCTGTTTCTTTTGCTGCCAGTCAAATATTTGTTCTCTTCTCTTCCTGCTTCCTCTATAACCACATGCATTAATACGTCATCTTTAAACTTCAGACGTGATCTAATACTTCAAACCATTTTTAAGCATATAACATCATGGTTTGAAATTGGAATAGTCTTTAACATGGATAGGAGTCATTGGTTAAGTGAACAGATCATTAGACTGAGAGTCAGGTGTCCCACAGTGAGACACCTGCTAAGGTAGAGAGGCACTGAGCAATGGTTAGAAGGTAAGGGGACAGGCAGTCCCGTAAACCTTGCTTTAACCCCTGTCTCCTCCTCTTATTGGCTGTGAGACCTGGCAGTTTCACAAGTTAGCTAATTTTTGGTTTTCTCACCCGCTCCCTCCTCTCTTTAGGAAGACGATTAAGGGCCAAACTACGTAGGTTCAGTTCAAACCATCTCCTAACTAAATAACTTTAGGCAAGTATTCACCTTCTCCATGTCTTAGCTTTCTTATCTGTCAGATGAGTAACACTAACCTTATATGATTTATGTGGATTAATTGAGTGAATATTTGTAAAGCACTCAGAACAATGCCTGGTAAGTAGAAAGCATTATATAAGTGTTTGTTTGCTAAATAAAATAAATACTTCATTGATTTATTTTAACATTTAATTAAGATGAGTTAAATAAGTCAATTACCATTATGTCTGACAAATAGTAAGTAGTCAGCAGGAGATGCCATTACCATTACAGAAGGTGATGTGGTGATCATTGCTAAGCCTTGCCTTACTAGTACACTTTCAATCCTACACTGGGGAGAAGTCTGTTTGCCCATTCATAATGAGAGTTCATAACCCTTATGCAGTTTTTCTCCTTATAGGCCATATAATCAAGTAAAACAGTGATGGTAAGGGAAAATTTGTTCATGAAGAGATCCTGTAGGGAGTTTAAAAAAAAAAAAAAGAAGGGTGGTAATATAAAGTTGTAACTGTCAGGACTGTTCAAAGCTGGAGAAAATGTTAGCGAAGAACCAAAACTTTACCTTTAGAGTGGGCATAATTAATAAGGAAGAAAATCAAGCTTTCAGAGCCTTTGGTCTGCAGACTGGCAGCAACAGCATGCCCTGGGAGCTTGTTAGAAATGCAGAATATTGGGCCCTCCCAAATCAAAATTAGCAAGATCCCCAGGTGGTTCTTATGCAAATTAAAATTTGAGAGGCATTATTGTATAATATTTTTACTTTCCATGTTTTTTCCTGTAGTTTATTTTGAATGCGCCATATCAATAATACTGACTTTTTGGCCATATTAGGTCTTTTTTAAAGTGACACGTTTCTTTGAAGATGTGACTAAAATTTGGCTACATGCATGATTTTACTATATCCCAGGGACAATTTTTTTAATCAAACGTCACTTCTGGTTTTATAATGCAAATAAGCATGAAAGGAGTCACCATGCATGTTTTAGAGCAAATGTCACTGGCATTTCTCAGGTTTATTACATGAGGGATGCATGTTTTTAAAAAATCATCTCCGAATCACTGGAGTTCAGAATTTTATCACTTTTCACTGTTCACTCTTGCCTAACCTGAAGGTGAAAAATGAAAACAGGTCTCTGATTCATGCTGCTTCTGCTATAATGAAGCCACAACTCACTGACTTTTAAAATAGAATGTTTCAAGACCAAGTATTTTATTTGGATGTATCTGAGGGGCTAAAATATTTCTATTGAAACTCTCTGTGAGAAAACATTCTAGATATGAAACATCTGTTTTTGGTCATTCCAGTTAAAGACTACTATTTGAACAGGGCAGAGAGGTCTGTGGTAATATTGTGTTGTTCTAAGTACAGTATTCCCATGATTCAATATTCCTGAAGGATTGGGTCAAAAGTATTCACCCAACTAACATGGCTCAAACATTCCCAACATATTCGCGAATATGTGCATCTGCAAATATATTAAACACACTTTCCCACTTCCTCTTTTTCTTTCTTTTTGGGGATAGAGGGTGGAGAGTGTGGGTGGGGGTTGGACACAGCTGTGGAAAAACGCTGAAGCTCAAAATCACGGGTAAAGTGCCTGCAAAGAGTCAACGCAGACAGGAATGTCAGATTTAGTATTTCTCAGTAGGATTCATTACAACCAGTAGCTCTTTCAGACGACCCTCTGGGTCGGAGTGAAGACGATCAAGACACCGGCCATGTACTTTGGTGTGGGTGTGGGGGTCATCTGTTACCACCTTTTGCAGAGCAAGAGGTCAGAAAGTTCCAGCCTGTAGTCTAACTTTCTTTGTGTAGGGTGCTGGAGCTCAAGGCTTTGTGATCAAACCTTTAGGTTTTCAACCTTGGCTGCACAGTTGGAATCACTTGGGGAGCTTTAAAAGTTACTGATGCCCAGGTTTCACCCCAGACATTCTGATTGAATTGTTCTTGAGTACAACCTGGGCTTTGAGATTATGATGATCAGTGTGCAGACAGGTGCCTCTGTACCACAACCCTTGGGACTCGTCTCTCGCTTCCTCAGAATACACTTCTGCTCCTCAAATAATTCAGTTCCTTTTCTATATCCCCAGAGTTTCCACCACAGATCCTTTCCAAGGCTGGGTTCTTCTGCCCACGGTGTTTGAGGCCTCAGTCTCTTGGGTCTTGGAAATCATTATGGGCTGAATTGTGCTCCCCAAAATTCACACATATGTTGAAATCCTAACATCCATCCAATACCTTAAAGATGTGACTGTAGAGCACATCTATTATGTGGCACTCGGAGGCTTGTGGTGAGAAAGGAAACGTCTTCCGATGAAAACTGGAGAGAAGCTTCCGGAGCAACTGCTTTGTGATGTGTGTATTCATCTCATTGAGTTAAATCATTCTTTGGATTGAGCAGTTTGAAGGGCCTGTAAAGAGGTAATTAAGGTAAAATGAGCTCAAAAGGGGGGGCTCTAATCCAATATAACAGGTGTCCTTACAAGAAGAGGACATTAGGAGACAGATAGGCACAGAGGAAAAACCATATATTACTATAGAGAGAAGATGCCCATCTACAAACCAAGGAGAAAAACCTCAGAAGAAAGCAATCTTGTCGACACCTTGATGTCAGACTTCTAGCTGCCATAATTATGAGGAAGTAAATTTCTGTTGTTTAAATCCCCCAGTCTGTGGTACTTGATCTAAGCAGCCCAAGCACACTAAGACAGAAATCTTCCCAGCACACAGGGTGCATTTTGAGTCACGGTCCTTCTCTCTGCAAAGACTGAGTTTGTGGCATATAGGTTAGCCTTTTCTATCTGAGAGAGTTTTTGCATAGAGAGGAACACTCACAATTATATGAACCTTAATGTCAGTGGAGTGAGCATTTAGGTATTGGTATAAAATTTGATTAAATTCATTTAAACATCAATTGCAAACTTAGTATGTCCGATTCTTTTGAACATTTCAACACCTTAAAATACAAAATACATAAAATGCATTTTGTAGACAAAACAACAAAACTTATCACAACACTTAACCTTAAACTATTCCAAACATCAAGTACCGTGTGGTGAATTTATTTCTTCCTTAAAGTTGTTTTTACCTTTCTAGGATTGGAGATAAACTTATTTTGATTTCTTCCTAATGTTTCAGTAATATTAGTTGGATACCTTCTGGGTAATAATCTTTACTCAACTCCAAATTCCCTGGGGTCCTGGATTTTTTTTTTTTTTTTAATGGAGTCTCACTCTGTCGCCCAGGCTGGAGTGCAGTGGCACGATTTCGGCTCACTGCAACCTCCGCCTCCCAGGTTCAAGCGATTCTTCTGCCTCAGCCTCCTGAGTAGCTGGAATTACAGGCACCCACCACTACACCCAGCTAATGTTTTGTGTTTTTAGTAGAGATGGGGTTTCAACCATGTTGGCCAGGCTGGTCGCAAACTCCTGACCTCAGGTGACCCGCCTGCCTTGGCCTCTCAAAGTGCTGGGATTACAGGTGTGAGCCACCTTGCCCAGCCCCCCTTGTTTATTATAATGATGATGATGATGATAGCTTTTTATTGTCTGTTGTACCAGAGCCTGTGGCCCTACTTTATATATTTTATATATATTATATAGTCCTCAAAATAGTCTTTATTTAGTCCTCAAAATAGTCTTTTGAGCTAGGTGTTACTTATTGGGCTATTATAAATAATGCTGTTTTTCAACCTCTTTTAAAGGTTTTTTGGTGCAAAAAAATGTGAACATGTTTTTGTTGCATGGATACCTATGGTTGGAATGGACAGGTCCTAGGGTATGGGTGTGATCAGCTTTAGGAGATTTGATACAAATCACATCATAGGAGCTCAAGACTAGCCTGGGCAACATGGCGAAACCCCGTCTCTACTAAATATACAAAAAAAAAAAAAAAAAAAAAAAAAGCCAGGCGTGGTGGTGGGTGCCTGTAGTCCCAGCTACTCAGGAGGCTGAGGTACGAGAATTGCTTGAACCTAGGAGGCAGAAATTGCAGTGAGCTGAGATCATGCCACTGGATTCCAGTCTGGGCAATAGAACAAGACTGTGTCTCAAAACAAACAAACAAAGGAACAAACCCCAAAGATACATATTTATCACATATCAGCAGGCGCATTATATCAACATGACTTATTATTGTTGATGCTAACTTTGACCCACTTTCAAGGTCATGCTTGCCACTTTTCTCTTGCTATTTTTCCCTTTTCATATTCTATTCATCAGTAGCAAGGGAAAAGGAGTTAAACTTTACCTCTAGAGGAGGGTATATGAAAGACTTTATAGGCTTATATTAAATGACCACAGTAATTAATAAATATTTAGAAGGAGATACTTTGAGGTTATGCAAATATCTCACTCATCCTAAAAGTTTCACTCACTAATTTTAGCCTTCATCAGTGGATCTTGCTCAGAGTAGCTATTATTGTGGTGTTCTAATGGTGATTTCCTATTTCTCTCATTCCTTCTATATTTAGTACTTGCAATGCGTCTGTAAGGAAGATTTGTCCCTTCTTACCCATTTATGTATGCATGTATGTATGTCAGTATGGAGTCATGAATATCATGAAGATTCTGTTTTAGGGCTTTAATCCAATACTACCATTACTTAATTTGTTGCTCAGATTGTTCCAACTTTGGCCATTGGTAGCACTTTCAGTTGGTTCTTCCATGTCTTCAACATATACCATCCTTTTTTTTTTTTTTTTTTTTTTTTGAGACAGAGACTTGCTTTGTTGCCCAGGCTGGAATGCAGTGGTGCGATCTAGGCTCACTGCAACCTCCGCCTCCCAGGTTCAAGTGATTCTTCTGCCTCAGCCTCCCAAGTAGCTGGGACTACAGGTGTGTGCCACCACGCCTGGCTAATTTTTTGTACTTTTGGTAGATGGGGGTTTCACCGTGTTGGCCAGGATGGTCTTGATCTCCTGACCTCGTGATCTCCCTGCCTCTGCCTCCCAAAGTGCTGGGATTACAGGCGTGAGCCATCATGCCTGACCTTTTTTTGTTTGTTTGTTTTATTGAGCATTTTCTTCTTAATCAGTTTTGTTGAGGTACAATTTATACATCATAAAATTTATTGACGTGTATGGACATGTTCAACTTTCATACTCATCACATCAGGAGGCACATGATATCAATATGAATTGTAGTATATTTGCAGAGTTGTAAAACCAATAGGACAAGCTAATTGTAGAATACTTCCACCATCCCGAAAAGAAGCCTCATTTTCATTTGCAGTCATTTTCTCATTCTCAATCTCAGCCACAGGCATTCATTAATCTAATTTCCATCTCTATAGAGTTTTTTTCTGGACACTTCCTTTCTGGCACTATAAGATGCTCCTGGCTCATATTGTATTTACTCTGCTCTAGATCTAGAAACAACCATTTCTTTAAGGAGCACTGGTCCTGTTTGTTGGAAAAAGGTATTTGGATTTGGGAGGCCGAAGCGGGTGGATCACCTGAGGTCAGGAGTTTGAGACCCTGGCCAACATGGTGAAACCCCGTATCTACTAAAAATACAAAAATTAGCCGGGTACAGTGGCAGGCACCTGTAATCCCAGCTACTCGGGAGGCTGAGGTAGAATTGCTTGAACCTAGGAGGTGGAGGTTGCAGTGAGCCGAGATCACGCCACTGCACTACAGCCTGGGCGACAGAGTGAGATGCCATCTCAAACAAACAAACAGACAAAAAAAGGTATTTAGAAATAAAGATCTAAGTGCTATGTGTACTTGTTACTACTTGAGTGTCATTGCTTCAGCTTCTGTTAGTGAACAGAGGTAGGAGATATATGTATGTATACTAACCCATGTATCTACAATACCTGTATTTATGCTCATATATCTGTATACATATTAATATAAGTTCATGCTGATAACTGTGACTCTAATCCAGCACCACAGGGGTCATTCTAACCTGTCACTCTTGCTTATTTGTAACTTCTTTCTCATGTCAGTGAGAAACCTGGCTCTCATTATTTACAATATATTTTCTTATTCAATTTTTATTACTTTTATTTTTTGTTATTTAGTTTTTATTTCATGATCATAAATGTAACTCTGTAATACAGCTAGACATGGAAGGGAATAAGAAAAAGATGGAACCTAAAGAATAGCAGAGATAGTACAAAGTACATAATCTGTGAGCAAATGGGTTGGAGGGGTGCTCTCCTGAGCTACAGAAGCAATTCTCTTGTGGTTAGCATAAAACACTATTCAAATTTATTAGCGTTTTCCACAGTCAGAAATGATCTTCTTGCTGGTCTTGCCATTCCTGGACCCAAAGCACTCCATGGCTTCCACCTTATTTATGCCCTCTTTCACTTTGCCGAAGGCGACATGCTTGCCTTCCAACCACTCGGTCTTAGCAGTGCAAATGAAAAAATGGGAAACATTTGTGTTGAGTACAGTATTTGTCATGGACAAGATGCCAGAACCTGTACACTTCAGGATGACGCTCTCATCATCAGATTTCTCCCCGCAGGCGGACTTTCTACCAGTGCCACTATGGCATGTGAAATCACCACCCAGACACATAAATCCTGGAATAAAACTGTGAAAGCAAGAACTCTTAATAACCAAATTCTTTCTCTCCAGTGCTCAGAGTATGAAAATTTTCTGCTGTCTTTGTGTTAATAGCTTTGTCTGCAAACGGATCTAAGGAAATGTGGCCCAGGGGCTCGCCATTGACAGTGATGTCAAAGAGCACGGTGGGGTCGACTATGGCTGACGTCAGGGGCTCTGGGCAGTGACAGTGTTTGCAAAGCACTTATTCAATTTTTATATACATGTGTGTTAGGTTGATTGGTGATCCTCAAAAATATATGCTCATGTCTTAACCACTGGAAGCTGTGAATGTAACCTTATTTAGAAAAGGGGCCTTCACAGACATAATCAAGGATCTCAAGATTTATTTACATTAGATTATCCCAGTAGGCCCTAAATCCAATGGCAAGTATCCTTATAAGAGACACGCAGAGAAGAGAAACATAGAGGCAAGAGGAGAAGGCCAGGTAAAGACAGGGACTGTAGTGAAGCAGCCACAAGTCAAGGAACACCTGAAGTCACCAGGAGCTGGAAGATACAAAGGATTCTCCCCCAGGGACTTCAGAGATACCATGGCTCTGACAACACCTTGATTTTGGACTTCCGGTTTTCAGAACTATGAAAGATTAAATTTCTCTGGCTTCATGCCACCAAGTCTGTGGTAATTTGTTACAGCAGCCTTAGAAAACACAACATGTAAAAGAGCTTCAGAATTGCTAACTATGCACCTATGAGAAACAAATTTACCAACCAGAGTGTAGCGTTTATATACAGTTTTGTCTGCCTTGTCATATCAAGTCGAAATATTGCATTTCAAAGCTTCTTAGGTCAGCTCTATCAGTAGGTGCTCTTTTGTGGTAGG
The DNA here is from genome assembly GCF_002776525.5 of Piliocolobus tephrosceles. Classification (NCBI taxonomy): domain Eukaryota; kingdom Metazoa; phylum Chordata; class Mammalia; order Primates; family Cercopithecidae; genus Piliocolobus; species Piliocolobus tephrosceles. Next base: position 172,507,391 of record NC_045435.1, on the reverse strand, counting down.
GGTGGTCTGGTTTCTTTCATTAAGCATGATTTTGAGGTTCACTGTTGTTGGATGTATCAGATGTGTTATTTTTATTGTTGAATAATATTCCGTTATATGAATATACCACAATTTTCTAATCCATACCTCTGATGATGGACATTTGGGTTTTTTTGCCAGTTCGGAGTTATTACAAATAAAGCTGCTAAAACCATTTTTGTCCAACTCTTTGTGTAAACATGTGATTTAAAGTTCCATGATAAATGCTTAAGAGTACAATAGCTCAGTCATATGGTGAGTTTGTGTTTAAAATGTTAAGAAACTGCCAAGTTGTTTTCCAAAAGGCTGTACCATATTTTACATTCCCATTATGAGTGTATGACAGTTTGTCGTATAAAGAAATAAATTAAAAACTTTTTGATAAGGTCCAATTTATCATTTTTTCTTTTGTGATTCATGCTTTCTGTGTCCTAATTAAGAGTTCTTTGCCTAATTCAAGGTCACAAAGACTTCTTCATTTTCTTCTAGAAATATTATAATTTTAGCCCTTACATTTAAGTTAGGATCCCCTTTGAGTTAATTTTTTGCAGAGAGTGAGATGTAAGGGTAGAGGTTCATTTTTTTGCACAGATGTCCAGTTGTTCCAGCACTATTTTTTGAAAAAATTATCTTCTCCCACACACACTTAATTACCTTGACATCCATTTGAAAAAGTGATTGACCATACATAGATCTATTCCTGGAGTCTCTCTTCTGGCCTATTGACCTATATGTTTATCCTTGTGCCAATATTACATATACTGTAGACTTGATAGCCAATAGTAAATATCCTCCAGTTCTGTTGTTCTTCAAGAAACATTTTCTTGGTTATTCTTGGTCCTTTGCATTTCTGTATGAATTTTATTAACAGTTTGCCAATTTTTTATTTCTCTCTGTCTCTGTCTCTCACTCACTGTCTCTCATACAGACACACACACATGCATACACACCTAACTGTTGGGATTTCAAAATTTCTCATTTTAATTATGACAAAAATACAGAAAATTGTACCAGTTATAGGTATATAGCTTGATGAATTTCCACAGAGTTAACACATCCATATAAATAGCCTGGAGATCAAGAAACAGTACTATAACACTACTCCAGGGTACCTTTCAAATAATCCACCCAAAGGATACACTTTATCTGACATTTTTTAACTGTATGTTTGTGAATTTCATTCATATGTTGAAAATAGTTACCATTATGTTTATTCTCACTGCTGTATAATATTCCATTGCATGAATATAACATTTATTATCCATCCTGTTTTTGATAGGAATTTGGGTGTTTCCCATTTGGAGTTACTATGAATTGTGCTGTGAACATTCTTGTAGTCCCTTAGGGAAGACACGGAAGCATTTTTACTTGGATATATATCTAGGAGTGGAACTGTAAAGTCTTAGGTTTGTGTATGTTCAGTTATAGTAGACACCGCAAACATCATCTAAAATTATTGTACTATTTTACGCTCCTAATAGCAATCAGTGTATGTGTTGTTCTGATTGGTAACACGTGGTATTTTCTTTTTCATTTTTGCCATTCTAATAGGTAAATAGTGATATTGCACTGTGGTTAAACTTCAATTGTGGTAAAATACACATAACAAAACTTACCATCTTAACCATTTTAAAGTGTACAGATCAGTAGAATGAATTCTATTCACATTATTGTGCTACCGTTACCATCGTCCACATATAAAACTCTTTTCATCTTCTTGAACTGAAACTCTGTACCCATTAAACAATAATTCACTTCCTCCTCCCTCCAGGCCTGGTACCTCCATTCTATTTACTCTCTCTAGGATTTTAACTATTCTAAGTATCTCATATAAGTGGAATCATACAATATTTGTCTTTTAGTGACTGATTCATTTCACTAAGCATAATGCCCTCAAGGTTTATCCGTGTCTTAGCATGTGTCAGAATTTTCTTCTTTTTTAAGGCTAAATAACATTCCATTGTACGTATATACCACCACTCGTTTATCCATCTGTCATGGACACTTGGGTTACTTCTACCTTTTGGCTATCGGAAATAATGCTGCTGTGAACATGGGTGTCCACATCTGTTTGAGTTCTTGCTTTCACTTCTTTTGTTTATATACCGAGAAATGAAACTTCTGGATCATATGGCAATTGTATTTTTAATTTTTTGAGGAACCACCTTACTATTTTCCATATTGTACCATTTTACATTCCCACCAAGAGTGCACAAGGATTCCAATTTCTCCACATCCTTACCAACACTTATTATTATTCTTATTATTTATAATAGCCATCCTAATGGGTATAAGACGGTGCAAAAGATAATTTGTTTTTTCCTGGTGACTAATGCAGTTGAACATCTTCTCCTGTGGTTATTGGCCTCTTTTGCAAATTTTCCATTCAAGCCTTTGCCCACTTTTCTTACAAGTTGTCACCCTTTTTCTATTGTCCTGTAGTTTATTTGCATATCTTGAATGAGTACTGAATTAGTCTGTTCTCACATTGCTATAAAGAACTACCTGAGACTGAGTAATTCATACAGAAGAGGTTTAATTGACTCACAGTTCCACAGTCTGTACAGGAGGCATGGCTGGGGAGGCCTCAGGAAATTTACAATTATGGCAGAATGTGAAGGAGAAGCAGGCACAGTCTTCACATGGCGGAGCAGGAGAGAGAGTGAGCGAAGAGGGAAGTGGTACACACTTTCAAACAACCCGATCTCATGAGAACTCTATCATAAGAAAAGCAAGGCAGGGAGTCCACCCCATGATTCAGTCACTTTCCACAAGGCCCCGCCCCTGACATGTGATGATTACAATTCAACGTGAGATTTGGGTGGGGACACAGAGCCAAACCACATCAAGTACTTTGTCAGATGAATGTGTTGCAAATATCTTCTCTCATTCTGTGGGCTGCTTTTTCTAGTGGAAGGGGGAATCAGTGGCTTATGCTGTCTCTATGATTTTGAAAATCAAACTTCAGTTCTATCCGTTCCTTAAGGTCTCACAGTACTTGGGTCTTTTCTATGAAACATTGTTTTATTAGTTTCCTATAACTCCAGCCTCCATTAATTTTCACCGTCTCTGCCCTTCTAGAGTGTTTACCATCTGATTTTGTGATCTAATGGTAATATAATTAGTTCATATCCTTGTTTGCCTCTCACATAACTCTACAGCCAGACCACATTGCTTACGTGCTTTGCATGCGTTACTTTCCTGCCTGACTTTAAATCAGAGGGCAAGGACTTTTTTAAACAAATATTATCCTTAATACATACCAACAAGTACAGCTGTAGCAAGAGCTACAATACTTGTTATATGTAACAAGAGCTACAATACTTGTTATATGTAATACTTGTTATATGTAACAAGAGCGAGAGCTCAATACTTGCTATATGATTTGAAAAATGTTAATATTACCAGGAATAGCTACTATCCACTAAAAGAACTGATAGTAAATAAATAGTTCCAATTAAATATTTTGTTCAAGAGGTCTTTAAAACAGAGCCACATAAGTCATCAAGTGAGTCTAACCTCTACAACATAAAGGAATCGTATTGAAACTGTTTCACTTTAACCTTGCTGGATTCTATTTGGAATTTCAGTTATTAACAGTCCTGCATACCACCTTCATCATCTACTTCATCTTGTTACTCACTTACTTCTAAAAATACTTACTTTTGACCTCAGGTTGGTAAAATTAGCCTACTCTCATGTTTGTTTATGCTTTTGTTCTGCTGCTGGTCTCTTTGGTAAATGTACATCTATTCGTATTATGAGTTTGGGTCAGCCTGAAATGGTAAAGTGGGATAAGGCGTCAACATGATCTTTGACAGTCTTATTATGTGCATAATTAGCTACCTAATATAAATTTCTCAATAAGAATGGGGGTGCTGTAGGTGGTGGTGACGAAGTTTACATTCTTTGAAAATCAAATGATTTAGACATCTATATATTTGACATTCACTTTTAAAATGCTTGTAAATGGAACACAGCCATTGCTCAATTTACACTTTCCTTTTAGTTCTCTATCAGTATGTTTGTGAACCCAGAAAGAATTTTTCCCCGAAGTGATATCTGAGTTTCACTGGGTAAAAACAAAAGATTTAAAAAGCCTCATTTAATACTTTTTTGGGGGAGACAGCTACTTAATTAAATTTTATTATTTGTCCTCTGGGACTGAGATGAAGAAAAATTAGACATGTAATCTCTTTCGGGGGTGTTTTGATGGATTGCCTGCATTTCTCTCACATATCAGATAACAAGACGGCCAGTGTTTTTATAGGCTTTGTGCCTTTACCCTTGGAATTCTACAAAAAACATCTCTCAAGTTCATGTGTAACTTGGAATGAAATGCTCCACATGTGCTTCCGGAATTCTCTTTTCTGCATCAAATCAGAAAAAATGAGTCATGACTCATATGGAATTTTCTATCAGCTAATGTGATATTTAGGGAGGTACACGAAATCCTTGAAGCCTCTAGGGCACTATTTAATGTATTATTGCAAAAAAAAAAAATCAGTAGAGCAATTTTCTATGATACGGCTAATTCAGTCATTATTACAATAGGGATGCAATAGATGTAAAGCATTTCCTCAAGAGCTTAACTCATTATGGAAAAGCAAAACTGGATAAATTAGAATGCTTAGAGACCTGAGGTGGGATAGCAAAATGGATATTCTGGTTAGAGCAGGGTCTGGTTGCACTTAACAGAGGCTGATTACAGTACTTTAACCAAGTAAAGAGTTTGTTTACCCAATGTCACAAGAGTCTGGGGGTAGGAAATGCATGGATAGTGAAGGCCCTTGAGAGAATAGGCCCCTTTCCCCTCCTGCTGCACAATGCTCAGCACTTAGGAATGACTGCTCCACTTTACACTGAATCACAATCTGGACAAGAGAAAAGACAGGTTAAAAAGTAGAAAGCTTATGCCAGCTGAGCAGTCCTTTATAGAAAGATACAGGTATCAACAAAAAAATAGCTGTCCATGAAGTAGCTTTTGATCTAGTTTACTGGCCAATGGACTAGATGACCACCCTAGCTGGAAGGGTATTTACGGAGGTATTTTAAATTATTTACTATTATCTCAAGCAAATTCAAGATTCTGTTAGCAAGGAAGAAGAGTACACACTGGATAGGGAAATCAGCAATGTCTATCACATTTGATTAACCAAATTAAGTGGCACACTTCATATTTTAAATCTTGTCATCAGACATTTAAAAGAATGTATTTCATCCATTTCCACACAATTCAGAGTTCACCACCACACAGATCATAAAGAAGTTTTCTTTTGGTTATTGTTTCTCAAGTTACCTGACATTTCAATAAGAAATGATAACTTATGATACAACCACTTGATGGACTACTGCACAGTCATTAACAATGAAAAATACGTAGCAAAAGATTTGCACAAGCACTTCACAAAAAAGTATCTGAATGACTAACATGAAAAAGATGCTCACCTTTGTCATTGGAAATATGCAAATTAAAGCCATAATTAAAGACCATAATACACCTAGCAAAATGTTTAAAATTAAAAAGACACAGAATATCAAGTGTTGGTGCATATGTGGAGGAACTGAAATCCTCATACAGAAAGTATTAGAAAAATATTCAAAATACCCTTTTCCCGCCAAATAAAGAGAAACAAATCTTGAGCAGAAAGCAGAGCTGAAGTCTGTATGTAACCAGGAAAAATGGGGTTAGTCTGAGTGCAGATGCTAGTGGCAGCTATGTGAGGAGCTGAATCAGATACTCCTGCATTTAGGGGGCACCACAGAAAGGGTTAAAATGCGCCCAGGTTGCTAGCACCCTGGACATATAGTAGAAGCAGATACAAACTGTTTTTGAAGAAAAGTATCCACACTTTCTAGGCCATTAAATTTCCCACATATTAAGATCAATGAAATAATTCACAATCTTTAAGATCACCGAGCATACAAGGAGGCAAGCCACTATGGGTGAGATAGATTAAAAACAACACAAAACTTGTTTATATATTGGAATGGTTTCATTGGGCAAAAACAAAAGATTTTAAAAGCCTCATTTAATACTGAGTACTGAGATACAGAGTACAGAATAAGTAGGTAAAAAACGTTTAAAGAAATGAAGCATGGAACCACAAAGATGGGGAAGAAATACCAGAGTATCAGGAATAACTGGGAAGATATGCATAACAATAAAATGGAACTTCTAAAATGAAAAATAGACTTAAAAATTAAAAAAGTCTCAATGTATGGAGTTTAACAACAGATGAAACATACTTGAACAGTGATCTGGAATACATAGCTGAGGAAATTACCCAAAATAGAGCATAGAGAGTAGTAAGAAGATGAAAAAGATGAAAGAAGCTAAGAGATACGGAGAACAGAAGAGGAAACAGAAACATGAATTCTGAACTCTAAGACAGTAACGAGAACTGAGAAAAAGGAATTAATTGAAGAGACAGTGACTGAGAATTTTACAGAAGTGATATAAATCTATTTTCCTAAGTAGAATAAAATAAACCCAAAAGTAGACACATCATAGTGAAACTGTAGAAGAGCAAACACAAAAAGGTTCCAAACTAGCCAGAGGAAAAGAGACAAATCATCCATATGATACAACAGCAATGACAAAAACCAAAATGAAATCGAATAACATCTTCCAAGTGTCCATTTTGCATTGTAGATCGAACCCATTGTTAGAGGATGAAAGTGATATAAATACATTTTCAGATAAACAGTTTCTCACCAAGAGACCTCTATTAAAGGAACTTCTAAAAGATGTACTTTAGAAATAAAGAAAAATGATCATAGAATGATCTGAGATATAAAAAGGAATAGTAAAATACAAACATGTAAGTACATATATATACACACATACATAAATAAACATCTGTGTAAGATAGTCTGGAGAGAGGTGTGCAGATTTAAAACATTCTAAGGTTTTTGGATTGTCTAGGGGTAGTGTTTAAGATATTTAACTTAAAACTTTATTGTATTAAATACGCAAGGCAAAAATTTAAGGGTAACACTAAGAGAATAGAAATTGTTAGCATAAATCTGAAAAAAATATGGAAGAATAAGACACACATGCCCCACGTATTTTTCAAAGGCAAGGAAGAAAAAAGCAGAGAAAAAAAATGAGACTAATAAAATTAGTTCAAACAAGTCCACATATATGTCAATAATTACAATGAATGTAAATGGTGGAATGAACTTGCCAATTAAAGGTTATACTGCCATATTGGATAAAAAACCAAAATCCAGCTGTGTGAAGTTTATGAGACACAAATAAAAAGGACAGAGAACGGTTGAAAGAGAGGTGGGGGAGAGAAAAGTTATATAAGGTAAACACCAATGAAAAGAGAGCTGGGATGTTTAATATTTGACAAAAATTTTAAGACAAAAAGCAGTATTGGTGATAAAGAGGATAACTACTAAATAATAAAGAATAAATTCATCAGAAAGGAAAAATATAAAAATTTAAATTTCCATTTTCCTAATAGCCTCAAAATATAAAAAGCAAAAATTCATAGAATTTCAGGGTAAAATGGCCAAATGCGGAATTATAAGTCCTCCTTGTTCTTTACTGTAAAAATCATAAATAAAAGAGTGAATACATTCAAAAGATATTTGTATTAGCTTGTGGGATTAAGGATTTTTCTCCATTTTCTAAACTTTATTGCTGTGATATTGCTTTTATAATTAATATACTTTTTTTCAGAAATGAAGTATGCAGGTGAAATTTTTAGATAACAGAGGGTTAATTATAGTTTTACTAAATTTGGGGGTAATTACAGTCTATAGTTTTAGATCCTGTCCCCAGTGATCATCAGGTTGTGTACATTTTAAAGATAATTTCTTGTTTGAGTTTTGCTAAAATTTCAAATGACTTTTACATGGATTCAAGTGGTTCAGACACCACTGGACTTACACATTAAAGAATGTGGTTTACTACACAGTTTCTGCTTTACTCAATGAGAATAAAATACTTCTGGAAAGAATGCATAATAATGCACTCCAAACTTGAATATGCTACTGATTGTTAATGGCTACATTATTCTGGCTATTTGTATCAACAACATAGCAACAACTTTTCTAGACTTCTGCCCAGATATTACAATTATTATCCTAGGCATTACTCTCAGAAAAGTAGAGAAAGATGCAAATGGAAAATAAAGCAGCATTCAAGGAAGCTGGCTCTAAAGAAAACAAGCACAGGTGGCAGGGCATGGTGGCTCATGCCTGTAATCCCAGCACTTTAGGAGGCCAAGGCAGGCGAATCACGAGGTCAGGAGTTCGTCTCGAACTGGCCAACATGGTGAAACCCCATCTCTACCAAAAATGCAAAAAATTAGCTGGGCGTAGTGGCGAGCGTCTGTAATCCCAGCTACTCGGAGGCTGAGGCAGGAGAATCGCTTAAACCCAGGAGGCGGAGGTTGCAGTGAGCCACGATCAGGCCACTGCACTCCAGCCCTGGCGACTGGAGTGTCATCTCAGAAAACAAACCAACCAACAAAAAAGCACAGGTTACTTTATCACAGTATTGAAAACGGAGACAGCAAATGGACTCTCTTTGAATACATAACCTAAAAACTGAAACTGTAAAATTTAATCTATTATACAGAATTTTTTTTCAGTTGTTTAAATTTTACTGTTTGCAATTCTAGAAAAATAACATCATGTTGGAAAAGTAAGCAGTAATTTAAAATGAATTATATTTTGAAAAATATAGAAAAATGACAGGAATTCTAAATTTTGTGAATATTTTACCCAAGAAATGTGTTTTAGAATCTTTTGAGATTTGCATTCGAAAATATTGTTGGTCCAATTCTTTCACTGTTTAAAGCCAACAATAAAAGAATAGGAAAAGAATGTAGTTATTTCCAACTCTGGGCTATAATAATAAGATAATAACGTCTAGAAATTATACTTTAAAACCTTCAGAGTAAATTAATAAAAATTCAACATACTTCAAGTTATCATCACTTTATTTTTTCTATCATTACCTTTTTGTTTACTGTTTCAATTTATTGAATTATACATACAATGAAGAGTACAATAAATGTACATACAGCTTTATGAATTCTCACATAGTGAGCCTGTGTTACAAGTAATCTATTATTAACTTTTAAGATGATACAGTGCTATGATCGAAGGACTAAAATGATCAACATCACCATAAAAGGCAGTTATAAACAAGAACAATTAAGTGTAATTAAATCAGGTGGGAGGCACACTTAGAAAAATGAAACAATTTTTGGCTCACATTTTACACCACACAGGTATTCTGTATCTTTAGAACATGAGAAAAATACATATTCTCAGTCTGATGGGTCTCCGACTTGGGGGTTCTTTTACTGTACTTTTTTCTCTCTAGTAGCCGAACATTTTAAAGGAATCAGCAGAAAAAACATCAAACTTCAGAACCAATTAGACTTTTAAAAGCAACGTTCTTGCCCTTTCCAGAGATACATTCCTTAATCCTCCTACAAATCATGACCTTACACGATAACTTTAAGGGTGAACATCAACGTATCTACATTTTGGTGCTTGCTTTTCCTAAGTGGCAGATAGTTTCTATTAACCTAAAATTGAAGTCCTTGTTGGGGGACCCCTAATTCCATGTCTAGTCCTAGTGCCCAGAGGCTACCAAAGACTATACGAATAGCTTCTCAGGCACTCCACCCACCGTTTACCTTGTTAATGCAAATCTTGCCCAGACCTGGGTCCCGAAATTATTTTACCCTGCAGAGCAGAAATGTTATGGTGTTCACTCAGTGAACTCGTCCCTAGTTTTTAATCTTTGTATTTTCTGCGTATACTTCGAGCCCCAGTAACTTTCCCAGTTTCAAGAAACAGTGTAACACAGGTCGCTATTTATTTTGTTCGGAATTTACGAGCCATTTAAGCACACACGTGATTAGCAACACTAAGGGGGCTCTTCCAGGCAAAGAATCCACAGAATGAGAGGCCCTTGGTACCCAAATGAAGCAACAATGAAAGATCGGCGAAGTTCAGCAAGGTGCCTGAGCGCCACGGGCGCCTGCTCTGATTTCAGGTTGCTGGCGCGCGCCCGCGGGTCTGCCTTTATGGGCGAGACGCAAAAGGGGTCCAGGAAAGAGGGTGCCCTTAGGGGCTCGGAGATTAGCTTGGGCGACCCTGCCACCACCCGCCCCCACCACAAAGAAGAGGAAACGCTCCGCATCCCGTCGCCAGGGCAACTCTGCAACCCGACACCAAGGCTCAAGATTCCGCATCCTGGGCAGCGGACACAGAAGAAAAGCACATCGCGGCCAGGCCGCGGGGCTCCAAGGCGTCCCTGCGGCTGCTGTTCCTAGGGTGCCGAGAGCGACGGGGCCACCCTCTCCGCCGGCCCGGGGTCCGCAGATCGGCCATCCGCCGCAACGCCACCGCGCCCGCCCGACGCCTGCCGCACGTGGCGGCCGTGATTGTCCCGGAGCGGTATCCCTCCGCGCCCCCGCCTCAGTCTCCCCCCGCCCTTCCCGGGACCCTCCGTGCCAGGGCGCCGCGGAAGGATCGCACGCACGCGCGCGCACGCCCCGCCGCATCCCCGGAGAACGGAGGGCGCTGCGGTAAGGAGCAACCGCCGCCACCACCGGCACAGCCGCTCCGCAGCCTCCCGCCGCTGGTTAGTCAGCCCCGCGGCTGCGGGCGGCCAGGTGGCCGGGCGCGCTCTGAGGTTCGTCCCTCATCGCTGAACCCGCGTCCTCCCTCCGCAGCTCCTCGGGGAGGGGGGCGGTCGGTGCCTGCGCAGAGCCGCCTCCTCCCCGCCCCCGCCCCGCCTTCCCCCGCGCCGCCGCCGCCGCCCGCTACCGCCGCCGCCGCCGCCGCCGCCGCCGCCGCGCTTGCTGCTCCTCGCCGTCCGCGCTGCAGTGCGAAGGGCTCGAAGATGGCCGGTTGGCAGAGCTACGTGGATAACCTGATGTGCGATGGCTGCTGCCAGGAGGCCGCCATTGTCGGCTACTGCGACGCCAAATACGTCTGGGCAGCCACGGCCGGGGGCGTCTTTCAGAGCATTACGGTGAGGACCAGTGGCGGCCGGGACCCTGGTCCCTGCACCGGAGTGGGGTCGGCGGGCCGCGAGGGCGCCGCAGCGCGGGGCCGGAACACCAAGGGCCCAGCCCGCAGGTGTGCTAGGCAGCGGGTGCCGAGGATGCGGCTGCCGGGCGGGCTGGGAGGCCGAGGCCCGGGGACGCCCCCTCACCCGGGGCTGCGCTGACAGGCGGGGGCGGCGGCCGGACTCCTCGCTGGCTCTCGCCGGGCGCCCCCGGCGTTCCCAGCGTGGGTCCAGGTGCCCGGGTTGGGGGAGGGGGCACGCACCGGCCAGGGCAAGGGGAGGGGTTCCTTTTTTCCTCCTAGTGCGGTTCCCCTAGGTTCTCTTGAAGCCCTGAGGTTTGCTATGCACGTCCTGGGGTGGAAGCGGGGGTCGGGGATCCGGGCTGGGGAGCGCGGGTCCCGGGTAGAGGTCCCCAGGCTTCCTGGCCGCCTCTTGCTCCGCGGACAGCGAGCCGCCCGCGCCTCCGGCTGTGGGAGGCGGCGGCCCCGACCCGGCCCCCGGGATTCTCGAAGCGACTTTGCGTAGGTTTGCCGATGTCCAGGCCTCTAGGGCTTGCGAGAGATGTACGCCGACCGCGTAGGTGGATTCGTGAATCTCGACTTCATCTGTAGCTCTATAGGTTGTTTTTTTTTTTTTTTTAATTCTCCAAGATGGCGAACTGCCATTGATTTTTCTCCTTCTCATATGGAGATTCATCGATATACGGTTATCCCCAGTTACGCAACATAGCTCAAAAAAAGGGATGCTTTTCGGGGGCTTTCAATTATCTGCGAAGACCAGGAGCACACTTCACTTCTCCAAGTCCCTCCCTCTTTAGTGGTGGCAGTAAAGGAACTAATGCAGTTTTATGCTTCACATTGCCTGATTTTCTTGAGACTTGATGGTTTTGAGTTGGTTGCAGTATGTTTGGGGAGTATTTGTCACTAAGCCTCCAGCTTATTGTTTTGTCTGTTTCTTTCTGCCCAAGGCTGTGTCTAAAATTATGATAATTGTGTTGAATACGAGACCATTCCTTTAATTTCTTAGCACCACGCTCCCTTCCCATTAAACACCAAAATTCAGGTTCCCTATTACGGGTGCTAATTATTTTCTTACCACTTAACGTGGTTTAAAGTCTAACTTTAGAACTCAGTCCTTGATGCTAGTACTTTAAGGTCTCGTATACCCGCAGTGGACTACAATTCTTGTAGGGAATTGGCATCTGGTCATCAACTTTTTTCCTGCAGTCCTCTTGTCTTTGTGTGTGAGTTCCCGCTGTCTGACTAGGAAGATTGCGGGAGTGTGCTTGGAAATGGCTGGGGCCTGCTATGACTCTGCAGTTCTGATGGGGGCGACGCCTTCCTTCTTATTCATGGAATGTTAGAATGCACGTTTTCTCCTTTCCGGTTCTGGTGGCTACCTCAGTTTCTTTCCCAATCTCCCTCCATTTTCTGTTTTACTGTTGCCTACCGCAGTGCTGTAGACAGAATCCACTTTGCGTTTGCCCGGAAAGAAAACTGATTACTGAGATGGGAGGGGAAGGGAAGTTGGAAAGAAACAGGAGTCGTGGCTAGAAAAATAGGAGGGAAATATGAATTTGGAAAAGCACTGATGTCCAGGGATTGAAGTCCATATCATCAGATATATTTCTAGTTATTCCAAGCAGAGAAGTGAACAAATCAAAGAACAGGCTTTATTTTGGGAGACTTTGAAGCAACTTGAAATGTGATGAAACATGATTTACTGTAATGGGACTGAATATGATAGACCAGCTGTGTTCAAAGAGTTGATAGCTGAATTTTTACCATTATGTGAACACTTTCAGGCACCAGCTGACTTAATACAGTTTATAAATAACTCTTTAAGTTTGCACTTTGTCTAGTGTCAACTATCAACTATTTAGAGTTTCTTTGTATAGACTGGTCTTGGTTAAGAGACGACACCGTTAACTGAAATCAAATCAACTGATGTAAAAGATGTGATTATATAGGATTAAGTAATTATTAAGAAAAGACTGAATCTTGGTTTTACGTTAGTGAAATGTGGCTGTCTGGCGTAGCACACAGCCTTTCCTGTTAACATCAAGCCCTAAAAGGAATTAACTACAACTTCATTTTTTTTTTTTTTTCTTTCTGGTGGGGGACAGCCAATAGAAATAGATATGATTGTAGGAAAAGACCGGGAAGGTTTCTTTACCAACGGTTTGACTCTTGGCGCGAAGAAATGCTCAGTGATCAGAGATAGTCTATACGTCGATGGTGACTGCACAATGGACATCCGGACAAAGAGTCAAGGTGGGGAGCCAACATACAATGTTGCTGTCGGCAGAGCTGGTAGAGGTAAGTAAGGCGTTCTTTTGGTTAAAAGTTGCATGCCACATTACAACTTATTAAGCAGTTTCTTTTAACATTTTGAATAAAAGTTAGTCCATAATGGCTATTAAGGTGGTTTTTGTGAACTGCCCAGCACTATGGAGAAGCACTGCTTTAGTTTTACCTACACTACAGCATCTGCAACCTGCCCTCTTAGATCCTGATTTTGTTCTAAGGTAGAATATTCGTATCAACTCACTTTCACCTTTTTAAACTTAAAAGTCTCTTAAACTGCTTGGCATGTCAAATGACAATCCTGTGGTGGTTCAGATTGTTAAATTGTTGGAATCACTTGGTTATTTTAGTCCTTTGCAGTTTGTGTTTGACCTTTGGATCTCTTTTCTTTTTTTTCTTGCTTGTATTCTAACCATTTCACTACTCAGCATAAAGAAGTAAAAATTAACATCAGTTCATTTTTCAGTTAGGAACTTTGCTGGGGAAAAGATAATTACATGAGGATCTTGGAGTAGGTTGTCCATTCACTGAAATAGTTTCAAAAATTGTGTGTCTGAGACTTAGATTTGAAAAGTAGGAAATTACATTTCATTTGTGTACTTGGTCCAAAAATTCAGGTGTCTCCAGACTGTTGTCAGCATTATAGAAACTCTTAATTGTACTAAGTCTCCCTACTTTTTCAAAATAAACTTTTGAAATTGAGGTATATTATGACATCTGATTGATTTACAAATACATTTAAATGGGTTAACGCATACGAATATTTTGTAAATATAGAGTGCTTCTGTAGCTTCACATAGCTGACTTGGCACATCTAATTTTAATAACAGCTCTACCATGTGAGGGGACTTGAAGCTGCCCTGAGTTGTAATTTAATGCTGTGGCTCTACCAGCTCCCTGTGATTATCCTAAAAGTTACGCGTAATTCTGGTGTGAGTTGATGTTTATAAGTATTTATAAGAAAATTAGATGACTTTGAAATAGTGACAAATCTCTTTAAACCCATTAGGTGCGCTATATGCTAAAAAGAAGCGTCAAGCACAAGACAAAAAACCAGAATATTTTATACTCTACAGCACTACTGACATCTAGTGGTAGTGAATATAAAATTTGACATACACATATATTTTGGGTTATAGACCTTTGAATTGCATCATACAAGAACGATTAGAAATCGTAAACCTATTTCTTTTAGACGCAATTAAAAACAAGGCTAGTACAGTGAAGTTATCAGTAAGCAAACACCTTAAATAATTTAATTTGGCCTTTTCTGAATGATACTGAGGATGCTACTTAAAATTTGATCTTCATTTTCCTTTGGAAATAATAGATACATTTAGCCTCACTGGTGAAACGTAATAGTTTAAACTTGTCAAGCATGTTAAAATTTGGGGAGAGTTTGTAAGTAAAAAACTCCCTAAGTTTATTAAGTTTATATGTTTGGGGCAAGTAATAACATGTACTTGACATAAGCCAGAATTTTTTTGCCCTAAAATAGAAGACAAATGATCACTTTTTTTTTTTTCCTGTAGTGTAAAGATAGTTGTATAGAACTTTTGCTTGCATTGATTGGGCTTCCAAGATGCATTCAAGTTTACTGTTTTCTGTTTAGTATATTACTAGTTTGAAAGTTCTTTTTGGAAACCTACTTGATTTCAGTGCTTGGCAGTTCATGGAAAACTAACTTAATGTTAACTTATTAATCAGGGTTCTGTCTGCTAAAACTTATGTGACTTTCTTGATTAACACTTCTTTTGAAACACTTTTCTTCTTTCTCTTTCAGTCTTGGTCTTTGTAATGGGAAAAGAAGGGGTCCATGGAGGCGGATTGAATAAGAAGGCATACTCAATGGCAAAATACTTGAGAGACTCTGGGTTCTAGCTGCTAGGCAGACTGTTAAGTATTAGGGGAAAATTGCTCTTAAACTTTCCTAGCTGTAAGCTTAAGTCTTAATTCTGGAAATTTTATTAGCAATGCAGGGTGATGGGGTATGAACCTGTGTCTCCTTTGTATCCCTCTGTTGGTGGGGAAAGATGTCTTTCTTTCTGCCCTCCCCCCCCCCAAATAATTCTGTTCACTTTTGTTTTGTTTCCTTGTGTACTCCAGCATTGGTTATAGTCATGGGAAAGGAAGGTGTCCACGGAGGCACACTTAACAAGAAAGCATATGAACTCGCTTTATACCTGAGGAGGTCTGATGTGTAAGCAGCCTCTCCCCATCTACCTAGCAACTGTCTTCATCAACAACCCTAATTATGGTCACAATGCTACCAAACTATAGATGGTAGCTAATTTTTCTTTACCTATTTTCTAATGTCATGATTCCTGTTTGCCCAATGGATCATTTGTATGTTAACCACTGTATGTAACCAACCCTTATCTGGCAACATAATTGCAGCACAATAATGATTTGCATGATACCTTGAAATTGGGGGGAGGGGGCATGCCAAGTTGGGCATCACTTTGTCTTAGCAATTATGGGATATTGATTACTAAAATAAGTTAATATTAAGCAAGGTGCCGGTTGTACAATCTCTGATCAATGTCTTTTCAGCACTTTGAGCATTTACTTGGCTCATTTAGTCTTCCTTTTGTAGCGCATGGTTGGGAGGAAAAAGTGCATGCATCTTTCCTTCACTCTTCTCTTTTTCCCACCCCACCTCCCTTCGCACATAGGCATTTGGTTTGCTTCCATCTTTTTTTATGCAGTGCCTGTTTTTTTAACCAATTAATATCCCTTTTGTTGATGAGCTATTGAGAGCTGCAGTAGTTTGCTTTTAGTATTGTTGTTGCACTTGAGACAAACCTTTATTCATAGTGTCTACAGGACATATGAAGAGTGCAATGGCAAAACAAGAGCAAAAAGCACTTCCTCCCATGACCTTACAGTAACCATACTGATTGACTCCCCAGGGACATTCCATCATTGCAATAGCTCAGATTTTTATTCCTGTCTTTTTCTTTGCACACCAGCTCTACTCTTTAGTAAAATTGTAAAAGGCTGCCATTATGGACATTAGGTATCCCAACATAACCATCTGGAGTGTGTCCAGTTTGTTCTTCATAGGACCAATTTTTATTTGCAGCTTGAGTTTTTATATGAAGTTGCATTATTGTGGACTTGGCTGTCTTGTGATGAATTTTTTTCATATGTATTCTGTGCCATACTATTGTTAAAATGAACTGTTGCTATTGTGAGATGGATTTTAACCAACCTATTAAGGGTTTCTTTCGAATGGCACTACTTTAGGGACATTCTAGTATTTGCTTCTATTGTTTGGGCCTTGTGGATAATGTACAGATTTAAAAACAAATCTTGTTGCTGATTTGTCCATTTCTTTCCCTGCACTTTGTTACATCTGGGATACAGTCTAACTCATCTGATTTAATATGCATTTAAAAAAATGCCATAACTATTAAACACCTTGTTTACAGACAGATGAAATAAATTTATTCCAACCAAATACTCTAGGCTCCTGTTGTTTATATAAATTGTTGGCTTACTGTTAAAAGCTGATTTTTGACAAAGTGGGAATACACAGAATAGGCCAAAGTCTGCTGCAAGCATAAATTTTTTTTTTTTTTTTTTTTTTTTTTTTTTTTTTTTTTTTTGAGACGGAGTCTCACTCTGTCACCCAGGCTGGAATGCAGTGGCACAATTTCAGCTCACTGCAAGCTCCGCCTCCCGGGTTCACGCCATTCTCCTGCCTCAGCCTCCCGAGTAGCTGGGACTAGAGGCCACACCGCCACGCCGGCTAATTTTTTGTATTTTTAGTAGAGACGGGGTTTCACCGTGTTAGCCAGGATGGCCTTGAACTCCTGACCTCGTGATCTGCCCGCCTCAGCCTCCCAAAGTGCTGGGATTACAGGCGTGAGCCACCACGCCTGGCCACAAGCATGAAACTTTAACAACATTCAGGTGATGGCCGACTTCAAGTAATATTACAGATAAAGTTAGTGCCTGGGAATTTCTTTTTAATGGGCTTTGATCTGTTACACATAGCTTTTAGTCATTTCAGGCTCATCTTCAGGCGTATGTGAGAAGCAACTGTCATCTGCTAGAAAATGAGTATTTTCCTTTTCTTGCTGGTTTCTAGATGTGCAATCTAATAAACAGTAAAGGGAGTACCAAGAAGGGTTTCTGCACTGTTGTGGATTTTTCTGTGTTGAAATGTCGTATAGTCAGACTTTAGATTTGGAGGCTGTGTTGGCAGGCTGAAGTCAGCCAGTTGGGGCCCTCCTACATGAGAGCAGAAGACATTCCTTAGGCAGCATATAAGGTAATTGGGATGCTTTTGCACTTTTTGGGTTTGTAGTGACATGTTGACCATGGCTATGTAATAGATTTAATTCCAGAGGCCATAAAATCCCTGATATGTATTGAAGTTTGGTAAATATGTAAATTTAGGGCTATTTAGATAAATCATTATTACCAACAACTGTCAAGCAGATGCTTATAGCCAGGGGTGCTCAAAAGTTAGTGGGTTTCAATAAAACTGGGGAGCTGGTTATAAGGCAGATTATGGACTCTGGGGTTCCATCCTGGAGATGGAGAGTCCATAAGCCCAGGAATCCCTTTTCAGAAACAATCACTGGGTCAGTCTGATTCATTTTAAGTGGCGTTTATGCTACCTTTTGAGAAACAATGGGTTAGGGAATAGGAATTAATCTGTCTTATACCATGCATAATGAAAGTTTTCTTTGGTTGTCAGGCATTGGTTGTGAGTATGGTTGTACATACACAGGGATGTAAAAGTATGGAAGATAAAGGATCTGGGGCTATTTTGGTAGTTGGACATAACCTAGAAATTGTAAAACTCTAATAAAAACCTGGTATCAGTTTCTTGACCTGTTAAGGCCAAAAGATTGGGCAAATAAAATTTGGTGGTTGAGTTGTGATGATTTGAGATTTTACAATAATACACATTCACACTTCACTTGTAAAGAACTATTAGGGTAACCAATTACAGAAAGCAGTGACCAAAATTCTGAAACTGTTAATGAATTAATCTGTAAGTAGGTGAGGGGGCAGTGTGTATGTGTGTGTGTTCAGAGAGAGGAGGTTGGGGTAGAAGGTGGTAAAGGGTGACTATATCACTAAAATAGTATATAATGAAACTATTCATTGGCCCTCCACCCACAATTTCATTAGAAAAATACTTAGGGAAATATATACAGGTGTACTTTGCTTTGTACTTAGTTCTAAGAATTTCACATATGGAAATGAAGCTATAGAAATTTGTATACCAGAATGTCCATCACACTGCATTACTTAAGCCATCCAAACTTGGAAAACATCTACAAGGTTCAGCTTTTTAAGGGGTATGGTTTGAATAAATGATTTTAAGTCCATAGGACAAAATAGTCATTGAAGAATGACATGAGAATGCTTACCAATGAATGTTAATGAGAATATAAACGTTACATGACAGTGCACATACATACAGTATTAATATACATGTATTTTACATGTGTATTTCTGAAGGCAGTATAGTTTCCAGGTGACTATATTTTGATTTCTAGTGTTTTAATGTTACTTTTGTAATCAAGAAACTTTTAAATGTTTTTTAAATAGAAATTGGATTTTAATTGCACCTACTGTCCTATTCAAAAAGCTATACCATGAAATTACAGAACATTTCAAGTGAACTGTTACCTAGTAACAGTCCTAGCCAGTGCTGCTAAATAAGACACTTTGTAGATTTTTTTTTTTAACATAAAATTAAAGTAATAATTTGGAATTTCAAAAAACAAATTTTTTTTTTTTCCATAAAAACTCCTAACATAAAGGAACTAGGTCCTTGTTCTAAACTTTGGATTAAAGACTAAGGGAAGGTTTGATGTTTTTATTTAATAATTAATTATTTTGAAGACTATTACTTATTGCACATTTATGTGCCAGATACTGAGCTCAACGTTTTGTCCTCACACCCTCACTTAGGTTAAATGAAAATTATGCAAATGACCAAGCAGGTTTAAAAAGGTTAGGGCCATACAATATGTCCAGTTCCAAACTTTGTTTAACTACTGTGGTAACCTTTGATGTCCTGTTTCTCAGGCCTGTGGTTCTTTAATTTTTTATAAAAAAAAAGGGGGAAGAGGGATGAGGTATCAGATAGCTGATGTTGAATTCAACTGTTTATTTTCCAAAGTAGAAATACCTATTTTTTCCTGATTATGAACATTTTTTAAAAGGCAATTCGGAAAGTGAAATTTTCCCTCGATACACCATAATCTACAACAGGGTACCAAAATGTACACTGTTTATTTTTGGAATAATTTTGGCAGCAGTCTAAACTTTTTGGGAGATTACCTAACTGCATGTGAATGGTCAGTTACTTTGTATAAAATTCTAAGGTGATGTGATTTCTCTGACCTCAATCATTATCCCTCTATAGGATATATATATAAATAAGACTAATATGGTAAGTAAATGGTAGAACAGACATTTACTGGATCTTAAAGTGGAAAACATGTTTATTAACATTCAAACTCCCCTCATACAAGGCCATATAAAAATCCTTAGCATTTTGATTATACATTAGTCTACATTTTCTACATAGTTACAATGATGTATAATATAATTTAGCTTTTCATAATACAGTGTTTTAATACATCATTAGTTCTGTTAAACATAAGTCACTTACTTTCAAATCCAATGCTTGAACAATTTCCTCTGTACATAGTTTAGCAGGGCTAATTAGCATAAGATGCTGTTTATTAAGAGGTATATGATCTGAGTATTAACAGTTGCTGAAGTTTGGTATTTTTATGCAGCATTTTCTTTTTGCTTTGATAACACCACAAAACCCTTAAGGACACTGAAAATAAGTTCAGAAACATAAGCTGCTGAATCAGATCTCTACATAACACTATAGTAATTAAAACGTTAAAAAAAAAAAAAGTGTTGAAATCTGCACTAGTATAGACCGCTCCTGTCAGGATAAGACTGCTTTGGAACAGAAAGGGAAAATACAGCTTTGAGTTTCTTTGTGCTGACAGGAGGAGGAAAGGCTGAGTTACCTTGTTGCCTCTCCCTAATGATTGGCAGGTCAGGTAAATGCCAGAACATATTCCAACTCAACAACTCTAGGTAACTTTATGGAGGTGGAAGCTGGGTTAGTTCATGCTAGGTGGCTGCAGCACTGACCTCATGTATAAAACACAAAACATTTAAATACTGTGATCTAGGTCTTAATTGCAAGCTATACTGAGGATTTTTTTTTTTTTTTAATATTTTGGCTATACTTTCATTCCAAAAGAAGAGCTGAATTGATGCTTGAGTTACAGCACCAGTCTATTATTAGTGAATGAAGTACACTCTTGCAGATAAATACCAGATCAAAAGTCCTGTTTCAGTAATTTGATTAAACTGTAGAATACTAAAAATAAGTTATTTCTACAGAAATCGTTGAAGGGAGCAAAAAATCAAATTACAGTATATTACCTAAACATTTTAAAGGGAAATAAACCATCTTCTGAAAGTCAAACAGTATTTGCTATGTTGTAATCCCGTTCACCATTAGGCTGCAGCTGGACCACGACATCATGTTCATTAATTTCATTTTCTGCATCACTACTGTCGGTATCTTCATTGTCATCTTCCTCATAGTCTGAAGATTCTGTCATGTTCTGATGTGAGCGGGATTCCGACAAAGCCCCAAATGACTGGGCACTGACAGAAGCTAAAGGTCTAAGTAAAGGGGTATGTTCTGTCACTTCATTTTCTTCTTGACTACTATCTGTGTCAGAGTCTGAATCACCTTGAGAAGGAACAACTTTTTGCTTGCACACTGGACAGGTTTTTTTGGTTTTAGTTAGCCAAGGGTCTACACACTTGCAGTGATAAGCTGTTGAAGCAAAATATACATCTTTAATTAGTATGCTGTGGTTGATACTTTTATATTTAATCTCTTGCCATATTCAGTTTTCTGTATGTATGATGTAGGGACGGGAAGAAAGTTTATAAATTCTTTTTTTTGAGACAGAGTCTGGCTCTGTCTCCCAGGCTGGAGTGCAGTGGTGCGATCTCCATTCACTGCAAGCTCTGCCTCCCAGATTCATGCCATTTTCCTGCCTCAGCCTCCCGAGCAGCTGGACTACAGGCACCCGCCACCACGCCCAGCTAATTTTTTGTATTTTTAGTAGAGACGGGGTTTCACTGATAGCCAGGATGGTCTTGATCTCCTGACCTCGTGATCCGCCTGCCTCAGCCTCCCAAAGTGCTGGGATTACGGGCATGAGCCACTGTAACCGGCCTGAAAGTTTATACATTTTTAATAATACACCTCCATCCTTGAATGAGACCACTAACTAGTACAGGGCCTGGCTTACGGTGTGCCAATCACTATTTTCCATCTCTTCCCCTGGAATATGGAACCTAAATATAAATTACTATATGTAAATTCAAAGCAGTATGTAATTACTCATACCATGGGAACAGGGAAGGATTCTGAGTTTGTCTCCATCTTCATACTCATCCAAACAAATGGCACATACATCATACTCATCTCCTGAAAACAGAAAATACGTAGAGAACTATTTTTTCGCCTTTCAAACTTTTCAAGTTAGTCCTCAGTTATTGCCTTTTGATGTATTTATCTTTGAATGATGCCTTTTGGCATCACACTCGAGGATCTGCTTATCCAAGTCGCAGGACCTGAAGTTTCAATTTAAGTAATTCACATTTTACCTAAACTAGATAGTTCAAAATGGATGACAAATTTGTTTACATTGATTATCTTTGTAAAATATTTTAATAAGAATCATAATTACATCAGTGTTTTACCTAACCAAATGCTAGTTTTGAAATATTTAATGCCAGAAAAATTTCACTACTAAAATTTTCAAACTCAGTCTTAAATAAAAATGGAAATATGAGAACATACTCAAATGTTTAACTATATTAGCAAATAAAAACAGATTCGAAATGAGTCACACTGGGCTTCAAATCTCCAACATTTACCATGTTCTGTGGGGCTTGGCAAGTTGCTTAGCCTTTGCCATCCAGTTCTTTATCAGTAAAAAGATTAACTTACCTTACAGGTTATAAGGATGAAATGAGATGATACGACCAAAGGGCCAGACACATAGGTATTCAATAAAGGGTATACTATTAATATTGCCATTTTAATTGTCTTACTGTAGAATTTATCAGTTTTATAATCACAAATTTATTAATTCATAGCTCTTTTTGGAGTTTCCGTGTCGTTTTCTAAGTCTTTAAAGGAGCTAGCAGTTTTTTAAATACAGCAGCTTTTTCAGTTAATAGTGGCTTAGACACCACTGTGAGTGCTTGAAAGCACTTTTGTGAGTTTTTTTCCACTACATGCATATGTTGGATAAAAACTTATAAAACTTTTAGGGAACAAAAGACAGTTAAATTCATTGCCTATCCCACATGGAGGGGTAACAACCTTGGAAGACATATCAGAAATAAAACCATTATCTGGATGGATAGTCTGGATGAACATGACACATAAAAAAGGTGCTGATAGTTCTTCTGAAACAATCACTTTAATGTCCTAGTCATTTAAAACAGCACATTCAGGAGGAGCCCAAAATAGAAAGCTTTAATGAAAATTATTAATTTTTGTCCATTACCTTGAATTTGGTTACTATAGTATTTAAATTACATTCTGTAACAAATGCATGTGTACATACGTTAGAACCTTGTGTGTGGAATTTGGTGAGACTTACTAGACTCAACTATTACAAGACTAAAGGACCTCTGATATATCTGTAATTATTATTTTTATTTATAATTACATAGATCCATTTACATGGACTTTGGGGACAGTTATGCAATTCAATCATGACTGATTTCTCATACAAATCAAACTTTGAATCACATCACCTTGTGAAAATGCCTATTAAAAACAAAACAGTTAATGTAGCTGAACAGGAACTGACTGTGGCTCAAAGCTGTGCCAAGGCTCCAAGGCTCATTTTATTGAGGTAGGGAGATCAGCCTGTATTATCCATGTGAGCTCAATGTGATCACAAGGGTTTTGAAAAGGGGAAGGAGGAGGCAGGAAAGTTCAGAGTCGGGGCGATGTGGCTACAGATGAATGGTCAGGGAGATGCAACTACTGGCTTTGAAGATAGAGGGAAGAAGGGTCACAAGTCAAGGAATGTGAGTGCCCTCCAGAAGCTAGAAAAGGTAAGAAAATAGATTCTTACCTGGAAGCTCCAGAAAGGAACACAGTCCTGCTGACACCTTGGTTTTGGCCCCGTGAGACCTGTGTCAAACTTCTAAGCTATAGATAATATATTTTCGTTGTTTTAGGGCATAAGCTTGTGATGATTTGTTATCAAAGAAATAGGAAACTAGTACAGGTATATTTGTCTGGGTTATCTTTAAATGTATGGACTTGATGCTTTGGAGTCACTGAGCTTTCTTATCAATCCTTTGAATTGTTCCAAGTAGTAGATTTATATTAATATCCCATGTTTTATTGCCATAGCACTTACTTTGAAGATGACAGGTCAAGATTCCAAGGTACAGTTTGTGATCATGGACCAAACTGGAGCTTAGTGCTCTGTAGAAAATTAACCTTTATGGCCTTGGACTTGTGATGAAATGGTAAAGCACCTATTAGAATGCCTGGGGTTCCCATCCTGGTCCTTTTATTTATTAGCTATGTAACCTTCTGTAAAACACTTATCTTTATGTTTCAGTTTTCTCAAAGGCAAAACACAAATATTAACATAATTATGTATTAGGGTTGTTGTGAAAATTAAAAGAGATAATGCAGGTAGAGTAATTTACATGGTGTTTCACACATACAGTAACTCTTAACCAGTTTTTACCTAGTGAAACTAGCTGATAGGCATACTTGCTTATCACATGGTAGAAGACTGTGGCTAGGAGGCTATTCTCTAACCAACCTTATGCTTTTGTCCCACCAGATGATCAGCTGCATGCTTACAAAAGGCTAGTGGCAGTGGTCATTGAATCTGTTTGTTTTACTTGGGGTAATTATGTAATTTAGTTAAATATTCAGCAGTCAATAAAGTGTGAGTGTAAAAGACTTCTGGTTTTATTTGAAAGCTAGGTTGAATGCATTAGAAACACTTAAAAAAAAAAAAAAGCTAGTTGTTCCCCTCAACCCATCCCCAGCCAAAAAGCAGTTAAACTGGGTATGGGTAAGAAAACTAAAAGACTGGACAGATGTAAAAAGCAAGGATGAAAGCAGAATCCAGTTTTACCCCATTTAAAAATACTTGAAACTAAAAATGGTAGAAAATGCTTCATGTACCATGGCAATTTGGAAATCCAGCCAGTGGATTCATACTCAGAAGGCTGTGGTCCAACATCAATTGTTGATTGGATTTATAATTACATTTAAAGTAGAAATTAAAGGCATTTATCTATTTTTATGATTTATAAGATTTTAAACATTACCTACTGGCTCTGGTAGTATAAGATAAAAGGGCTATAACAAGTGCTTAATAAGTGTTACTTTTGTTACTATTAGCACCATGCTAGAAAATTCTGTTGCTTAGTTTGGTTCTAAACTGGGGATGATTTTGCTCCCCAAGGACATTTGGTGTTATCTGGAGACATTTTTGGCTTTCATAACTGAGAGTTGCGGCTGGCATCTTGTGGACCAGGGATGGTGCTAAACATCCTATAATGTACTGAACAGCCCCCTAAACCAAAGTATCCCATCTAAATGTCAGTGGTGCTGAGGTGAGAAACCCTCATAGAAACCCCTGCAGGCTAACAAAACTTTGCTAATTCACTATTGGATAAGATGTCAAAAGTTGTGGAAGAAATCAGATTCATGTCTGTTATATGAAACAATAGAGGACCACTTTTGTCTGGAATGTTTTTGGCACTGCTGTAGAATAAAGTTTCAGAAAAATTTCATGAAGGTACTTTTAAAGTAAATCTCATCAGTGTGGGAATGTTAAAACATGTAGCCGGACAGAACTTAGAATGTCTCCTCTCTAAACTTGTTCATCCATGATTTTTCCCCGTTTCAAGGCCAAAACTTTGGCTCATCAGATACAGAAAAGCACTGGCCCTTCATAACAAGACTCACACAAAGACCTAGGCAGCCAAGGCAGTGGCATGAACTGAATATCAGGCCTAGGCATATCTTTGATGCTGCTTTTCCTTAGAGCCTTCATACAATCTGTCACCAGATCCTGGAACCTTTTATCTGCAAAACATATCCTGAATCTTTCCCCTTCTCTCCATTGCCTTGATTACTCTGGTCTAATCTTCTAGATTATGCTAAGAGCCTCCTCTCTGGTCTCCCATCTATTCCTGCCCCATGTAGTTTTCAGCAGCTAGAGTGATCTTTTAAAAATGAAATATCATATCATGTCATTCTAATTTAAATGGCTTCCCTGAGAATAAAATTTGACCTCCTTATTATGGCCTTCATATAGCTATATATGATCTGATCCCCCTACCCCGCCATCCTGTCTCATCTCATACCAGTCCACCCTTCATTCATGCTGCATCCTTGTGGCCTTCTTTCAGTCTTTGAATAAGTAAGAAAATAAGTTAGATGGGGACCTGAATTTGGCCAGGCTGTACCAAAAACATTTGGACATAAAATTAAATTTAGAAAGAGAAATTACCATTTCTAAACAAGGCTTAAAACTGAGCTAGTTAAAATAGTCACAATGGAGACAAATTGATGTAGAATTGTTCAATTCTATACCAAACTAGTCCAGGTATCAAGTAAACCAAGAATAGGTTTCCTCAAAATGTAAAAGAGATTGAAGATTCAGGGTTAAATACATATAGATGTCACTAGTGATAGTGACTTTACATATGTATTATAAATAATCTGCCTAGGGATGATGCATCATTAGAGCCACGAGTTGCCACTTACACGCTGCTTCTGCCAGTGAAGAAAACAATAGCAGCTTTTTTTTTCTTAGTATTGATTTCTTTTTAATTGCCATGTAGTCCAAGCGTGTGTTTGGTATGAATAGCAGCTTTTTTTCTAGCAAATAAGAAATAAATGAATCTTATTTTTTATTCTTCTTTTCCCTATACCAGTTCTCAAGAAGTCAACAAAATACAACAGGACGAAATATTTTAAAAGCCGAATTTGCCTGAGAACTCTTTCTGATTATTTCCAAACCCTGGGCAAAGGAACTAGTATTTATTATTACGGTTAGATTAAAAGCTGTTAAAATGTGGTTATAAAAAAAGAAGTCTTTAATAGCTAAAGTAAAAAACTGTAAAAATTAACTATTGCTCCATTTTTATGCAATCTACTAAAATGCTGTGTTGCTTTTTTCCAGCCTCTGAAATAAAAATCTTTCCCCTCCTGTACATATTATCTTCACAAATTTCAATGATTAAGCCATAAAGGAAAAATACCTGGTAACTTAAAATGTCAGATATGGGCCGGGCGCGGTGGCTCAAGCCTGTAATCCCAGCACTTTGGGAGGCCGAGACGGGCGGATCACGAGGTCAGGAGATCAAGACCATCCTGGCTAACCCGGTGAAACCCCGTCTCTACTAAAAACTACAAAAAACTAGCCGGGCGAGGTGGCGGCGCCTGTAGTCCCAGCTACCCGGGAGGCTGAGGCAGGAGAATGGCGTGAACCCGGGAGGCGGAGCTTGCAGTGAGCTGAGATCCGGCCACAGCACTCCAGCCTGGGTGACAGAGCGAGACTCCGTCTCAAAAAAAAAAAAAAAAAAAAAAAAGAAAAGAAAAAAAATAAATCTTTAAAAAGAAAATGTCAGATATGAAATCCACTTTTATCATTTATGTTTCAGGGATCTGGCTGCTTTAACATACTAATGGGACAAGGGAAAGACAGCTCCCAGAGAGCTGCTTAGTAGAGGGATGTTAAGTGAAAACATAAGGATTTTCCATCTGTTAGGAAACAGTGTGTAGTATCGAGTTCTTATGGTTAGACTTGGAGAAATACATTAATTGAATGACCCAGGAAATACAGGAAACCACATTTTGCTTGAAGAGCAATTTTTGAGGACAATGAGTAATGAAAAAATTTGTAAGGATGCTGGCTGCTTCAGAAGCAAGAAAACAACTAAAAGGCTATTTATTATATGTGCTAGAAATGGGTAAGTTAATACTTAAATCATTTAACTATTAATCAGCATGAACATTTCTGAAAGAACTTCAAAAGTGAAGATGAATAAGATAGGAAGATTTAAGATCTTGTCCCCAAAGTATAGTAAATATGAAAGTTTACAGATATTATATTCAAGTTGTTTTTAAAAGTTTCTGTGAATTGTATTACAAGCTATGCCAATGGAAGATATTTCCAAATGCCAAATTCTTTTTGGTTCATTGCCAAATATTTCCACGACAGAAATACTTTCTAGCACAATGAAGCAGCTGATTACTAGAATAGTTTCTTTTTTTCTTTCTTGTTTTTTTGCAGGTGGGTGGGGAAGGAGTAAGGGTAAGGGTGGGGATTTTATGGTAATACAAATGTTACAGAGTCCCCGAACATTTTCACTACATTCTAAGCCTATAGAAGTTCTCTTAAAGGCTTCCATGGCTTCTGTGGTACTATGACTGGTATGAAAAGTACCCACAGACGTGTTCTACACTTTGCTCTATGTTTTCAATTAGATGCAATAAGGAGAAAATTGCAACAACCAAAGGGTTTTTTTTCCTAACATCTATGTGTATACCTGTCAAAACCACTAGAGCACACCAGAATATGGTATAACAAGTAGACCTTTTACTTAAGATGTCAAATCTCATGATAACCAAAAAATTCTAAAACAAAAATACAACTAGCTCAAAGTTACTGTTACTGAAATTTCAAGTGTAATGTTTTTATTTTTCAACTGCTTCATGATTTTGGCAGTCTTCTTTTTAATCATAAAATATGTTAATGACTGAATTTTGATGACACTAATATTTTATTTTTATTTAAGAGGTTGTTTCGCTTTTGTAACAATTGCTACTACTTGTTGAGTTCTATGTGCCAAGCACTATTGCAGTCATTTTTCATAAACTGATTTAAATCCCTCCCAACCACACACCTTGTGAAGTAGGTACTATTAGTTACATTTACACATGAATGGGTGTTTGGCAAGGTTAAGAAACTTGCACAAGGTCACACAGCCAATAAATGGGGGATCTAGAATTCCAGCCCAGTCTGTTGGGCTCTAAAGCCTCTGCACAGTCTTAGCTGTTAAGAATTTCTGGTCACATTTAAACATTCCCCTTTGATTCACGGTGTTAAGAAATACACTTAAGCAGCTATGTGTTTACTAAGGATGAAAATGTTTCCAATTCATAAGCCAGAACATTTTTTTCTTCAGATATTTAACACAAAGAAGGGATGAAGACCATTTTTTATTCCCATCTCCCATGGTTTCATATTTTTATAAACATTTCTAGAATGCTACACAATAGCAGCTACATTCTGCAACTTTAATTAAAGGTCAAACATTTCTTATATATTCTGATGGTTAGATGATAATGCATACGCTAAAACAATCAGATGACTCCACTGAGCGAAAGAGCATTGCATTAGCAACTCTTTGGGGGAAATGTGTTAGTGAATTATTTCATGAATGCATAAGAATAAAATGATTGTCTTAGAGGCCATAAATAAATCCATTTAAATTAAAACCTAAGTCTAGGAATTGATATCCGCTTTGACCAAATTTCACTTCGGGTACTCTAGCTTTTAAAAAAAAAACCCAACTTTTCCCTGTGGTATTTTAAATAGTCATTCTATATTACTCTTTATTGGTTCTAACTTGGTTGATATTATCTATGCAGATAAACTACAACTGTACCCAAAGCCTTTCTGAATACAGATTTATCATCCTGAGGAGAAAAACCAAAGTTAATGGGAGTTTTGGAATGGTAAATATTGTGCCAGAACTTAAGTACTTAAAAAGCATTTCCTAGGCCAGGCACGGTGGCTCATGTCTGTAATCCTAGCACTTTGGGAGGTCAAGGCAGGTGGATCACCTGAGGTCGGGAGTTTGAGAACAGCCTGATCAACATGGAGAAACTCTGTCTCTACTAAAAATACAAAATCAGCTGGGCGTGGTAACACAAGCCTGTAATCCCAGCTACTCGGGAAGCTGAGGCATGAGAATCGCTTGAACCCTGGAGGCAGAGGTTGTGATGAGCCGATATCGCACCATTGCACGCCAGCCTGGGTGACGAGAGTGAAACTCCGTCTCAAAAAAAAAAAAGGCATTTCCTTATACTAAGTACAGAAGGTTCATTATTCTTCTTTTATTATGCTTTTCCAGGCCACTAGGAAATGAGGGTGTACAACACCCTTCCAGAGCCAACTTCAACAAACTGAAATTTATGTACATTCTAATCTAAAATTTGTTTTTTCTCCCTACATATAAAGGAAATTAACAAAAAATCTGTTCATCACAGTTACACTTGGGGCACTGGGCCTACATTATTTTTGCATAAAGCTGAATTGCTTCTAGATGACTTCTGCTTGTTGATTAGTCTAATATTTGTTGCAGCCCTCAGAGTGTAAAAGGTGACTACAGGAAGTCATACGTAAAATTTCCTTCTAAATAGTGCATACGAATCAATAATAAAATAGTATGATCCTAACCGAAATGTGAATAAAGGGCATGCCAGTTTACAAAAGCAGAAATATAAATGGATATTTTACCTTGTTAATGTAGAATATGATGAAATGAGTACTATATACTGCTAGTAGACTTGAACTTCCAGCAAATCAGTTTGTCTCAAAAATGGTATTTCCTTTCCTCTTTGACATAGTGAGTTAAAGAGGAGAAGGAAAAGTACGGGTGGGATGGAGGGAATGACAAGAGAAGGAGAATGGGAAGAATGAAAGCCATGAAATGGTAGTGACTGAAAAGAGTAGGGTAGTATTTACTAGTGTTTGGAGTCAGGAGGTTGAATTGCAGCCCTGCCACTTACCTTTAGCTGCTTGCATATCCTCAGGCAATTTACTTGACCTTTCTAAGTCTCATATTCCTTATCCATAAAACAGACATGACAGTACTTTCCTAATTAGGCTACTCTGAAAACTAACTGAATTCATGTATGCAAAGTACACAGTTTGCTTTCATACTACATAATCGTATGTGTTACATGCTTATAAGACCTAAAATGTGAAATCATCAAATTTTAATTTGGTGCAGTGCCCATCCCAAACCAACTTAATCCCAAATAACCCATATGATACAAACAACACCGACTTCAGTGGAAAGAGGCAGGGGTGGACTGAAGCATGGTTCTCCTAAGCAGTTACAGCTACAGGCAAATGATAAAAGAGTGCCATGATACAAATCAACCTATAACATCAACTCTCAGTCTCCTTCAGTCGAAGCTATTACAGTACAGACCTTAGGATCTTTATCTCTGGACATGAGGTAATAAAACAGTTCCTTTTCAAATAACTCATGAATGCACTGATTTCTTAGGAACCATACTCATGGCAGTAATTCCTCACCCAACTTGCATCCTCAGTTCACTGCTTTGTGGGCCTTCTGAAAAGTATTCCTTTAGAAGAGCTGAAAAGCATTCCCTTTTCTGACAGACAGCAGATATAGTCACAACTTAACAGAAACCCTGAGTAGAAAACCACTACAAGAACCAGTACTGGTAGCAAAGCCTGAACTGTAATAAACAAATTGCCAGAGACTCAGTGTGGACAAGTCTGAGAGTTAAAAAACTTCCAGGGGACCCAATGCTTTTGTGAGTTTTACCTCCTGGAGCTCTAGCAGGAAAAATCCCCTCAGGTATTAGGGGTGGTCGGGAGAAGCATTATGTTCTAAACAAGGCCTTCCCCCAAGGAAAACTATTTTACCAGATCATAATCTACTATAGTTTTGAATCTAACTGACATGGGGAAAGGGCAAAAATACCCAATCCAGTCAGCTCTAACATACGTGGAACAGAAGATACCTCCCTCCAGCCATCTGGGAAAAGAAGTGAGGGGCACTTGTGAAGTTCAGACCCTAGGGCCACAGGCTCACTTAAAGACTGAGACAGGCCAAGTGTGGTGGCTCACATCTGTAATCCCAGCACTTGGGAGGCTGGGGTGGGAGGAGTGCTTGATTCCAGATGTTCAAGACCAGCCTGGGCAACATAGAGAGACCCCATTTCTACAAAAAAGAAAAAGAAAAATTAGCTGAGCATGGTGGTATATGCCAGTAGTCCCACCTATTTGGGAGGCTGAGGCAGGAGGATGGCTTGAACTCAGGAGGTGGAGGCTGCAGTGAGTCAAGATTATGCCACTGCATTCTAGCCTGGGTACCAGAATGACAGCTTCATCCTGTCCTAATTGTAAGAAAAGGTTCAGATATAATCATAAAATTAGAGAATGCTTCCCCTTCCCCTGTGCCTCACTACTACATGACTAATAGTCTATTTACTGCAATTCTTTTCAACCAGTACATCATGTCCAGCTTTCAACAAAAAACTACAAAGCATACTAAAAGGCAAAAACACAGTTTGAAGAGACAGAGCAGGCATCACAAACAGACTCACATATGGCAGGAATGTTGGAATTATCAGATCAGGAATTTAAAACAACGACCGTTAATATCCTAAGGGTGCTAGTGGAAAAATCAGGCAACATGCAACAATGGCTGGATAATATAGGCAAAGAGATGGAAATTCTGAGAAAGAATTAAAAAGAAGTGCTAGAGATCAAAAAACACAAAAATGAAGAATACATTTGATTAGCTCATTAGTATACTGGACACATCTTGAGGAAAGTATCTTTGAGCTTAAGGACATGTCAGTAGAAACTTAACAAGCAAAGAGAAAAAAGACGGAAAAAATGGAATAATATTCAAGAATGTGGAACAACTCCAGAAAATGTAGCAAATGCATAATGGAAACATCAAGAAAATTAAAAGAGAAAAGAACAGAAGCAATAAATAAAGTAACAATGTTTAGGGATTTCCTGAAATTGGTTTCAGATCCCACCACAGATCCAGGAAGTTCAGAGAACATCAAGCAGGATGAATCCCAAAAAGAAGAAGAAAAAGAAATGAAGAGGAGCAAAAAAGAAAAAAAGAATGAAGGAAAATGAAGAGAATCTGAGGGACTTCTGGGATAGCATCAAATAGAAGAACACATGCATTATGGGAACCTCAGAAAGAGAAGAAAGAAAAGGGTAGAGGACCTATTTGAAGAAATAATGGTTGGAAATTTCCCAAATCTGAGAGAAATGGATATACGAATTCCAGAATCTCAGATAAATCCAACCACAATAAATCTAAAGGGATCTAAGGGATCTACACTGAGACATATCATATCATAATTAAACTGTCTAGTGACAGAGATCTTGAAAGCAGCAAACAAACAAAAAAAAGCAACTCAGTACATATAAAGGAGCTCACACTAGATTCTCAGCAGACTTAGCAGAAATCCTGCAGGCTAAGAAGTTGGATGATGTATTCAAAAGAAAAGCGGTGCCAATCAAGAATGCTATCTTTAGCAAAAGTGCCCTTTCAAAACAAACAAAAACAGAAATTAAGACTTTCTCAGATAAAAATTGAGGGAGTTTATCACCATTAGACTTATTCCACAGGAAATTCTAAAAGAGCACCTACAAGTAAGTGAAAAGCTGATAAACAGGAACATAAAACCATACATTAATAAAAATGTAAGTCCCAGGTAAATATACAGAAAAATATAGAATCCTGTATTGTAATGTAGGTGAGTAAATCACTTATAAATCTGGTATACAATTTTTTTTTTTCTAGACAAGGTCTGGCTCTGTCACCCAGGCTGGAGTGCAGTGGCATGATCTCAACTCTCAGCAACCTTCGCCTCCCAGGCTCAAGTCATCCTCTTGCCTCAGTCCCCCAAGTAGCTGGGACCACAGGCACTCACCACCATGCCTGGCTAATTTTTGTGCTTTTTGTAGAGATGGGGTTTTGCCATGTTGCTCAGGCTGGTCTCAAACTCCTGAACTCAAGTGATCCGTCCACCTTGGCCTCCCAAAGTGCTGTGATTACAGCCATGGGTCACTGCATCTGGCCCAGAATTTTTCTAAAAGCATAAAAAGTAATAATCTATATTAAATAAGCAATGTAAAAACATGCAATTTGAGTCATCAATAACATAAAACGGGAGGCAGAGAGACAGGTAAAGGAGCATGGTTTTTATACGTGATTGAAGTTAATTTATCAGTTTGAAATATTTAAATATTTAAAAAGTCAGTTTAAAATAGATTGTTAGAACTTTTAAGATGTTTTATGGAATTGCAAGGGTAACCATGAGGAAAATATCTGTAGAATATATACAAAAGGAAATAGGGAATCAAAATGTCACTAGAAAAAATCAACAAATAACACAGTGAGAGGAAAGACAAAGCTGTAAGACAGACAAAAAACAAGAACAAAAGTAATACTAAGTCCTTTCCTATCAGTAATTGCTTGAAACATAAACATAATCCTTTTAAACATAAAAGGATTAAATACACCAAAGTAATACTAAGTCCTTTCCTGTCAGTAATTATTTTAAATGTGAAAAGATCAAACATACCAAGACATTGAATGGCTAAAAAATATGAGATCCAACGATAAGGTGCCTACAAGAAAATCACTTTATATCTAAAAACACATGGGAGCCAGGCACGGTGGCTCACACCTGTAATCCCAGCACTTTGGGAGGCCAAGGCTGGTGGGTCATGAGGTTAGGAGTTCGAGACCAGCCTGGCCAGCATAGTGAAGCCCTGTCTCTACTAAAAATACAAAAAATTAGCTGGACATGGTGGCATGCACCTGTAATCCCAGCTGCTCGGGAGGCTGAGGCAAGAGAACTGCTTGAACTGAGGAGGTGGAGGTTGCAGTTGAGCCAAGACCATGCCACTGTGCTCCTGCCGGGGTGACAGAGCGAGACTCCTTCTCAAACAAATAAACAAAAAATACACATGGGCTAAAAGTGAAAGGGTGGAAAAGATAATCTATGCAAATGAGAAACTGGAGAGCAGGAGCAGCCATACATATATCAAACAGACTAGACTTTAAGGGAAAAAAACTATCATAAGAGAAAAAGGGGGACATTATATAATGATACAATGGTAAATTCACCAAAAAGATATAACAATAAATATATACACATCTAACATCAAAGCAGTCAAATATGTGAAGCAACACTGACAGAACTGAAGGAAGATGGCCAGGTGCAGTGGCTCACACCTGTAATTCCAGCACTTTGGAAGGCCGAGGTGGGTGGATCACCGGAGGTCAGGAGACCAGTCTGGCCAACACAGTGAAACCCCATCTCTATTAAAAATATAAAAAATTAGTTAGGTGTAGTGGCAGGTGCCTATAATCCCAGCTACTCAGGAGACTGAGGCAGAAGAATCGCTTAAACCCAGGGGGAGGAGGTTTCAGTGAGCCAAGATTGCACCACTTCACTCCAGCTTGGGTAAAAGAGCAAAACTCCACCTTAAAAAAAAAAAAAAAAAATTCCACCTTAAAAAAAAAAAAAAAAAATGAGCAGCAACACAATACTAACAGGCGACTTCAATTACCCCACTTTCAGTAAGAATAGAACAACCAGACAGAAGATCAAACAGAAGACACAGATGACTTGAATAACCCTTTAGACCAATTGGAACTAACAAACATAAACAGAACACTCCACCCAACAACAGGGGATACACATTCTTCTCAAGTGCACATGTAATATTCTCCAAGAGAGACTACATGTTAGACCACAAAAAAAAGCCTTAAATATAAGATTGAAGTCATACAAATAAATTCTCCATCCTCAGCACAATGAAACTACAAATCAATAGCCAAAAAAAAAAAAAACTAAAAAACAAAAACAAAAAAACAGGCAAATTCACAAATGTATGAGAATTAAACAATGCAGTTTTAAACAACCAAACAACCAGTGGGTCAAATAGGAAATCACAAGGGAATTTAGAAAATATCTGGAGATAAATGAAAATGAAAACACAGCATACCAAAACTGATGGAATGGAACAAAAACAGTATTAAGAGGAAAGTTTTATTAAAAAGGAAGAAAGACCTCAAATCAACAACTTAACCTTACACTTAAAGGAATAAAGAAAAATAAGCTAAATTCACAACTAGCTTAGAGCAGAGATAAATGAAACAAATACGAAAAAATATAGAAAAAATACAACGAAACCAACAGTTGGTATTCTGAGAAGATGAACAAAATTAGCAAATCCTTAGCTGCAATAA
Organism: Piliocolobus tephrosceles; assembly: GCF_002776525.5. Lineage (NCBI taxonomy): Eukaryota > Metazoa > Chordata > Mammalia > Primates > Cercopithecidae > Piliocolobus > Piliocolobus tephrosceles. The sequence goes on along the minus strand of NC_045435.1, from coordinate 172,471,868 downwards.
CTAAAATGGAGAAGAGATTGAAATAGCTAAAATTACAAACAAAAGAGAAGACATTCAACTGACGTTATAGAAATAAAAAGAAATATGAGGCTACTATTAAATTACAATGAAACCAGATAATCTAGAAGAAATGGGCAAATTCCTAGAAACATGAAGCCAACCAATACTGAATCATGAAGAAATAAGAAATCTATGTGAGCATACCTATAACTAGTAAAGAATTGAAACAGTAATTAAAAACCTCCCAACAAAAAAAGGCCAGGACCAGATAGATTCATTGGAGAAGTCCATCAAATATTTAAATAAGAACTAACACTAATCCTTCTCAAACTCTTCGAAAGAATCAAAACAGAAACTCTTTGAAAGAATTGCAACACTTCCAAACTCATTCTATGAGGTCAGAATTACCTTAACACCAAAATGAGAGACACAAGAAAAGAAAACTGCAGGCAAATATCCCTTAAATATACTGATGTGAAAATCCTCAACAAAATACTAGTCAGCTGAATTCAACAGTACATTAGAAGGATTATACACCATGACCAGTGGGACTTATTCGTGGAACGAAAGGAAGGTTTAACATATGAAAATAATCCTATTTAATACACCACATTAACAAGATGAAGGACAAAACCAGATAATCATTTGAATTGATGCAGACAAAATTCAACAATCTCATGATACAAACACTCAATAAACTAGGAATAGAAAAAAACCACCCCAGCATAATAAAAGTCATATATGAGATGGCTACATTTAACATCATAGTCAACAAAAGAAGACTGAAACTTTCCCTCTAAGAGCAGGAATAAGGCAAGGATGCCCACACTCACCACTGCTATTCAACACAGTACTAGGAGGTCTATCCAGAGCAATTAGACAAGAAAATGAAATAGAAAACATACAGATTGGAAAATTAGTAAAATTAATTCCCTTCACAGATGACATGTTCCATAAAAACTGTTAAAATCAGTAAATTCAGCAAAGTTACAGGATGCAAAAGCAAAATTCAAAAACTGCATTTCTAAACACTAACAATCAATTCACAAAGGAAATTATCCCTCAAAGGACCTGTAAAAAAAAAAAAAAAAGGAAATTAAGAAAACAATTCCACTTACTATCGCAACAAAAAGGAAAAAATACCTAGGAATAAGCTCAACTACGAAGGTAAAAGGTTTCCACACTACAAACTCAACACTGCCACAAGAAAATCAAAGAAGATAGAAATAAACAGAAAGATATTCCAGGCTCATAGATTGAAAGACTTAACATTGTCAAACTATCCATGCTACCCACAGTGATCTACAGATTCAATGTAATCCTTATCAAAATACTGATGACATTTTTTGCAGAAACACACAAAAAAAGCATCCTAAAATTCTCAAGGGACTATAAATAGCCAAAACAATCTTGAAAAAGAACAAAATTGGAAAACTCATACTCCCTGATTTCAAAACATCCTACACAGCAACTGTAATTAAGATGATATGGTACTAGATATATACACCAATGTAACAGAATTTACAGCCTAGGAATAAACCCTTGTATATATGGCCAAATGACTTTTGACAAGGATGCCAAGATGACACAGTGAATAAAGGACAGTCTCCTTAACAAATGGTACTGGGAAAACTGGGATATCCACATGCCTAAATAAATAGATAAATAAATAAAATAAGTCGGACCTTAACCTACACCTTACATAAAATTAACTCAAAAGGGATTAAAGACCTAAATATAAGGCCTAAAACTATGAAACTCATAGAAAAAAATATAGGGTATAGGGGAAAAACTTCAGGATATTGGATTTGAGAATTATGTCTTGGAAGTGACACCATAAGCACAGGCAACAAAGGAAAAAAATAGACAAATGGGACTACGAGAAACTTTTGTGCATAAACAGACTTGATCGACAGAGTGAAAGGGCAACTTACAAACTGGGCAAAAATAGCTGCAACTCATGTATCTGATTTGGGGTTAATATCCAGACTATATAAGGAACTTCTACAACTCAACAGTAAAAAATGCAAAACAAAAACCTTATTTAAAAATGAGAAAATGAATAGAAAATTCTCCAAAGAAGATATACGAATAGCCAATAAATACTTGAAAAGATGCTCATCATCACTAATCATCAGGGAAATGCAAATCAAAACAATGAGACATCAACTCATACTCACTAGAATGGCTACTATCAAAAGAGCAGAATGTAAGTGTCGAGCATGTAGAGAACCCTTGTGCACTGGTGATGGGAATGTAAAATGGTGCAGGTAGTACAGAGAGCAAGCAGTAAGGAGATACTTCTAAAATTCAAAATACAATTAGAATATGATTCAGCAATCCCACTTCTGGATATATATCCAAAAAGAATTCAAAGCAGGATCTTAAAGATAAATTTTCACCCATGTTCACAAAAGCATTATTTATAGTAGACAAGGGGTAGAGTGGAAACAATCCAAATGTCTACTGACAATGAATGGAAAAGGAAAAATGGTATATCCATAAAATGGAGTATTATGAAATTTTTTTTTTTAAAAAAAAGAATATTGTGTCATATGCCACAACACAAGTGAACCATCAGGGCATTATGCTAAGTAAAACACGCCAGTTGCAAAAGAACAAATACTGTATGAGTCCACTCATATGAAGTATCTAAAGTAGTCAAATTGTGGAGAAGAAACAGCAAAAATGTGGTTAGCAAGGGCTGGAGAGAAGAGAAAGAGGGAATTTAGTTAGTGTTTAGTGGGTATAAAGTCTTAAGTGTTACACGATGAAAAAATTCTAGAGATCGGTTGCACGATAATGTAAATATACTTAACACTATTGAACTGTACACTTAAAAATGGCTAAGATTGTAAATTTATTATGTGTTTTTTACCACAATAAAAAATGCAAGCAAAAAAAAGGTGAAGAAAAAATAAAAACTTTAATAAACACAATTTGAGGTAATTTTTGCCCACAGAACTGACTTGCGAGAAATGTTAAAATAAGTTTTTTAAAGAGAAGAAAAATGATATCGGTCAAAATCTTAGATCTACATAAAGAAAGGAAAAGTCCTGGAGAAGACATAAGTAAAAGTAAAATAAAAACTTCTACTTTTCTTATTCTTATTTGATTTTACTTGTGAACAAACAAATAATTCATTCAAAATAATAACAGTAATAATATATTCAATTATACTATTAATGTATAACATATATAAGTGAAATGAATAACAGCAATGATATAAGGGAGGGTAGAAATTAGGAATATTTTGTTATTATTAGGAACTTGCACTACCCACAAAGAAGTATAGTGTTATTTGAGAGTCAAATTGGATTAGTTGTAAATGTATAATGCAAACTCTAGGGCAACCACTAAAAAAAGAAAACACACACACACACACATAAATAACATTAATATGCTAAGAAAGGAAAGTGAAATCATATGAAATGCTTAATTAAAACCACAAATGGTGAAAAAAGATTGAAACAGAAACACAGAAACGGGGCAACAAATACAGAACAATGACAAATATAATAGATATTAACTCAACTATATTCATAATCACTTTAAATATCTATGTCCTAAATATGCTAATTCAAAGACAGATTGTCAGAGTGGATCAGATCAAAAAATAAGACCAGCTAGATTCTGTTGAAAAGAAACCCACTTTAAATATAAACACACATACCCTGGCGTGATTCCCGTCCTGCGTGGCTGTTCTCTGGAGCAGTAGTCGTTTATCTCTGTTCACCTTCTCTCCCACCTAAGTGCATGCCACCACCCCACGGAAGATTTGATGGACATGAACATGAGCCCCCTGAGGCCCCAGAACTATCTTTTCAGTTGTGAACAAAAGGCCAACAAATATTATCACTTTAAGGTGGATAATGATGAAAATGAACACCAGTTATCTTTAAGAACAGTCAGTTCAGGAACTGGTGCAAAGGATAAATTGCATATTGTTGAAGCAGAGGCAATGAATTATGAAGGCAGTCCAATTAAAGCAACACTGGCAACTTTGAAAATGTCTGTACAGCCAATGGTTTCCCCTGGGGGCCTTGAAATAACACCACCAGTGATCTTACGGTTGGAGTGTGCTTCAGGGCCAGTGCATATTAGCGGACAGCACTTAGTAGCTGTGGAGGAAGATGCAGAGTCAGAAGATGAAGAGGAGGAGGATGTGAAACTCTTAAGTTTACCTGGAAAGCGATCTGCCCCAGGAGGTGGTAGAAAGATTCCACAGAAAAAAGTACAACTTGCTGCTGATGAAGATGATGATGATGAAAATGACGATGATGATGATTTTGATGATGAGGAAACTGAAGAAAAAGTGCCAGTGAGGAAATCTATACGAGATACTCCAGCCAAAAATGCACAAAAGACAAATCAGAACGGAAAAGAGTGAAAACCATCAACACCAAGATCAAAGGACAAGAATCTTTCAGAAAACAGGAAAAAACTCCTAAAACACGAAAAGGACCTAGTTCTGTAGAAGATATTAAAATGTAAGCAGTTCATCAATTTTGTGAAGAATTCTTCCGGGTGACTGACCAGGAAGCTATTCAAAATCTGGCAGTGGAGGAAGTCTCTTTAGGAAAATAGTTTAAACAATTTGTTAAAAATGTTCCATCTTATTTCAATTCTGTAATACTTGATATCTGGCTGTCCTTTTTATAATGCAGAGTGAGAACTTTCCCTACTGTGTTTGATAAATGTTGTCCAGGCTCTACTGCCAAAAATGTGTTGTCCAAAATGCCTGTTTAGTTTTTAAAGATGGAACTCCACTATTTGCTTGGTTTTTAGTATGTATGGAATGTTATGATAGGACATAGTAGTAGTGGTGGTAAGACATGGAAGTGGTGGGGAGGCAAAAATATACAGTGAAATAAAACTCAGTATTTTAACAAAGTAAAAAAAAATTAAGATACATAGATTAAAAGTAAAGAGATTGACAAAAATATCATGCTAACACTAATCCAAAAAATGTGGGAGTAAGCATATTTTCAGACAGAGCAGACATCAGTGCAAGAAAAATCATCACAAAGAGAGGCATTACATAATAACAAAGGGATCAATTCTCAAAAAAAAAAAAAAAAAAAAAAAAACAATATGGCCAGGCACGGTGGCTCATGCCTGTAATCCCAGCACTTTTGGGGCTGGTGGATCACTTGAGGTCAGAAGTTCGAGACCAGGCTGGCCCAATATAGTGAAACCCCATCTCTACTAAAAGATACAAAAATTAGCCGGGCATGATGGTCCTTGCCTATAGTCCCAGCTACTCAGGAGGCTGAAGGAGGAGAATTGTTTGAACCTAGAAGGCAGAGGCTGCAGGGAGCCGAGATCGCACCACTGCACTCCAGCCTGGGCAACAGAGTGAGACTCTGTCTCAAAATAAATACATAAAAAATTTTAAAAATTATATATATATATAAAGTATTTAATGTGTATGCACCTAATAGACTGCCAACATATATAAGGCAAAAACTGATAGAACTGCAAGGAGATGAATCTGCTATTATAGTTAGAGACATCAACACCCCTCTATCTGAAATAGATCCAGCAGGCAGAAAAGGAGTAAGGTCACAGCTGAACTCAACAGCACCAGTCAATTGGATTTAATTGACGTACACACTACTTCATCATCCAACAAGAAGCAGAATATACATTCCTTTCCAGCTCACATGGAACATTCATCCACTGAGAGACCACATTCTGGGACATAAAGTATACTTTAACAGATTTTTTTAAAAACTAAGAATCTTACAGTATTACCATGCAGACCACAATGGAGTTAAACTAGAAACATATAAATACAGATAGCTGGAAAATTTCAAAACATGTGGAGATTAGAAAACACACTTCTGAATAACAAGTAGGTCAAAGAAGAAATCTCAAGATAAATTTTAAAATATTTTGAGCTAAGTGAAAATATAAATACAACATATCAGAATTTGTAAAATGCAGTGATGTTACCAAAATGGCAGAGTAGAAGCAATCTGAGTTGATTTTTCCATACAGAAAATGAAAAACAACTATACAGTGACAACATTATCACCACTAATATTCCAGAACTCAAAACTGAGGCTGTGACAATCCTTGGTGGCACAAAGAAAAGAAAAATTATAAGCAGAAGAGAGAATGGACTTCTCTATCCAGGATGCCCCTCCCTTAAGTTATTAGGCACTGAGTAAAAAAGTCTCCAAGACTTATGGTTCCTATCCTGGAGAAACTGAGACTGAGGTAGAGAGCCAGTTTCCTCACCGTCTAAAGTTACTATGCAGGAAAGCTGTTCCTGCCTCAACCCACAGGAAGCATTACTAGTGCCTGTTGGGAGAAAATCTGAAGACAGCTATGGACAAACGTGGAAGTAGGGCTAGCAACTCCAGCAAAGGAAACTTGGGGCTGTTCTTTATCTCAGCCAAAGGAGATGCCAAATCAGAGGGACAGTGGATCAGCAGCAGTAGGAAGCACATTCCACGGGTCTTCTGGGCACAAACTCCTAGCTAATTCCCTTCCCCACCAACCCCAGCCAGGGAATCCCCTTTGGAACATCCCCTAACCCTAGATGGTCAGTGTTCTGAACTTTTGTGAAAGCCAAGCAAACCTGGGCTTAGGGTGCCATCTAGTGCTGACAAGAAGGCAGTGATCTAAGTCTAAGAGAATGCAACAAACCATACCTGGAAGACCAAGCAAAGGCAGACAGCAAAAACTAGAATAAATAACAAATCAATGTGAAGACATAAATGTACATTTGTAAGAAACAACATCAAACAGGGAAGCACGACCTTCCCAAATTTACAAAGCAAGGAGCCAGTGACACCCTACCAACCTGAGATGAAGATGTGTAAGTTCTCTGATCAAGAATTCAAAATGGCAATTTTGGAGAAACCTGGGGAACTCCAGGATAGCAGAGTAAAACACTTTAGAAACTTACCAGAAAAATTTAACAAAGATATTTAAAAAATTAAAAAAAAAAGATGGCCGAATAGGAACAGCTCCAGTCTCCATCTCCCAGCGCGAGCGACACAGAAGACCGGTGATTTCTGCATTTTCAACTGAGGTCCTGGGGTCATCTCACTCGGGAGTGCCGGACAATCCGTGCGGGTCAGCTGCTGCAGCCTGACCAGCGAGAGCTGAAGCAGGGCGAGGCATCGCCTCACCTGGGAAGTGCGAGGGGGAAGAGAGTCCCTTTTCCTAGCCAGGGGAACTGAGACACACAACACCTGGAAAATCGGGTAACTCCCACCCCAATATTGCGCTGTAACACCGGAACACTGGAGAATATATCCCACACCTGGCCGGGAGGGTCCCACGCCCACGGAGCCTCCCTCCTTGCTAACACAGCAGTCTGCGGCAATCTAACCGCAAGGCAGCAGCGAGGCTGGGGGAGGGGCGCCCGCCATCGCTGAGGCTTAAGTAGGTAAATAAAGCCGCTGGGAAGCTCGAACTGGGTGGAGCTCACAACAGCTCAAGGAAACCTGCCTGTCTCTGTAGACTCCGCCTCTGGGGACAGGGCTCAGCTAAAGGAGCAGAAGCCTGTGCAGACGCGAATGACTCTGTCTGACAGCTTTGAAGAGAGCAGTGGATCTCCCAACACGGAGGTTGAGATCTGAGAAGGGGCAGTCTGCCTGCTCAAGTGGGTCCCTCACCCCTGAGTAGCCTAACTGGGAGACATCCCCCACTAGGGGCAGTCTGACAGCCCACACTTCACAGGGTGGAGTACACCCCTGAGAGGAAGCTTCCAAAGCAAGAATCAGACAGGTACACTCGCTGTTCAGCAATATTCTATCTTCTGCAACCTCTGCTGCTGATACCCAGGCAAACAGGGTCTGGAGTGGACCTCAAGCAATCTCCAGCAGACCTATAGCTGAGGGTCCTGACTGTCAGAAGGAAAACTATCAAACAGGAAGGACACCTATACCAAAACCCCATCAGTACGTCACCATCATCAAAGACCAGAGACAGATAAAACCACAAAGATGGGGAAAAAGCAGGACAGAAAAGCTGGAAATTCAAAAAATAAGAGCGCATCTCCTCCTGCAAAGGAGCAAAGCCCATCGCCAGCAACGGATCAAAGCTGGTCAGAGAATGATTTTGATGAGATGAGAGAAGAAGGCTTCAGTCCATCAAACCTCTCAGAGCTAAAGGAGGAATTACGTACCCAGCGCAAAGAAACTAAAAATCTTGAAAAAAGAGTGGAAGAATTGACAGCTAGACTTAATTAATGCAGAGAAGGTCATAAACGAAATGACAGAGATGAAAACCATGACACGAGAAATATGTGACAAATGCACAAGCTTCAATAACCAACTCGATCAACTGGAAGAAAGAGTATCAGCGATGGAGGATCAAATGAATGAAATGAAGCAAGAAGAGAAACCAAAAGAAAAAAGAAGAAAAAGAAATGAACAAAGCCTGCAAGAAGTATGGGATTATGTAAAAAGACCAAATCTACGTCTGATTGGGGTGCCTGAAAGTGAGGGGGA